>NC_138575.1:20033968-20415861 GCF_964289735.1 Phaethon aethereus | reverse complement strand
CCTTGCCTTGCCTTGCCTTCCCTTCCCTTCCCTTGCCTTCCCTTGCCTTCCCTTCCCTTGCCTTCCCTTGCCTTCCCTTGCCTTCCCTTGCCTTCCCTTGCCTTGCCTTGCCTTGCCTTGCCTTGCCTTGCCTTGCCTTGCCTTCCCTTGCCTTGCCTTCCCTTGCCTTGCCTTCCCTTGCCTTCCCTTGCCTTCCCTTGCCTTGCCTTCCCTTGCCTTCCCTTGCCTTGCCTTGCCTTGCCTTCCCTTGCCTTCCTTGCCTTCCCTTGCCTTGCCTTCCCTTGCCTTCCCTTGCCTTCCCTTGCCTTGCCTTCCCTTGCCTTGCCTTGCCTTCCCTTGCCTTCCCTTGCCTTGCCTTCCCTTGCCTTGCCTTGCCTTGCCTTCCCTTGCCTTCCCTTGCCTTGCCTTCCCTTGCCTTCCCTTGCCTTGCCTTCCCTTGCCTTCCCTTGCCTTCCCTTGCCTTGCCTTCCCTTGCCTTCCCTTGCCTTGCCTTGCCTTGCCTTCCCTTGCCTTGCCTTCCCTTGCCTTGCCTTCCCTTGCCTTCCCTTGCCTTCCCTTGCCTTGCCTTCCCTTGCCTTGCCTTGCCTTGCCTTCCCTTGCCTTCCCTTGCCTTGCCTTCCCTTGCCTTCCCTTGCCTTGCCTTGCCTTGCCTTCCCTTGCCTTGCCTTCCCTTGCCTTGCCTTCCCTTGCCTTCCCTTTCCTTCCCTTGCCTTGCCTTGCCTTGCCTTGCCTTGCCTTGCCTTCCGTTGCCTTCCCTTGCCTTGCCTTGCCTTGCCTTGCCTTGCCTTGCCTTGCCTTGCCTTCCCTTCCCTTCTCTTCCCTCCCCTTCCCTCCCCTTCCCCTTCCCCTTCCCCTTCCCCTTCCCCTTCCCCTTCCCCTTCCCCTTCCCCTTCCCCTTCCCCTTCCCCTTCCCCTTCCCCTTCCCCTTCCCCTTCCTCTTCTCCTTTCCCACCTCACCTCTCTTCTTACATAGTAGCCTTCTAAGCATAAGTCATATCGCTAATTTTATGAACAGATTTTCGGCATTTTTGACAAATCTTGGCAGAGGGCTGTTTAGATCATCTATTTCAGCACCTCTTCAGATATTCCTACAGTTAGAAATATTTTCATAATATGAAAGATGAATTTTCTTTTTCAGGACCAATTTTTTCAGAAAGTCCAATACTTCTTTTCATATCCTAAGTAGACACAGAAGAGTTGATTGATTCACTTATATCTAGATGTCTTGTGCCCTTTGAGATGTCCTGTGTCGTCCAACTAGTGCTGGGACATGCTAAAGAACACAAGGGACACCTATACCACCCATACCCTTTCAGTGTGGCAGCTGGAGACTAACCAGGATTGCAAACAGCAGTAGATGCTCATGTGTGGGTAACTGCACTGAGCCTGGAAGACAGCTTAGTCCCGTCTTCCTGTAGCTAATTATAAGTGTTAAAGGTGAGAAGCAGCTGCCAGTTCAGACTTCTAAATGTTGATGCCTATATATGAGTGTCCACATGTGAACTAAGTCTTTAAGCTTACTTAAAGCCAAGTCAATACATGCATTGAAAATTATTTTGGGTACTCTGAAATAAAGTACATGGGTAAATAGAATAAAATGTGTACACCACCAACAGTGTTGAATTTGCTTGCAGAGATACTTAGGTTTTTAAGTCACAAAGGTGAGAAGGCATGATACAAGAACCAACAGGGCACTGGTGCCCTAGTGCAGGACCTAGAGGCTCGTTGGGATACCCTATGGAATTTCAGATGACACTAGACAACTGAACTCTGGAAACTAAATATTTTTCTAGTGGATGATCAGCTGAATGCCTCTCTGGACTCCTGTTGTGGTTTAACCTGGCAGGCAGCCAAACACTACACAGACATATGCTCATTCTCCCCCCTACCCTGGTGGGGTGGGGGAGAGAATTGGGGGGAAAAAAAAAAGTTAAATTTGCGGGTTGAGATAAAGACAATTTAATAGGACATAAAATGAAGGAAAAAAAAATCATAAAAAGATACACAAAATAAGTGAGGCATGATACAATTGCTGACCGCTCGCCAAGTTATGCCCAGCCAGTTTGTGAGCAGTCTCCCTCCCCAGCCAACTCCCGCAGTTTGTATACTGAGCATGATGTCACATGGTATGGAATATCCTTTGGTCAGTTTGGGCCAGCTGTCTTGGCTGTACCCCTCCCAGCTTTCCATGCAGCCCCAGCCTTCTCGCTGGCAGGCCAGCATGAAAAGTTGAACAATCCTTGAATGCTTTGCAACAGCTGAAAACATTATTTTCATCCCAAATCCGAAACACAGCACTCTACCAGCTATCAGGAAAAAAATTATTCCAGCTTAAAGCAGGGCAACTCCAGTGACTGTAAAGAGTAGCTCTCTCTTAACAATAATGATAATGTGAGCCTGAAGAACTGGCCTGTCACATATATACCTTCATTTGGTTACCTAAATTTAGATGGTTTAATCTTTTAATCAATTTTTCTTATCCCTCCAATGGCTCTGATCATGTTTTTCCAATTTTCTGTTCTGTAAGCTAAATAAAGTAGTTCCTGCAGTCAATACATCCATCTTCTTTATCTCCAGTTTCTAAAAAAAAGGAAGAGTTGAATTTGTAACTTTTATTTATTTCAAGTTATTTGGATCATCAGGGTAGCAAATTCCACAATTTGGAAAGAATCGTTCTAGTGAAGTCAACTGACCTTTGTTCTTCTGCTTCTGCCAGCAGAATTTGCTAGCAGTAGTGTTCAAACAGCACACAACCTGTAAAACCTAAAGAAAGGAGAGTGAAGTAACAAAATATATTTCAGTGAAGTGTAAGAGAACTAAAAACATTAATAGATTGTGGACAGTGTAAGTTTTACATGATAGATAGCTGCACTATGAATTTCATGTACAAAGGATCCTCTTACAGACTTGTTTATCATAGGTCCACAAATGAAGTTCCAGCATTTATACTGAGTTTCCCCTAGTATCCCATGTTTTAATCACTGTTTTATTTGGTTATCTATGTTTGAACAGAACGTCCAAGTGGTGTTAAAGCATTAGAAGAAATACCTACCATGTATAATAATTGTTCAGAAAAGATCACACAGACCTGTAAAGATAATACTCTAGTAAGCTCTAATAAAGTAATTCTATTATTATGCTAAATACTATTAAAGTTTGATGAGGTATTTTGGGGGATGGTTTGTTGTTGTTGTTGTTGTTCATGGTTTTGGGGAGGCGAGCAGTTTTGTCAGATTATCACTTTCTCAGCTTTTCATATTCACCCAGTTTAAGGAAATTCTGCCTCACCAGTACATCATAATTATTTTTAAATATAAAAAACATCTTACGAAAGAAAAGCTTTCTTATAAAAGGCGGATCTTGTAGTTTGTTAAAAAGCAATCAGGTACTGGGCTACAATGGTGCATACCTTGAGAGCTGTGAAGAAGGACTAAGAAGAAGGATCTCTGTTTCTTATTGCAAGGTCCTGCTGCTACTGGCTGGAGCTTCCTGTGTCTGTGACGTAATAGTCAAAGAAAAGACCCACAGGGAATTAATGCAGTTCTGAGCTCTGCTAATTCCTGGCAAGACTCCTACATCAGAACCAAATCTGGTCTGCAGAGAAAAGTGCTGCAGGATGCGGTTGTCTCCCTGGCCACTCTGCTCACAGAGCATCTGGCATAAAGCCAGAGGCTCTCTGCCTCCATCAGAAAAGTTCCATGAGTTTACAGGTGAATGTAGAATGAGGTCCATTGCCCCTCAGGCCACTAAAAAAAAAAAAAAAAGGTGAGAAAAAAACCCCCCACATGTTCTATGTAAATGGATATGTTTACTAAAACTATAGTTAATTTAGCATTTGGGACTGGTTTTGCCTTGCATTAGCTTGTCTGAGTTGCATCTCAGTTCGATTAGACCTTCAGACCAAATGTAATGCTGTTTTTCGGAGATAAAAGGCCAGTGCTGTCATCTTTTCATGGAGTTAATAACACTTTCCATTTCTATTTACCTTTAAAAGGACTCTTTTCCATTGCCATGTAAAAATCTAAATGTATTTTAAAATGCATTTTGCAAAGCACTTGCTTTTATTTGCTGAAATAGCTTATTGTAAAACAATTTTAGATTGTTTGGTTTAGTACTAATCTGGATTGTCAAAAAGTAAATGCAAATTCCTTTTCATTCATATGGGTAGGTTTGATGCAAAGCCAATAAGGCAGCTATGAAATCTGCTTGTAATGACTCTGTACGCTCTTGGGCCCTTCCTGGGACTTCTAATAGTCTGAGTTGTAACTCAACCTGAACTATTATCATATTTAGAGGAATGATGCAGAACTTTACTAAAGTAGGAAATTAAGGGGGAAAAAAACCCTATTATTATATCAGTTATACACTTACTGGGTAAGTGTACTTACAGTGACCAGATACCCTAAGCAAACCTGAATTCTGTAATGCTCCTCTGCTATGGAATGCAAGATATCTAAAAATATTTAGTGAACGCAATTTGTCTCTCGTGTAACTCATTGTGTTACCTATAGTGTGTTGTGCATTTCTTTATGACATCCTTCAAGTTTACTCAAGCATGTTTTTGACCTGAGATTTTCAAAAGTAATTTATGTTCTGTATAACCTCAGTTTTGATGTAACACATTAAAGAGACCTGACAATTAGACACCTTTGGATTCAATAGGAAGAGAAGCCCCCTGTTTCAACCAAACTATTTCAAAATATTTCATTATGAGAAAGTGAACCCATAATATATCTGGAGTTAAGAATTTATAGTTAGCATAATAAATATTTTAACAGTCAGATAGTCCAGATTATCTAATTAACACAGAAAACTATCATTAATAATGACAATAGGCTCAGCTCCTCCAAAAAGTGAGTGGGCCAAAGTGAGCCCAGACCAGCACCGAGATTTTGCTTGTCAGGTAGGTGCAGACTCTGTGGCCTTTTACTAGAAATGTCAGAAAACATATTAAGTGGGTTATATACACACAGAAATAATTCCCTTGTACTTATGTGGCACTATGCTGAAGGTCATTAATTTTATATTAGTTGCATGTTTCCACAATTTTTCCACAGAATACAGTTCTAAGCATGTAGCCATCTCCTTCTGCATGATGTAGGCATTCCTTGTGTTGGATAACAGGCAAATGAAGTGTCCATGTTTCCACAATTTTTCCACAGAATACAGTTCTAAGCATGTAGCCATCTCCTTCTGCATGATGTAGGCATTCCTTGTGTTGGATAACAGGCAAATGAAGTGTCCTGCTGTTTGGAAATAGGCCCAATCATTGATTAACATGAAACATTTACATTTACAATTACATATACACTATGCATATATATTTAGTTTCTAAATTTCAGGGTTAAAAAAATTATATACTTGATATGTTATTGTCGTGGTTTAGCCCCAGCCGGCAACTAAGCACCACGCAGCCGCTCGCTCACTGCCCCTCCCACAGTAGGGTGGGGGAGAGAATTAGGAAAAAAAAACCTTGTGGGTTGAGATAAACACAGTTTAATAGGACAGAAAGAAAGAAGGAAACAACAATGATAATACCGACAAAGGAATGTACAAGAACAAGTGATGCCCAATACAGCAATTGCTCACCACCCGGCGATCGACAGCCTGTCCCCGAGCAGCGATTTCCGCCCCCCGGCCAACTCCAGTTTATGTACTGGGCATGACGTCGTATGGTAGGGAATATCTCTTTGGCCAGTCTGGGTCAGCTGTCCCGGCTGTGTCCCCTCCCAGCTCCCCGTGCACCCCCAGCCTGCTCGCTGGCAGGCCAGCACAAGAAGCTGGACTGTCCTTGACTGCTCAGCAGCAACCCAAAACATCAGCACATTATCAACAGTTTCTCATCCCAAATCCAAAACAGTCTCACACTGGCTTCTGTGAAGAAAACCAGCTCTATCCTGGCTGAAACCAGGACAGTATCCACCCCTTATTCCATACCATTTACGTCATGCCCAGGTCCTGTACTTTCAATACATTCCAATTATTCATTATTACTCTTCCTGTCTTTTAATATATACACACAGATATCACTTTCTTAGTCCATGGGCCATCACTTTAAAATGTCTGTGTAGTTCATTCAGTCCATGACTCTGGGCTTCATCCATCATAGCAGTCTCTCAGGGCAGGGGAGATGGTATGTGGTGTTGGATCGTTATCTGGCACGGTCCATGTCCATGATCTGCAGGTCGAAGATGTCGGTCTCGAGGGATTTGTTGGGCGCAAGCTGCTGAAGCCAGTTCTGGTTCCATCACTGCTGCATGTTGCTTAGTTTCGGTGAAGCTCATTCTTCATCAGTCTGGGTGATTCTTACTGTAATACCATCGATATGGTAGATAGCAACCATAGTAGTAATGACATACTGTATTGTGTAACAATTAACATAATACAATTCAAATCATTGACTATTTTCACCCAAAATCAAGTCTCCTTGAGGTACACATTGGACTTCCCCATCCTTCCGCATTACCCACCAAGTGCACCCAGGTCCCCGGGCAAAGGCAATCCCACGAATGGGTTTGCCTTTGCCTGAGGCAGGAGTAACCCAGACTGTCTTCCCCAGCATATTTCTCACATGCACCACAGGGACTTTATCCCCTTCTACAGTACGTAAAAGTTTTGATTGGGCAGGGCCGGCTCTATTAGTAGATCCCCTAGTGTTGACTAACCAGGTGGCTTTTGCTAAATGTTTATCCCAATGTTTGAATGTCCCATCACCCATTGCTCTCAGTGTAGTCTTTAACAGTCCGTTGTATCGTTCAATTTTTCTGGAAGCTGGTGCATGATAGGGGATGTGATACACCCACTCAATGCCGTGCTCTTTGGCCCAGGTGTCTATGAGGTTGTTTCGGAAATGAGTCCCGTTGTCCGACTCAATTCTTTCGGGGGTGCCATGTCGCCATAAGACTTGCTTTTCAAGGCCCAGGATAGTGTTCCGGGCGGTGGCATGGGGCACAGGGTATGTTTCCAGCCATCCGGTGGTTGCTTCCACCATGGTAAGCACATAGCGCTTGCCTTGGCGAGTTTGTGGAAGTGTGATATAGTCAATCTGCCAGGCCTCGCCATATTTATATTTCAACCATCGTCCTTCATACCAGAGGGGCTTTAACCGCTTGGCTTGTTTGATCGCAGCACACGTTTCACATTCATGGATAACCTGTGCAATAGCGTCCATGGTCAGGTCCACCCCTCGATCCCGAGCCCATCTATATGTTGCATCTCTTCCCTGATGGCCTGAGGTGTCATGGGCCCACCGAGCTATAAATAATTCACCCTTATGTTGCCAGTCCAGATCCACCTGAGCCACTTCAATCTTAGCAGCCTGATCCACCTGATGGTTGTTTTGATGTTCTTCGGTGGCCCGACTCTTGGGTACGTGAGCATCTACGTGACGTACTTTTATGACCAGATTCTCTAGTCGGGCAGCAATATCTTGCCACAATTCAGCAGCCCAGATGGGCTTGCCTCTGCGTTGCCAGTTGCTCTGCTTCCATTGCTGTAGCCACCCCCATAGAGCATTTGCCACCATCCATGAGTCAGTATAAAGATAGAGTACTGGCCATTTTTCTCGTTCAGCAATATCTAAAGCCAGCTGGATGGCTTTCACCTCTGCAAACTGACTTGATTCACCTTGTCCTTCAGCGGCTTCTGCGACTCGTCGTGTAGGGCTCCATACAGCAGCTTTCCACCTTCGATGTTTGCCTACAATACGACAGGACCCATCAGTAAATAGGGCATATTGCCTTTCATTCTCTGGCAGTTCATTATATGGTGGAGCCTCTTCAGCACGCGCCACCTCCTCTTCTGGTGATATTCCAAAATCTTTGCCTTCTGGCCAGTCCATGATCACTTCCAAGATTCCCGGGCGATTAAGGTTTCCTATTCGAGCCCGCTGTGTAATAAGCGCGACCCACTTACTCCATTAGACTTTCGCACTGGCCATATGGGGCTGTTAAAGGGTGAGCGAGTCTTGCTGATCACTCCTTGGCTCTCCAGCCGACGAATCAGCTCATGGATGGGGATCAGGGAGTCTCTGTTGGTGCGATATTGCCGCCGGTGCACTGTTGTGGTAGCGATCGGCACCTGTTGTTCTTCGACCCTGAGCAACCCCACCACAGAAGGGTCCTCTGAGAGACCAGGCAAGGTGGACAGCTGTTTAATTTCTTCCGTCTCCAAGGCAGCTATACCAAAAGCCCACCGGTACCCTTTTGGGTCCTTGAAATACCCTCTCCTGAGATAGTCTATGCCCAGGATGCACGGAGCCTCCGGGCCAGTCACAATGGGGTGCTTCTGCCACTCATTCCCAGTTAGGCTCACTTCGGCCTCCAGCACAGTCAGCTGTTGGGATCCCCCTGTCACTCCAGAAATACAGATGGGTTCTGCCCCTATATGGCTTGATGGCATTAAGGTACATTGTGCACCAGTATCCACTAAAGCCTTATATTCCTGTGGGTCTGATGTGCCAGGCCATCTAATCCACACAGTCCAATAAACTCGGTTATCCCTCTCCTCCGCCTGGCTGGAGGCAGGGCCCCTCTAATCCTGCTCATAGTACTCGTTACCCACTTCTTGTAAATAGGAATCAGAAGTCCCCTCAAGAGGATCAGAGGTGAGATCAGCTCTTCTATTCTTTCTGGGGAACTGCCCACTGGAAAGTGGAGCGACAATTTTTCTGGAGGAACATGAACGCCCTTTTGTAATTGTTTTCCCTTGCAGCTCACGTACTCGTGCCTCTAGGGTCGAGGTAGGTTTTCCATCCCACCTCCTCATGTCCTCTCCGTAGTCACGCAATTGAAACCACAGGGTGGCTCGCGGTGTGTATCCTCTATATCCTCTCTCTTGAACAGAAGAGCGCTTACTCCTAATGGCTGAGACACTGGTCCGTACGGGTGGAGGGTAGGGCATATCCTCTTTGAATTGCCGGAACTCCTGGGACAGTTTCTCTACAGCAGAGACGCAGGCCCGTAGGGAGGAAGAGAGACTTTCTTCGTATTGCCGGAGTTGGCCAGCCAATTCATCCACCGTTGGTCTCTCTCCGTCTTTCCAGGCCATTATTGCTAATGAGTTGGCATATGATGATGGTGCACTCCGTACAAACTTCCGCCACATAGGTCGCGTGCAATTGACTTCATCTGGATCTTTGGATGATTGTCCATTGTCCAAGTCACCATAAATCACTTCTTTTGAATCACATAAATCACTATCTTTTGCACCATCTTCCCCTCTTATAGTTTACTGATGGTAAAATAATCCTCAAAAATAATTTATAGTATTTGCCGTAAAAAGGAGGGTATAACAATGGTAATGAGAAGGCTGTTGACTGTTCTTGCAGCAGGTTCTTTGCTCACATGGTAGGCATGTATTAGCACTTCCACACAGCATCTCCACCTTCATTATGACTACATCCCATGCTCTGCAATGCCAGGTATTTATCACTCAACTTTAAGTTTGAAGTTGTAAGGGGAAAAAATCATATTTGAAAAAGAAGTAATTTTAAAACATGACAGAATCAATTTTATTACTGTAGTAGGTCTTCCATTTCCTTAGTGTTTAGTGTTTAAACCTCTGTGCAGTCATATGGAAAGTAGCTGTTTCACTCTTTTGAGAGAATTTACTGCTGCCCTTTTGTTACCAAAACAAAGACATGATCAGAACATGACAGCATGGAACTTAGACTTCAGATCCATTTATATCAACCAGTAATTTCTGGCTACTCTGCCTTCTGCCTTATGCCATCTCTAGTCTTTATCACGCCTTTCCCTAAGTGGTTTCAACATATGAAATAACCAACAATGTGGAGACATATATACACACATACATATTTTACCAATTTTTTGTGGTGACTCAGCTCACTACAGGATCTTATGAGTTCCAGAGACAACTCAAGGCAGGTGAATAAAAATGTGTTCAGGGAAAGGGGAAGCAAATTAGAGAGGAATTGTTTCAGCTTGTTCTGTGAAACTGCAAGCTTATGCAGCATTCGGCCTAGGTTTTGAATTGCAAGGTAGAAGAGACTAAGATGCAATTTATTTTTCATTTTCCTCTTCTTCTTCTTTTCTTCTTAACCTAAAACTTATTTCAGACTGATAAAGTCTGGTATGCATGAATGGTTATTCAGATTTCTAATAGCCATTTAGTTCAACCTTTATTTTTGACCCTTTTTATACGATATTGATAAAAAGGAATGAGAGTGTAATTTCCATGATCATAATTATCAAAGAGAGAGTGGTCCTCAAGGATGATCTGTATTAACGTGTGAAGATTTGTTAAGAAAACAAACCAGTTGCTCTGACTTGTTTGTTATTTGTCATTCACCACTCTCCTGAAACCTTCAGTCAATTATTCAAAGAGCAAAAATGCCATGTCACAAAAAATGCCATGACAAGTCTCAGTGTCTTGCAAGACTGAGCCTTTAGTGAGGCACCCAAAAGTTAAATTTTGTTCGGCTAAGCTGATCAAACAATGATGCATGCCAAACACATTTATAAAAATCAAAGCCTGTTTGTGAACAGAAATAAATAATTCAGTAACTGCAATAAATAATTCAACCTGTCCCAGTTTAAAGACTGAACTACACCTTCACCTTCAGAAGCAGTCCCACCACACCAGTACTCAGGCACAATGATAGAATCAATTTGGGCAGATTTCCCTAGTGTTGCTCCTGAGCTATCTGATCTGAAGCAAGAAGCAGCTTTGAAGTCTTTAAGACAGTTAACGTCTTTCATGAGAACTAAAAGACACTTTATCTAAAATGCTGCCATTATTAATATTAATTACATAGCTAGGGAGGCCAGGTTCTACTCTCTGTTTCACTAATGCAATCCCCTGATTTAATAGGGCCTTACAGGTAGAAGTGAAGGCAGAATTTGGCCTCTTTTGACTAAAACTGTTTCCCTATCCACATATGGGAGGTTCCCACTCCCCACTAAGAATAAAAAGTATAATTAGCTAAATTTTATTAGGTGACGTTCCTTTTTTTAAGACAAACAGGAGAGCTGTGACCAATCTAAATCTCTTCTGATAAGAGGTTTCTTAATATACATATATGTGTACATATACATGTTCATATGCATATATATATATTTTTATATATATATCTCGCATATATTTTGCCCTCAAAACCTACATGTAACCCATTGTTAAACTTGAAATATTTTTATGGGTAAAGGGAGCATACCACATGTGGAGGTAAGGCTCTCTTGGTATAGTCAATGTTCTAAGAGTCTAGTAGTTCGAATTATCTAATTAATGCAGGAAAACATTAATAATGCTCTTTAAAATGTTATACAAAAAACCCCTTCCCAGTACCTACTGCTGTTCCCTGGTGGTGTGCTCACCCACCCATGTCCCTCTGCCTCTTAAGTCAATAATTCTTCTCAATAATGGAGCTGAGAAGGTTTTTGACAAGTCATGTGACATCCTGAGGTCCGTTCTGGGTAAGTATGTTCATGGTAGGGGTTTCTTTCTCATTAGTCTAGTGGTCTGCTTTGATGTATCTTTCAATGCTTCCTCATCTCTGACTGCCATTTTCTGCTCACAGCTGAGGTGTGAGTGTGAAATGTTTCATTCTGAAAGTGATAGTTTACTCATCTTCTGAGGCTATGTTTGGTGAGATAGCTCCTACAGCTGTACACTTCAGTCATTCATTTCCTGTTTTCCCGTGAAGAATGTTTATGAGATTAGAAATAGGACCCAGATAAGAAAAAAAAAAAAAAGTAATTGAGGAATAGCCCGATCCCATTACTTTCTAGTATTATCAAAATACAAATAAACATGCATTTTGCACAGTATGGATAAGGGTTAAAAATCTGCACATTTCTATAAGACAAAGAACAAATATTCTAAGTTCTGCATGAGCATCTGGAAGAACAATATGGGTGCAGATCACATCCTAATATTTATTTGAGGCCAGACCAGAGTGCAGACCTGAAGGATGACAGTACACAATGGAGACCACCCATCTGCAGTGGATATAGGCCTACTGGTGGGCCTGGTGTTCATGGTATATGTCCAGCAGCACGAGCTTATGGCCTCTGTTAGATTTACATATGAAAATGTAAGGCAGAACAATATCTGCTTAAAAATTTTGAAAAACAAAGTCATTACAACTTAGTGTCAACAGTCCAATCTCATCAACATGAGAAAAAGAAACAAACTATTGAGAATTAATAATGTACTCTACTAAGCTGATGTTGGAAAGGAAAAGTAAGAAAACTGACTCCTGTGTAGGCATCTTAAGACTTAAATAACTTAAATATCTTGAGAGTGGAAGTAACATTTCTTTTTCAAGGGCTTTGCATTTGATTTGTTGTCTTCCTCACCTTTTCTTGTTGGATTTGTTTCTAATTACTGCACATAATATGGACTTGGAAAAAATTCTTATGACATCAGAATATTTTCTATTTTTCTAATAATGGGTCAAAATGTTTCATAAATTTTATAATTCTATTATTATTCTCGTCAGGTGCATCCCTATCGAGCTTGGTTTTGGTCTGCTTGATTTGGTGTACAACCATTTAATTGATTACAGGCAGTATTTTCATGTGTTTCTTGCACACTATTTCAATTCATTGCTTTTAAACAATCTTTACTGTTCAGAAAATATTCCTTACAGTCACAATTATTTTATTAAAGTGATATAAAAAGTTTACAAATCTTTTCTTATTTCTATCAATAATTTTGGAATGCTTCTGTTTTTCCATATTCTATGGTTACTTTACCTGTACAAGCTATCTAATCCAGAGCAAAATTCTTTGCACATGCATGAGCATGTCATACACAAATTTCCAAAGAAAATTTTGTCAGAAGATACAATCTGGGGAAATTTTTGTTATACTTTGTGTTTACTTCAAAGCACATCTATGTGACCCAGTGGTTAAAATCTAATTTATTCTTTTTAATTTGGATGTATCTACTGATGAAGACAGAGCTGACTGAATTCCTTCTCCCCTGCTGCTGAACTCTGTTAACAATCTGCTCATCTTGGCTTAAGCAAATATTCCTACCATTTAGATTAATGGGACCTTTGCTTTACTTCAAAACCACAGGTACAACTCCAGTGTGATTAAACGTTTTGAGTTCTTTTCTCATCTTCAGTGTAAAATACAGAATATATATTAAGGTTATTTTCCTGAGTTCTGATTGACTTCTAAGCTTTGGATAGGTTATAATATGACTAAAGAAAGAAAAATAAACCATAATTTTTCTAGCTCCAAACAGCTAAAAAAAACCAAAACCACAGAAACCAAAACAGGTTTGAAAAATATTTCATGGGGGATTTTGTTATTTTACAGTTATTTAAACTCTGATAACTAGTGTGTTCAGCTGCGGAAAACATTTACAGGGAGCCACTCATCCAGCTCTTCTAACAAAACTTTGAGAAGCCCTAGTCTGTCAAGAGCTCTCCAAATTTTCTGTGCACACACATGTACACACACTTGTATGAGTGAAAGTGTCTGTTCATGTATATCAATGACACTTTTTCCTCCTCAATATGACTTAAAACCTGTAATAAATAATGTAGTAGAATGCTGTGAAAAGATTATTCTCTTATAGTAAAGTCTTTGTGGTAGATATAATCATACCAGGTAACTAGTATGAACTTGTCCATTGAAGACAACCCTCCTAAACATCTTCACAGGAATAAATTCCTAAATAGTCATTTCTATATCTAACACATTTAAACACTGTTTTAGAAATACCTTATGGTCAGGAGGAATATCTAAGCACTGAATAAACCTTTTACTGAGTTGCAGCACACCCATCTTGTCTATCAGCCACTCCTCACAGTATTGTATCACCTGTAAACTTGCTGAGGGTGTACCTTGTCTCAGTGCCCATTAATGAACAGTTTAAACAGGATAGGCCCCAGTATCAACCCCTGGGACACACCATGAGTATCTGGTCTCCAGATGGACTTTGTGTTGCTGATCACCATCCTTTGGGCCCACATTTCAGCTAGTTTTCAGTCTGTCTCACTGAGTACTTAACTAGTCTATAGTTCTTCAGTACTTATTCCACTTAAATAGTCAAAATCCATCCTTTCTTGTGGTCTTTTCTGATCAACTACCTGTAAAAGAACATATTCCCCATTAACTATTAGTTTTACACACAAGCTTTCAAAAAAACCAACAAACAAACCCAAAGGAACAGGTTGTAGAGTGAACTAAAAGTCTTAAAAACTGAGTAATCTTTATTGACAGGATGCAGCAAAGACTACTTATCAAGCATTTAGTTTCCACTCTGTCACCTCACTGAAGCGAACTCAACTGACTTTCTCACCTCATCATTAACTTCATCAGCTCAGGGCTTTTAAAAATATCTGTAAGAGTCATATTTAGTTATCTTGAAAATCCTTGTGTAAACAAAATCAGTGTGAAAATGTATGGTTTTATTTAAACATGATGCCTTAGAAACTACTTTTTTTTGGCCTTAGAAATTACATAAGTCCCAGAAAATGCTACACATAACGAAGGGTACCAAAACAATACAGGAAACTTCTGCTGCTTAAGATAAAAGTGTTTTATTATTTAAAGATGATCTCTGTCTATAGGTGGGAAATTGGAAACAGAAAATCGCAATGTTGTACATAATATGTTCCTTAACTCAGGAGAACAAAATTGCCATTGAAGTTATTAGTATAAAATGAGATTTCTGTTATTAATCATAGACTCATAGAATCTTTGGGTTGAAAGGGACCTTTAAAGGTCATCTAGTCCAACTGTCCTGCAATGAGCAGGGACATCTTCAACTCGATCAAGTTTCTCGGAGCCCTTGAATGGAATGAGGCATCTACCACCTCTCTGGGTAACCTGTGCCAGTGTTTCACCACCCTCATTGTGAAAAATTTCTTCCTTAGATCTATCTAAATCTACCCTCTTTTAAATTAAAACTATTACCCCTTGTCCTATCACTACAAGCCCTGCTAAAAAGTTTGTCCCCATCTTTCTTATAAGCCCTGATCAAGTACTGGAAGGCTGCAATAAGGTCTCCCTGGAGCCTTTTCTTCTCCAGGCTGAACAACCCCAACTCTCTCAACATGTCCTCATAGGAGAAGTGTGTAGTCTGAGTATTACCTAGAGAAAATAAAGCGCAGAAAGAAATAAAATAATATGAGTAGAAATTTGATGTAAGGAAAAAAAAAAACAAAAAAACAACCACCACCCAACCTACCAAGAACTCAGAATGGATAATTGATTTAATAACCTGTTTCACAGTGGTACAAGAAATAGGATTTGCAGACTCAGCTTGGATTCATTGTACAAGATCTAGCTACATTTAGAGTCAATGTAAAATTAGTGAATGGAAAACTTAACTGTAAAAATACAGAAGCATGATATGAAGTGAAATGATTAAACATTGTTGTGATATCATCTGAATATACCCCTTGTCAAAGCAGCTAATACTAATCAACAGTATCAGGTGGCGAGTTGGGTGATTGCATCTGTTCTTCTACCTCTGCCCAAAGAAGGTAAGAAATAGCAAAATAAGCAGAACCCGAACATGCTTTCTTTGTCTGCTGAAGACTGGCCCTTAGAATGTGAGTCATCACCTGTTTGGCCACCTGAGAAGATATGAGTCTATTACAGACACATTTCTTCATCGCAGGTGGGATCAGAAACTTCTCCTTAATTGTGGTCTTGACAAAGAGAACCCCAAAGGTGGGTTATGATCTCCATGACTTTTGAGATTGTGCCAACTCAGTAAATCATAAAACTAAATTATCTTGATGCAGAGTGAGTATGGGAAGGAATGAAAAATTATAAATAGGTAAGAACTGTTTTTTTAGTAATATAGAAATCCATAGACTTTGCCATGAATTCCAGCTAGCACTACCTTATGAAGAAAAGCATAAAAGACTCTTTTTTAAAAGAATATTAAATTAATGAGAATTTATTTCTAAGACTTTGGTTTGTAGTTAAGTAAAGCAGAATCTGTATCTATTTTTCAGTTTTGGGGAAAGAGTATTGAGGAGAATGCAAAAGGCTTTTACTGAAATGTATGCCAGTGGAAAACAGGTTGAGAAAATAACCTTGTACCAAGAAATTTTGAACAAAATCGGATAGTTACAAATGCAAGTCAGGAGTATTTTTTCATTTGCATGCACATATAAGTGAAGAATAGCAGGTGTTGCTATTATCAATGCAATTTATACCTGCAAAGAGACGAGTTTGTTCTGGGCTAGGCTTTGGTCGCAGCTGGCATAAAATTGAGAGATGTTATGTTTTCCTTTCTTTTGAGTTTTGCTTTCTGTGAATCTATAACAGACAAGTAAATTATTTAACAATTCTGATTAAATAGATGGATCTATTTATCTAAATATTAGATAAAATTACAGTATTTTTGTTTTATTTTGTTTTATGAACTCTCATGATCTTCAATGGACTTTCAGCTTTGTTGTGAACTATTGTTAGTTGTTTATCTGATCCTTTCTGAATATATTAGTGCAACTAATGCTGGGAAAATTGCTATATGGTGTAATATATTCTTCTACTAGACTAAGGATTTGGAACCATTATACAGAGTTTTGTGACTGATATGAAGGGAATATGCTACCTTGAGGTCAGATCAGAAAGAAAAGCAATTTGGAATCCGATGGAGGAGACAAAAAAGAAGGGAAAATAAAAACAATTTGTGATGGTAATTTTACAGGTAGTAAAAGAGGAAAGAGGAAAGGGAACAAATACAAAGAATGAATGTGGAAGTAGAAGGAAAGCGAGAGAAAGAAATGTATAAAAATTTGCAGAAACTTTCGCACCAGAGAAAAAGCCTATTATTAGACTATTTCTAAATATTTGAAAAAGAACTGACTGATTAAAAACATTGTCAAGAAATGGTTTGTGATCACCAGTTACTTAACAGATAGAATCAAAATGCAAATTGCATGTTTCTGTCAATTACTCTTAAGATGACATAAAAGCTTTTTAATTATAATCAGAACTTACACTATTCAGCATGGATATTAAAGGAAATAATGATCAGTCATAAACACAGTGACCCATTTGTCTCTTTATCTGTCTGCTTAACAAACATAAGCATTAAATTCAAGCAAACTGAATCAAAGAGCAGAACCAGATTAATTAGCTTTACTGAATTAGTAGAACATATGAACTCAAGCCTACTTCAAGGCTGATGAAATTTATCTTACCTTAAAGCTGATTTTGAACATAAGGTATAGAAATCAATTAAATTTTTTTTCAGTGAAAATTAGACTAAAAAATAATTTTTTGATACTCATACACACACATTTCTTCCAGAAAATTATATGTGCATCACATAAGGATGTTGTTGAAGGCAAGGATTCCTGAGTAGAAGCTAAGGTTTTCATCTGGAAATCTTGCATAACATGAACCAAGCTGAGAAGTTCCCGTGGGATTTACTAGGTTACTATGTTCTACTTACACCTCATGATGCCCAAAGTCTCAAAATCATCACTATAGATAAGTCCAACAATCAAACGCAACATTTCTCTAACTGGAATATATGCCATAAGGAATTTACTTGGTTATTATATATTATTGTCATATGATTATAAGAGCTACCAATAGGCTTTACTTTAACAGATATTGTGACCTGGGTTAGCTTTTAATATCCACTGCATAAATATGTGTTGCTTTAATAAAATTAAAATAAGCATTCATAGAAAATGGCAGGTTTTATGCAACATTACTGATTTTAGCCATTTCTAATGTTAATATTTTTCTCCCAACACTAATTTTACTTCCTTACTTTTTCATTACTCTCTCTGGTTTTGTTGCTTGCTTTTAGTTTTTTCTGTTTCTGCTTTTAAGTACCTACTTGCTTACCTTTTAAATAAGAAAATATACATAAGTTTTTAAACCATTTTGTCTGTCCAGAGGGATAATAGAAGCTGTACAACCACATTCCTTTTTTCTAGGGAGCTGCTTGTACTAGAGAGGAAAATATATTCATTCTCAGTATTGACAGTTTGAATGAATTGTGTGTATTCCCAGCAGAAGTTTTCACTATGAAAGCTGAAAGAACTCACCGGGTATAGAGGGATATAAATTTGGGACTTTCATAGGAATATAAAGGGTTGGACTAGAAACAGAAGAAAAATGTAAAACTTCTGTGATGGTGTAAGAAACAGGGATATAAAGGCAAGAATAAGTGAGACAAATGAAGAGTAAGAAGGTGCAAAGGTATGAACTTTACAGACCCAACTGTAACATCAGAGTTATCCAGTTAACTAAATGCTAATAAAGTAAAAAAAATGGCACGTGTTATTTATATTCCTCAATTCATAATTATGTTTATGTTATTTATATTTTAATTTAAGAGAAGGACCTGTTTTTTAGGCTGTATGCGTTATCTGGGCAAAGGTGAAGAACCTTGCATACAGAAATAATGTAAAGTTTGGAAGGACTATGATTTCTACTCAAACAAGAAAAAAGTTCTGTATAAACACAAGCTGACTGTCATTTTTGTCATTTACTATATTGATAATTTATATTATTTCCAGAATATATTATTTTATTATCTTTACTCCCACATACCTCCAAAATGAATCTTCTTTCTTTCTTTCAGAAAAGTCAAGCACACTGTAGAACTTCAACAAAAACTCTTGAGGAATGGTGTCAATAGATTTTGGAAAGACAGTATGTTGATGATGGATTTGTGCCATACATCAGCAAAGCCATATGGCTTATTGGTGTGTTATTAGTGAGTCATTAATTTATTAGTGATACCTCAGTAAACCTTCTTTCTAAATCATAGAAAGGCATTTCTTATCACACAGATCAAAACAAAAGAAGGTTACCACTTACAGTCTACAAGTACATGTGTTTATGCATGTGAGCAGGATGCATTATCTCAAAGTTTCATGACAGTAGTTTTTGTGGTTTTTTTCCTGTCCTGACTATAGAATAGATAGGGTAGATGAGAATTTGTAGTCCCTTATCTAACACTAGTGATCCAGTTCTCAGGCCCTTATAATAAAATGAATCCAAGCTATTTGAAATGTGATTAGTATACAGTTCTCCCCCTGAAATTTGTACAAATAGCAAAGGGTACTTTGTCAGCTTCAGAAACAGAAGAGTGAATACTAATAATTGTTCAAGATGGTTTGTAAATGCCATCTTTTTGGCAGGTTAAGAAAGTAGTTATTTGATGTCTTAAACAAGCACTACCAAACTTTACATGTATGTGATAAAGTAGTTGTCTATCTTCTCTTCTGGCTCTCGTGTGTTTTATCAGACACAAACAAGGTGTGCTGGTTTCTCTTTTTTGCAGCTTAAATTATTAAAAGCAAGGAACACCCTGTACTGTCCTTGTAATGGTAAAATATCACCTTGAGGTGTGATGAGACACTGAGGTAGTAACTCCTTCCCCCTGTGCAATCCTCTACAGTTGCTTGACACAGAAGTATATCTAGGAGCCTTTTCTTTTCTCTTTATACTGGTTGAATAGTGTCAGAGGGCATGTATAGGAGGATTAGTTGAATAATGTAGGTTGGTTTTTTTTTTAAAAGATTCTTTTCTTACAAGGTCCCTTTTGCAACTGTTAATGAGCTGCTGTAGGGGGACTAAATCGGGAAAGCAAGGTACCCCAAGGAAGTACTTGGGCCGGGTCTACAGGGAGCACAAAGAATAACATGGAGTGGTACCTTAGTCATTCAAAGAGGATATCATAGTGCTGACATTAAAAACAAAGAAAGATAAAGTTGATAGGAACACAACCTTTACACAAATGATTGAAAACTATAGCCACCATGATAGTCACAAGGATGAAATGGAGAGCTAAACAGAAACAGCTCAAAGAAGCTATTCAATTAAATAAAAAAACACCTGTGAAATATCAACTAGTGTAAAATGGTGTACATGTCTTCAGTTATACTTTTCTGTCTGCTTCTTCTTGCATTTAACTGTATATATACAATCAGTTTCACTTCGTCTCTACATAATCAGTTAGACAGGCATGGCTTTTTGTGTTGCTGGAAGCACTCTTTTGAGTAGCAGTAGGAGGGCATGTATCCTAGTCATAACAAACTGAATTTTGAAATTATTTAAAAAGACAGAAAGTATTTTTTTCATTTGTACAAGAAAAAGGGTTATATTACCGAATTAGTTTTTTTGTTTCATTTGTTTTAATGTAATGTTTCAGAGAATTTCAGGGAAGAGTGCTGTACCAAGCAGATTGCAAAACATTCTGGCCATAAACATTTCCAAATATGACATAATGATTATTTTAGCTAATACAGTTTCATACTAAGCAATGCACAGAAATTACTATTTTAAAGTAATTTAAAAAGAAACATGAAAAACTAAACTTCTGCTGAAAAGATCATGGGGCGGATATATTTGACTGTGTGGAATTGCATGAAAAATACTGATGGAATTTTACTTTTGTGGAGCTTGTTGCAAGAAAAAAAAAGAGTTTTGTTTAAAATATTTAGGTATCGGTGTCTACAGAAGATGTACAAAACTCATAGAAAGATGGGAAATGTCTCAGAATCCATACCAGACTGCAGATTAATCTCTAGTATTTTAATTTACTTGAAATTTCAAGAAATACTGCCCTACATTTGTTTCCATTATACATGCAATGTTTTTTATGCTGTGAATTTGAGGTCCTGAGGAATTAAATTTTCTCGGTATTTGTATGTCAGTATCTTTTCTTTTCTTTCCTTCCTTCCTTCTTGCACTTTCTCCCTTGCTCTCTCTTTCCTTTCCTTCCCTCCCCTACCCTCCTACCTCCCCTCCTTTTTCAGGAATTCATGTATTACAAAGACTTCTGTAGCATAATAGAATAGAAAAACTGAACAGATTAACATTTACAGGGTATTTATAAGGTGGGATCTGATATTTCCCAGGTATTCTAAAATTGAAATATTGCTAAAAAACACAATTCTGTGATATTATAGTCCAGTGAATGCCTATAAATTTTTTTAAAAGTTGGGTGAAAATTTATATAAATGTGTATAAATCAGCAAGTGAGAACAAGATGGATGCCCAGGGACTAGAGCCACTTTAACTGCTGTATTCAGCATCTGTGGTGCGGTGTTGGCAGTGGACAGCTGCAGGGGTGGCTTCTGTGAGAAGTATGGGCTGCTCTTTATCAGACACAGCTCACTCCAATGGACACACCATAGGACACGGCTGAGCCCATCAGCCACGCTGGTGGCACCTCTGGGAAAACTTATTCAAGAAAGGGAGGAAAATACCATTCAGGTAGAGGAAGAGGGAAAAAAAATAATGAGAAGCAACAGTAGGAACAGCAAAGGCAGTGGAGGAAGAAGAGGAGGTCCTTCGTGGTCTTCATGTGGGTATTCACAGCAGGCCATGCTAAACCCACATTGCAGCAGAGAAAATGTGTGAGGAGGAAAGAGCTTGAGAGAGAAACAGCTGTATATTGACCACATGCTCCTCATCTCTCCTGCACTGCTTGGATTGGGGAATGGTAGTGATGGACTGAAGCTGGGCCTGGGAAAGGGTAAGGAAAATTCTTGTTTTATTGTTTACCTTTTTGTTTCTCACCATATAAATCTATTTAAATTGGATATAAACTAATTTTTGCTAAGCCCAGTCCATTTTAGCCATGCTTCTAATTGATAAGCAATCTCTCTGTCTTTATCTCAACCTATGAGATTTGTCATTACTGTTTTTTCCTATTACCTCTCCCTTTCTGCTGAGTGGAGGGGAGTGAGTGAGTGGCTGGATGGGAGCCTGGCTATTAGCCAAGGCTAGCCCACCCAGACCATTTCAATTGTTAACCAAAACTGTATCTGTAAGCCATTATGTACATATAAAATATATTCACTGCCCCTAAAAGCTTGCAATCTGCAAGAGGAGAATCAGTTTTAACAGTAACACTAAAACTTCATGGACTATGTTCTCAATTTCCTGACTGTGAGTAACAGAGTCTAATTCTGTATTAGCCTAAAAATATAAGCTTAAAAAATTTCAGCTTTTGTAAAGCTTAGATGTTAATAGCTACTCATGTAGTCAGTATTTCATTTTAGCTCTTTTGTTCACTGTTTCTTTTCCATTCCTACAACCTATGAGAAATGTGTTCTGTAAAGCTGATTGTAATCTGTTATTAATATATAAATATTATAATTTCCTAGTTCAAACTTCATCTTTATTGGAAAGTACGGAGGGTTTAACCTAAACTGGGATATATTTAAGCAGAAAGACATATTTTAGAACCTGAAGACCTGTGTGCAAGTCATATAAAGAAAAAGCATTTTCTCAGTTTTATAAGCTAATTCATTCATTCTCTGCAAGTGTGGTTTTCAGGGGTACTCTGTGGAGACTCCTACTGTGTTTGTCTGGGTGAAAACGGATACATGTGTCAATTCCGTTTCATTTTCTTTTCAGAGTTAATTAGGAAGTATTAAGTATGGAGGAGGGCAGGGGGTAAAGAATTTTGAGATGTATGCCAAACAGCTCTACAGCTATTCTAATTAGATTTAACTTCCAAAGGCATATTAAAAGGAGCCATCAGAGGGAGATTATTAGAAGAACTGTGCTAAACAATTTAACAGTCATTTGGAAGCTGAAGAAATAAAGTGCATATGCCAGTGTTTTTTAGTTAAAAAAACAACCGGACTGTGTTTTGCCTCACTTTATTTCTAAAGAAAAGTTGACCAAATGTTTGTGAAGAGTGAGTAGATATTCCTTATTTTATTTTTAACAGACAAAATCTAGAAGACTGAGAAATGCTTACTGTCCAGTAATGGGTATACGTTCCTAATTCCAAGTTGGCTTGGACAAAGTGGCTTGGAAATTAACACCTAGGTGACACTGCAAACTAAGCTAAACCCAAACTCTCTACAGTGCCTTGAAGAGTGCAGAGACTCAGCCAGACTTGACCATTATCAGGATTTTGTCCAATACACCTGATCTGTTTTGTAGAAGTACTGAACAAGACACCCGCCAATTCAGTCTCTACTTACTGCAACATTATGAATGGCAGGGGCTTGATGAAGACTGACAGAAGTTTTAGGTTTTTTGTAACCAAGCGGATGCAATTTTATTAGATGTTTATTAACAAACAAGATAATTTTGAGAGACCACCTGTCCTGGCAGCAGGGAGAGAGGGAAGATAACAGCTGTCTTGAGCTATTACCAGCTGTCTCCCCCTTTTAATGCTTGGATCCAGAGTGAAATGACTGTGCAGAGTCCTAATGGATTTACAGATCAACCTGCTTAGGACAGACTACTCCCAAGGTAACTCTTGCCTCACCTCAAGACTTTCCCTTAGGAATCACTTTATGGGCCATGATGATCAAAAGAATTGAAGCTTTGCTAAATTCTGAACAATTTATGGCACTGCGATAGCAGATAGGACTATACATGAAGCTATAACCCCATACTGAGACAGTAAAACAGAAGACTTGCTTCAATTTGGCAAAGTGATAACCAGAGGAAAACAAGATGAGGCAAGGCAAGGGAAGAGTACATGCCAATGTATGAAAAAGAACAGGGTAGAGGGTAAGGCCTCAGTATCATCATTTCTCCAGAGGTAAATTTACATAGCGGCATAAATTCAAGATTTCTTTTAGAATATGGAGGTGTAAGGGTTTCATTCTACAAGCAGCTTCGGAGGGCACGCCATTCTTGTACCTAACTCGGTTATACTGTAGTTGTCATTTCAAAGATATCAAGGTCTATAAATAATATCTGAGAAAAGAATGATGAAGAAGCAATGCAAAATATCATATATATTATCCTACTAGTCCTGGGATCCTTTTTTATTGTGTATTGTGCAGAGCAGGACATAAGGAAGAGGAAGTTAAGACTATCTGGAAAGGTCAAAGGCCTGTCTAGCCTTCTATCTAGTCTGAGATTCTGGCATGCACTTAGGAAAAACAGACAGCTGGAAGAGAAATATTCAGCTTCCAAAAAGCCTTTTTTTCCATGTTTTTTTTAACATGTTTTAACCTCTTCACATTTTCTGCGTGTTCCTCAGATTTTTATTTCTTGTATGAAAATATGCCAACTAAATCTGCTGCCTGATCCTTTATTCATCTGCCTCAGTTCTCATGTAAAACTAGGTAATAAACATGTGTAGTTCATCTTTGTAATGCTATCTGTGATTTTTAGAAACCTGTATCTTACCGTCTTTCAGTTTTCTCTTTCCCATGAGGAAGAGTGATAGTCTCTTAATCTCTCCTCATACAGCAACCTTGTCATATCATTGATCATTTTCTTTGCTTTCCTTTCTTTTTAGTTCTATTACATGATTTTTGAGATGGGAGGACAAGACTTGCATGGTGCTAAAGATAGTGGAACAAAAAACAGTTTCCACAGTTGCATAATGGAAATTTTTTTTGTTCCTTATTTCTTTCTTAATAAGTCACGATGTCCAGTTTGACTTTTTGAGCACTGATGTTCACTTAGCTAATATTTTCAGAAAACAATCTGCAATGACTCCAAGATATTTGGACTCATCACAGTCTTTGGATAACTAGGATTATTTTCTCTATGTGAACAAGAGACACTTTATTTTATTTGACATTTTACTGCCCTTGCCCTTTCCACTCGATCCCTCACCAAACTCATAGTTCAAATGAAAACATAAATAAGCAGCTTCTGTCTACATAGGATTTGTGCTTTTGTAAGTATCTTAAAATAGTCATTCGTTTTCACTCGTTAGTAGAAGGCCAACTTAAATGCAACCTCCTGTACCTTTCCAACAGTGCTCCTGTTTGTCTTTTTTTTTCCCTAAGCAATGCCCTATGACTCTGGTAGGTCTCCTGCTCTCAGCTGTACTCAGTTTTCTCTCACTAATGAAAATGTCTGTGTGTTCAACACAGAGCAGTCTCTCCATTCATACACTGAGCTTTTGCCCTTCCTATGTTCAAAAAGTCAGAAGATTCAGATCAGCTGTGCACTGGTTGATCAACAGCTTACATCTTAGGCACTGTGCACTGGTAATGTGGTTGATTCTGAAATGGCATTTTGGGTGACAGGCCTATGGTTTATAGTCATGCTTCTAACACAGGTTTCCTGTGACCTGACATATCATTTAAGCCTTACGTGGTAGAGCAAATAGAACTTTCTGCTTTAAGTTATCTTCTTGACTGCAGCGGTTTGTGGGTTTTTTTTAAATCTGCAAGGAATAAAATACCAAAAATACAAACGTGAAATTATTAGGTCTGTCTTGGAAGTTAAAATCACTATGATTCTGCTAAAACTGTTCTCTCAAGCTGACATTCTTTAAAAGTATGTGTGCTGCAGTGCAAGTGACATTTTAGATTCATAGCAGAGTTTGAAAAGTTTAGTTCTTGTGCACAAATCAGCTTCTGTGGGTGGCAGAATTCCTATGGGAATTTGTTTAAGACAGAACTAGGAAAACACAACTGTGCTCACCTTCAGAAGACATGAAATAACATTGTGTGGGAATGAAGAACATTGTTTCACTTACGTTTGTCTTAGGTTTGACCACTGTGATAACCAAATGCCAGGGAATGGAACATTATTTTCTGTCAGCAGCATCTGTCTCCTTGGCAAATTCCTCCGACAATTATGTTGGCAGCATTGGAGTAGCCTCTAGGTCTGTCATGTAGCTACCCTTGTCCTTGCAACACTGTTTTATAGTGATTCAATTTGTTTCTGACTAATGTCTGCAATTTTATGCGATTAAGCTGCAACACAAATCACTTATGAGATCTCTAAGCCAATCTTTTTATGGCAATATGCAGTACTTATTAACTATTGACATTCCCCCTACCAAGCATTTATTATAATAAATAGGAATTGCAACACAAATTATTCCTTTGCCAGCCTGGAAATACTCCAGCCTTTACGTTGATACAGTCGTTTCTCAATATTTCCAGTTTCTACTTAGAGTTACACAGACATTTTTCAGATTGTTGCGCTCAAGTTTAAGCCATGACAGTCTCATTTCCTATCAGTTAAAGTATGCAATTAAATCCCATGCAACACGTTTGATGTTATGTCTAACCAGATGACTCTGTGTAACTTGTTACATAATTTTTTGCTTATATATCCAGCATCAACCTATTCTTGGAGATTAACCGTTAAAAAGATGCTTGCAAAGGCTTTGCAGACCAGATTAAAAACTTAATCATCAATGGTGATAAATATGTAGAGCTCAATTTTATATTCATTGGAGAATCTGTCACTTTAATAATAAAACCAATTATAAATTATTTCTTTGTGTTCACATATAGAAATATACTTTACAGGTAAAATATAGATTTGTGAAAGATCTAGATTATTACACAAAAATTTCTTGACAATCATGATTAGAATTCAGAACACCACAGGCCTAAAGTAAGTTTAAAAACCCACCTTCTACTGCTCTCAATAGGTTAGTCTATAACTCCTCTTCTTCTTTAAGTAAATAAACCCCCCCAAAAAAGAACATTTTCCACGGAATACAGCCAGATGTTTTTTAAAAATATTTCTCTATGTGACTGTAGGAAGGAACCCTTTATCATTGTCAAATAATCAAACCTCTGATAAAAATTGATACTGATGACATGGAGAATTAGGTACTTAAATGATTTTGGAAATCATAGAGTAGAATGGAACAATAGAATCATTAAGATTGAAAAGGACCTCTAAGATCATCAAGTCCAACCATCAACCCAACATCACCATGCCCACTAAACCATGTCCTAAAGTGCTAACAATTTCTGAACACCTCCAGTGACGGTGACTCTACCACTTCCCTGGGAAGCCTGTTCCAATGCCTGACTACTCTTTCAGTGAAGAAATTTTTCCTAATACCCAATCTAAACCTCCTCTGGCAGAACGTCAGGCCATTTCCTCTCATTCTATCACTAATTACTTGGGAGAAGAGACCAACACCCACCTCACTACAACCTCCTTTCAGGTAGCTGTAGAGAGTGCTGAAGTTTCCCCTCAGCTTCCTCTTCTCCAAACTGAACAACCCCAGTTCTGTCAGCCTCCCCTCATAAGACTTGTGCTCCAGACCCCTCACCAGCTTCGTTGCCCTTCTCTGGACACGCTCCAGCACCTCAACGTCCTTCTTGTAGTGAGGGGCCCAAAACTGAACACAGGATTCGACGTGCGGCCTCATCAGTTGCCAAATAGAGGGACACAATCACTTCCCTACTCCTGCTGGCCACACTGTTTCTGATACAGGCCAGGATGTTGTTGACCTTCTTGGCCACCTGGGCACACTGCTGGCTCATGTTCAGCCAACTGCCAACCAGCACCCCTAGGTCCTTTTCTGCAGGGCAGCTCTCCAGCCTCTCTTCCCCAAGCCTGTAGCACTGCATGGGGTGGTTGTGGCCAAAGTGCAGGACCCAGCATTTGACCTTATTGAACCTCATACGACTGGTCCTGGCCCATCGATCCAGCCTGTCCAGATCCCTCCCTCTGCAGAGCCTTCCTACCCTCAAGCAGATCAACACTCCCACCGAACTTGGTGTCATCTGCAAACTTACTGAGGGAGCACTCAAGTCTCATCCAGATCATTGATTAAGATATTAAAAAAGACAGGTCCCAATACTAAGCCCTGGGGAACACCACTTGTGACTGGCTGTCAACTGGATTTAGCTCTCTTCACCACAACTCTCTGGGCTTGGCTGTCCAGCCAGTTCTTTACCCAGTGAAGAGTACACCTGTCCAAGCCACGAGCTACCAGTTTCTCAGGAGAGAAATACAGGAGAATGCTGTGGGAGACAGTGTCAGAGGCTTTACTAATGTCCAGATAGACAACATCCACAGCCTTTCCCTCATCCACTAGGCGGGTCACCTGGTCATAACAGGAGATCAGGTTGGTCGAGCAGGACCTGCCTTTTATGAACCCACACTGGTTGGGCCTGATCCCTTGGTTGTCCTGCAGATGCCCTGTGAGAACCCTCAAGATGAACCACTCCATAATCTGAGTACCGAGGTCAGGCTGACCTGTATTTCCCCGGGTCCTCCTTCCAGCCTTTCTTGTAGATGGGTGTCACATTGGCAAGTCTCCACTCATGTGGGACCTCCCCTGTTAACCAAGACTGCTGATAAATAATGGAGAGTGGCTTGGCAAGCTCCTCCGCCAGCTCTCTCAGTACTCTTGGGTGGATCCTATCAGGCCCCATAGACTTGTGAGTGTCTAGGTGGTGTACGAGGTTGTTAACCACTTCCTCCTGGATTACAGGGAGTTTATTGTGCTCTCCATCCCTGTTTTCCAGCTCAGGGGGCTGAATACCCTGCGGATACCTCGCCTGGCTATTAAAGGCTGAGGTAAAGAATACATTAAGTACCTCAGCCTTTTCCTCATCCATGCTGACAATGTTCCCCCCTTATCTCAATAAGGGATGGAGATTGTCCTTGGCTCTCTTCCTGCTGTTAATATATTTGCAAAAGAATTTTTTTGTTATCCCTTATGACCGTGGCCGGATTGAGCTCTAGCTGGGAGTTTGCCTTTCTGATTTTCTCTCTGCATGACCTAATGAGATCCTTGTACTCTTCTTGAGTTGCCTTCCCCTTCTTCCAGAGGTGATAAACTCTGTTTTTTTTCCTGAGTCCCAACAAAAGCTCCCTGTTCAGCCAGTCTTGTCGTCTTCCCTGCCAGCTCATCTTGTGGCTCGTGGGTACTGCGTGTTCCTGCACCTTTATTATCTCCTTCTTGAAGACTGTCCAGCCTTCCTGGACCCCTTTGCCCTTCAGGGCTGTCTCCCAAGGGACTCTCTCAACCAGTGTCCTGAACAGGCTGAAGTCTGCCCTCCAGAAGTCTATGGTAGCAGTTTTGCTGACCCTGCCTGATCCTTACTTCACCAAGAACCAAGAATCCTATCATGTCATGGTCACTAAGCCCAAGACAGCCTCCGACCACCACATCTCCAACCATTCCTTCCCTGTTCATAAACAGCAGGTCAAGCGGGGCACCTCCCCTGGCAGGCTCACTTACCAGCTGTGTCAGGAAGTTCTCTCTTACACAATCCAGGAACCTCCTAGACTGTTTCCTCTCTGCTGTGTTGTATTTCCAGTAGACATCCAGTAATTTGAAGTCCCCCATGAGAATAAGGGCTAGCAATTGTAAGACTTCTGCCAGTCGCCTGTAGAATGCTTCATCTGCCTCTTTGTCCTGGCTGGGTGGTCTATAACAGACACCCAGCAGGATATCTGCCTTGTTTGCCTTATCCCTCATCCTTACTCATAAGCACTCGACTTGGTCTTCACAACTGTTGATTTCTATATAATCAAAACACTCCCTAACATACAGAGCCACCCCACTGCGTCTTCTTCCTTGCCTATCCCTTCTGATGAGCTTATAGCCATCCATTGTAGCACTCCAGTCATGAGAGTCATCCCACCATATTTCTGTGATGGTGACTAAAAGTCAGAGCTGTCCTGCTGCACAATAGCTTCCAGCTCCTCCTGTTTGGGGCCCATGCTGCGTGCATTGATATAGATGCAGTTGAGCTGGGCTATAGATTTCGCTCCCAACATCAGCATGCCATCAGCTCATCTCTAGTGAGCCTGGTTTTATCCCCTTCTGCTTTCGAATCTAGTTTAAAGCCCTCTCGATGAGGCCTGCCGGCTCATGAGCGAGAATCCTTTTCCCCCTTGAAGGTAGTTGAACACCATCTGCTGCCAGCAGGCCGAGTGCCGTGTAAACTGCCCCATGGTCAAAAAAAAAAAAATCCTGCCAACAGCACCAGCCCCTGAGCCATGTGTTAATGAGGTGTGTTTTCCTGTTCCTTTCAGTGTTCCTCCCTGCCACTGAAGGGATTAATGAAAACACTGCCCCTGTGCTCTCGCTCCATCAACCAGTTGCCCCAGAGCTCTGAAATCCCTTTTAATTGCTTTTGGTCTTCTTTGCAGAACCTCGTCACTGCCGACCTGCATAACCAACAGTGGGTAGTAATCAGTGGGCTGTACCAGACCAGGGAGTTTCCTGGTGACATCTCTCACCCGGGCCCCAGGTTAACAGACTTCCCTGTGGGTTGGGTCTTGTCCCATATTGGGCCCTCTGTATCCCTCAGAAAGGAGTCACCTAATGACAATTACCCTCCTTTTTTTCTTAACAGAGGACGTCTTGATGGGTGGGGCTGGCTGACTCACCCTAGGCACCCCCTGGATGAGCCTTCATCTATATCTTCATGTGCCTGGCCCTCAAGTTCCAGTGCCCCATATCTGTTGTGTAAGGGCAGCTGGGACGGTGAGGGAGGCCAGGAAGGGATTTGCCTGCCACTCTGAGCAGGGACCTGTTTCCATTCCCCCTCTTTTCTTACATCCCCTCCTTCTGCCTGGTGGCAAGAGGGCAGGGGATCCTCTGCTACTTGTGGAGCCTCCATCTGCTTCCTTTGTTCTCAGGGATGGTAGGGGTGGTTCCATCAATCTGTCTCCCTCAGTCCCTAAATCCCATCAAACTGTTATTGCATAGTTACATACCTAAACACTTGTAAAATAGTTGTTCAGATTTTAAAGGGTTTTGAATTTAAATAGTTGAAGTATTAAATAAAAAATCCATAGTTTTTAAAATTTGACATATTAATTTTTTTTTTTTTAACATCAAATATACTGATGAAGTTACATCTTGTTGAAACACAGGACACTTTTCCATACATTAAAACATTTTTTAAAATTAAAGAATACCAATTTTTCTAGTGTTAGTTTCATTTATATTAAGGTTCTTAGAAATAATAGTTATGCATTATGTATAAGAAGAAATCAAGCAATTTCAAAAAATTTATTGTTTATAAAAGGAATAAGGATAACAACAGTGTAAGACCTCAAGCATAATGTGTCAGTCATAATGTTAAGAAATATATATTTATGTTCACTTATTAGTTCATAAGGTAAGTAGGAACAAAAATTAAGGATGTCTTAACATAAAAATGTGTAAGATGTTTACAATTTTTTTATGACAGATTATTGAAGTAATCATGTAAAATCAAAATAAGATTACTCTATCAAGTAATGGTATAAAGCATATTAAACATATGGAGAATACATCCTATGAGTAATGCTTATAAACATTTAGGTGAAGTAGATATTCTCTGGGGATAGGCACATATAGAGTTGTCATTACTTCCACAATTTAAGATGCGTGATATGAGATATTTGCCTCACTCTTGTTATGGTGGTAAGTGATGATGATAAATGATCATTTATGATGATAAATTGTAATATCTTTAAGGTATTTAAGTTGTTATGATATGCAATAGATTTTCACAATAAAACATTTTTATTTTTATTATTTTTTTTAGTGGATGTATCCAATTTTTCATATACGATTGAAGAAATTTGAAGAAAAATAAGTCTTAGTTACCAGAATCAATCGGTCACCGGTGGCCTACAGACCATATTTTACAACATGCAAATTTAGGTGTCCCAACTTTAGCCTCTCAGAACAATATTAAAAAGTTGCCTTTTGTAATGGATCAGCAGTTACAAATCAAAATGTTCTTCCTTAAATCCATTGCTACATTGATTTGTGCTAGCAAAGCTTAACCCTAAGTATATTTAAAAATCAACTAGTTGGTATCTGGATCCAATATCAGCATGTTATTAAGAGTTTAATGCTGACTTGGATCTCACTTGAGTTGTTGTTATCTCTGTATCCTACTGCAGCTTCTTTCTTTTCCCATCCTTGCTCCATCCTGTAAGAGTGATTTGCACTGCTGGATTTCTGTGGTAACAGAGGGACCCTAAGATGGGAGTTATGTGTGCACTTCGGAGATGAACCTCTGACCTTTTTCTCACCCATTTCCTTGTCTTCCTCAAAGTGCATCCCAGGCTGCTGAGCAGGAGAGCATTCGTCACCTCATGGGACTCCTGTGTTTAAAAAAAATATTAAGATCACTGACAACATTCAAGGCCTTGAAAACATTTTAGATAGTAACATTTGCTTACCTGCCATACCTCCTGTAACATTCAGAGACGACAGCAAAATCCAGGATGACTTAGCTGAATCCTGGAGTCCTAAACAGGTGTATAAGAAATTCACACATGCTTGTTCTTTGTTATTTGGTTAGGATGCCTTTTAGATATTTCAGATTAATCTGTAAATATTGCAAAAAGACAGAAAAACAAATGCATAGTTTTCAAACTGTGCAGCAAGAAATCAGTGAGTATCTGCTTAGCTGGTTAGAAAGAAATGATGCCAGCCCCACCCCCCCAAGTGATTGATGTCTACAAGGTAACCATGTGCTTTACCCACTTTATCAACTTCTTTCTGGATACAGAACTTCTGTGTCACAAACCAGAACAGTTGTCAGCAGTGAGAGATCTGGTTATTACTATTTTCGAGGTTACGCTTATGTTGTGTAGAGCAAAAGGCTAACAGATTGTTACACTGAAAACATTGCTCGCAGATGGCATTTCTTGCAAATTGTAATTGTATCAGTATGTAATACTCTTAAAATTCTCAACACTTTAAATTATTTAATAGTTTTGCTGTGATTAATCAAACTGATGAAATAAAAGTGCAGTTAAAAAAGATTTGGAACTACATATCAAGAAATGAAAACTGACTGGAATGAATTAATAGAAATGTGTCTGAATAAGTAGAGAGCAAAACAAGCTCCGTCTAACATGGGGGGAGTGAAAGCAGCAGGAGAAGAAAAAGAAAAAAACCAGAGAAAATCTCCCAGAAACATTCCGTAGTTTCACAAAGATATACTGGTACTAGAAAACAATCAGTAGCCAACAGATTTGTCTTTAAAGTGACTAGGAGCATATCTTTTCCAATTCCTCTTTGTTTGTTAATTTGAAGAAAAAAGATTCTTCTACGCTCTTTAACTGTGAAAAAATGTCTTTTTTTTGTTGGTAGAGTACTTTTTGTTTGAGAAAAAACAATGTTTTTCTGTTTCCAGTTCATCATCTAAGTTTCTGACTTCAGGTTTGATTTGGTAAAGAAGAGTTGTATATATTGCATATGATTTTGCTATAGCTTGCTCATATGCTTGAGAAAAGAAGTGGAGAATTACATAGTTACTTACTAGCCTGTAAATGAAATAGAGGAAAGGGTATACAGAATTTAAATGTGGGGATAAGAAACCAGCCCTTGTGCGTTCATACTTTCAGTAATTGCATTAACAATGGCTTGAATTTAGAAAGTACTTTATGTAAAAAGGTATAAAGGACCACCTTTTTAGTGCACTCACTAAGAAGAAACAAAATTAAAGGACTTTAGAGAATTGCCATGGCATGCATGAGGTCAGGCTTCTCCCCAAACAGGGATTTAATACCTCTTTTGACTCGTACACCCAGAAGTGATAAATACAATTTGCTGTTCAGTCAGACAATCTTTAACTTACTTAAGTATTTTTCTTTGATTTCATAGACTGTCACAATTGGTATTTCTGGTCTGTGAAGCTGATATTGACTAATTAGTCCTTGCTTTTTTCATCATGTGTGTAATATATGTGTTTACTTGAAGAATGTCCTAAGCATTTAAATACATTCTTTGAAAGTGAATGTCTAAAGAAAAAATACCTGTAATCATTCCTAACTATTATCATTCCCATTTCTGTTCCCACAGCTGAGGTACTAAGGTCCCAGGCCTCAAAAAGTATTTGAATACATGCTTCAATATTTTCCTTTTTCGTAACCGAAACCAGAAATGAAAACACTCTGTTATTTGCCTGAGACTTCAATTCAAATTTTGCTCTATAGGATCCAAAATCCAAATATAAGATTTTAATTTTTTACTCCAGTGGGTAAACGTTATTGATGATGACTGCCTGTCCTGAAAGCTTAGTCTTTGGGACGGTCATAGGTCAGTTTGCCTTTACTCAAAGTAACTTTTTTCTCTCTTCCCTGTGGTTCCCACCCCTGTAACACATGACGTGGGACAGGTCTGCAGGCCACCCATCAGGATATGAGCTCGCTGTTGTATGGCAAGTCTTCAGCATTACAGAGAGTGTACTCTAACCTAGGCTTTCCAGTTTACTGTCTTTCTGTGACCTTATAGCTACCTTTAGCTGTAGATCTGTTATTGTACATTTAAATCCGTATTTGTGCCATAATTTACTGCTCAGAATGAATCTCTGAAGATCATCTAGTTTCTTCATGCTAGGAACTACCTTAAATTTGAGCAGAGACTCATTAGATCTTGCAATCTCTTTGGTTTAGGGCAGGGACAGCATGGAAAAGTGCAGAGGCATTTATGTCTTCATACAGCATAGGCAGACATGAGAGGCACCAGAGCTGCCATATGCTATTGGAGACTCCTGGCAGTGTCAGTGCCCGTCTTGGTGAAAGCTGCTCTCCCAATCCACTACTCCAGGTCCACTTCAGGTGCCACTACAGGAGTGGGACAGAGTACAAAGGAGGTAACTTATTGACAGACTTAGAGAAGTCAAGGGCCTCTCAGATGTGAGAATGTGTTGCAAGTTTTCACCAGGAGTAAAGCAGATAAACTATCTGTGGTATAAACTTACCTACTTGACTTTGCACTGGAAAACATCGCTGGAGAGATCTTATGCATTTTATTGGACTCATGCAGGAAAAAACTGAAAGAGAAACCCCATGACACTTCCTTTTTTAGGAAGCCTACAGGAAAGATCGGGAGGAACTTCTTATCAGTGAGTGTAGCGATAGGATGAAAGGTAATGGTTTTAAACTGGAAGAAGATAGATTTGGATTAGATATTAGGAAGAAATTCTTTATTGTAAGGGTTGTGAGACACTGGAACAGGTTGCTCAGAGAAGTTGTGGATGCTTCCTCTCTGGAAGTGTTCAAGGCCAGGTTGGATGGGGCTTTGAGCACCCTGATCAAGTGGAAGGTATCCATGGCCATGACAGGATGTTTGGAACTAGATGATCTTTAAGGTCCCTTCCAACCCAAACCATTCTGTTACTCTACAAGACATTGAATTGGGAAATTTCTACAAATAAAGAAATATACACAAGTGACCTGAGAAGACTTAATTTTACAAGATTAAAAAAGTAATTGCAAGAAAGCTGTGGGTTATTATAGTAATTCTCATAAACATATTTTACCTTCTACATTTTCACCTTTATGACAAGACTTGTACTGTCAACACATTCCTGTCAGGCTTTTAGGGACCTTTGTTGCTCATTTTAAATAAATATGCAGTTAACACCTAATCTTTTTTACTAGCCTTCACTTTTGTGTTATGGATAAAGAAAATAAGCAATTTATCTCTAATTTATATACCTAAGTTAGGACAGGGCTTTAGAGCTTGAATTTGAGATCTGTCAAATAATTCCAATATTGGATTAAGATCCTAAACTATTTTACATGAAATAAATCATCTTAATCCTTTTTTTAAAACAATAAAATCCAAGAAATTGAAAGAATGAGATACACCCATATACAATTGACGTTATTAGCTTTTTGATGCTTTTTGTAAAATATAATATTCTATCAGCTGAAGCTTAGAGAAAATTTAGCATAAATTTTTTTGTGGTCCAAACAACAAAGGTGTCCTCACCAGAAAAATACAGACTGCAGCATAAAAAATATGGCAACTGGGAAACTGGTATAAAATAGATCTGAGAAAAATGTTTCAAGTTCCCTAACTTTCCCTACCACTATACATATTAATGGAAGGGTAATTCAACTGTGTAAAGTGTTATTTATAAAAAGAATAGTAGAAAAGACCTCTAATTTTACATACCTGTTTGAACAACAAATAAGTTGTCTTAACCAGTGTCGTTAAAAAATTCTCTGAAACTAGAACAAATGTCAAGTGAGAGATAGAAATTAATTGCTTTTAAATTGTTGATGGTTAAGGTTATATTGTCAGTAATACCAAACAGCCCAGATTAAATTAGAGATACACTGCAATGAAAAAAAAATGAGAAATTAAAAAGATGCCTCCCAAAAATCTATGTACACTAACTCTTGTTAATGCAAAACTAATGCTAATCTCAAAATACAATGATTATTCTGATTTTTTTTACTGTGCAGAAATAAAATATTAATGTACACAAGGCATCATCTAAATGGTAAAGAATGTTAAACCAGAGGAAATTAAGCCCCTACACTATCTTAGAAAGGCTTAATTTTTCTTAACTCTGCATCTTTAGTGGTGAGGTTATTCTCTGTATGACCTTTTCAGAGCAATTAAAACATAATTATAAGGTATGGTCTGCATACTACATGTAACTTAAAATAAATTAAAGGAAGATGCTTTATTCTTTTTCATTTTGTGTTAAGCATATATATTGATCCTGTGATAATTGCAGGGAAAGGTGACTGATTTTTTTTTTTTTTCCCCAGTACTGTTGTGTGAGCTGTAGGAGTGAAAAATTTCATTGGTTATATGTCATCTCCTTGGAACACCTTTGTTATGAAGATATTTCGGATTGATTTAGCTTTTAAATCCAGGATGAAAGCCTAGTTTCTTGATGTAGCTGCAACTGTTCATTGAATTGCTGTCAGAGATATTACTTCCAGGTGTATTTCTTTGCTTTGATTATTTTTATTAAGTTATAATGTTTGCCCCAAAAGGTACAGTAAAAATGCTGATGTATACAACAGTGTCTGGGCCAAAGGAGAGGAAAAACACACAGAACCTTATGCTATTTTTGAGCACTTAGTCCTAGAAATGCACATAAAAACTACATGATATCAGACCAAATATTACACACAGATATTTAAAAAAAAAAATTCTTTCTGCTCTTATTACTTTCTAATTAGTTTCAATCCCAAGGCAACCAATTATTTATATTGTTTGAAAATGAACTTTTCCCCTTCTAACTTCATTCAAGCCCATCCTTTCCCCATTCTTCAGTCTTTACATGTTCAGTTTCAAATTTTAAATCATTTGTAAATATTACAAATAGAAAATGTCCTTATATTTTTAATGTTCTTAATTTTAAAATTTTATAACAAACAAAAAAAGATCTTTTTCAGGTTTCTTTTGAAGACCTCATTCTGTCTAGGGAAAGAAATACAGATATCTGTCTCATGAAAAAGCAAATTACAGAGAAGTTTGAAGTTGAAAGCAAAGAAAAATAAATGGTTATTCCCTAGATAATTTTTGTGTCTGGGTGTATCTCTGTGTGTTTCAGCTTAGTAAATTATAGCGTAAAAATATATCAGGCTTTGATTAATTTCAAGTCAGTTAATAATATTTCACTTTTTTCATACCTCAGACACACATGAGCTTTATAGAAAAACAGGGAAATGAAATTAAGTCCTCTGCGTCACTATGTGGAAGCCTGGAGTGAGGCATAATAACTGGTGTATAGAAGTCAGTTTCAACAATCATATCACTGCTTTATGTGTAACTCTCATAAGACCGTTGATACAAATAGCTGTGCTATTTACTGTAAGTGAAGACTGCAGCAACTACGATACCATGGAGCTCAGCATTGACAAAACAGTTTTGAATGTAGTTTGTGGTTTGACAAACTGCTGCAACATTATTATGAAGAAGAAAAAAATTACAAAGCATGAAGACCTAGCCGTTGTGTACTATAACGAACGATGCCATCCTCTGTGGCATCTTTGTATTACCCTAATATAAGGAAGCTTTTTTTCGAATTTTGAATTTACAGATTCGAAGAGTCCATTTGATATAAAAAAAAAAAAAACAATTAGGCAAGGAATTTTTATTTTACAATTCAGAATAAATGGTAAGTATGTATACTAATGAACTAATTTATAGTGCCTGTAGAAATTAAATTAGGAGATAAATAATCTAGATCTTTTCACATTAGATATGAAAACCCGATGAGCCTTTCTGTTTGACTTTCAGCACCTCTTCACTTGTCTGCAGGAGCATAACCATGGAATATCAGAGTTGTCCAATCTCTAACTAATTCTGAAAACAAGAAGGAAAGTATGATTTCATTCCTGACTGCTTTGTCTCCTTTGGTTTTTTTTTAATTTGGGGGGGTTTTTTGGGTGTTTTTTTTTTTTTTTTAATATAAGTAAAACAATTCCAATTAAGGACTCAGTATAAATCCTACCTTGCTAAACATTTGGTACTGTGTTATTACTGGATCTTCTTTTCTCTGATTACTTTGCAAACAGTTTTAATCTTAAACTCTGTCACACATACACAATAAGTATGTGTGCGTGTGTGCATCTATATATGTCACTATTAAAGTACTCTTCAACACGCCTAGAGTTCTTGACCTTCTCAGTATTGTATATATGCACATTAAAATATTTTTCCGGTACCAAAGTGTTTATAATTTCTATTTAATAAACAAATGAAACAAAAGAAAGATTATGATGGACTAGCAATAAGTCTATGATGCCTTCAGAGAATCATTTGTTTGGACAGATAAATATTTGATAATTCTCATAAATGGGCAACTCACTTTGGTAACACCACCATCACAAAGAAAGCTTTATTTTTTCTAATACGTCATAGATACATTCTTCACAGAGTGGTTAATATGATTAAGATTAATTATTTAATCATACTGATTATGTGAAAATAACCCAAGGTTAATAAATTACACATACACAGGGACATTCATATCATAATCAGGAGAGTTTTCTAACATTGAAGAACATTTTTTTTTTCCTCAGTTCTATCTGAAATATGTTTGAAATTGGCTGAACATGAAGATACTGAGTTTTTAGTCTTTTTTACACAGACAAAACCACACACATATGTTGTTTTTAAATTCCTCTAAAAAAAAAAATATTTTAAACTCTTCCTGTTCTAATTCTGCAGGGAGATTTTGGAAACATTTTTAAATTAAGTTATGGTAACACTGTGGGAAATTCCTGATACTTTTACTTGAACCTCTCAAATAAAACCAAAGAAGTTTAGTCATAGAACCTCCCTATAAATTAATTTCCCACTGATTTTAACTCAAACTTCACTGGCACCATTAGGAGAACTCTGTTATATTTAAACAGAATGTACCAGAACATGCATTATGAGAAAAAAATCAATATGCTGATTTGTTTTCCTTAATTTGATGTAAGTATATAATATGTAATATAATAAATATATTACTTTAGTAGCCTCCTGTGTTTCAATTTTGGTTCTGGAGTACATGCTTTTGCTAAGTATGGGTTCATTACAGGATGTCAGTGAACGCTTTGATGTAACAAAATACTCAAGTTTGTGTTTATAGATGCTTGAATAATTAGTCATATTGAACTTGTAGGAGTTTGTAACATGCAGTGTGGAAAAACACACAATTTATATTTATGTGTCCTTACCAGAATCTTATTGCATTTAAGTGTAGCTAAACATATGAAAGATATGAACTCTCCTTCAAATCTTTAAGAATCAAGAATTTAATTACCACTAGAGGTAGGTAAAACTCTAAATGCTCATACCATTGTTCAACATTGGTCAATATAAGACTTAATTCTTGAATATTTTCTGTTTATTAATAATTTCCCAGTCTGTTTTTCTACAAAACTGTGTGCTGTGTAGATATGTTTTCAGAGGATTTAATTTCCATTTATATACAGTGGACCTGACTTCATATATATATATATATTCTTACTAAAATGTTTAAGGAAAGTGAGATGTCTCTATCCCCTTTTGAAATCCTTTGGTAAGAATCACAAATACATTTAGGATCTAAAATGTAACTCTCAAAGAATCATGATGGTACCTTAAAACACAGCCACAGAAAACATACCTTTAAAAATATGATGATGCTTCCCAGAAAATGCTTCTTGTGCTGTGGACAATGCTTAGCTTCTTTCCTATTTTTAACTTGTCACAATAAAAAGAATGCTCAAAAGTTAAAAAAAAAAACAAACAGACAGACAGACTACTATGAGTAGTAGTCTTGGACTTCCTATCTGTTGTAATCTGGTTCAGAAATGTCATGTTTTTCAAAATAGGAATGTCAAACCTCATTAGCTGTTTAATAGAAGTCTCACCAGTTGCACACAGTTTAGAAGTCTTCATCTTAATGTCACATGTGGTACAAAGACTTCAAGTCCTCTAGGTACAAAGGAAGAGTGGATCCTGGGCTGATCAATATCTCACCTAGCTTTTTTCATGAGTACTCAACACATACTTCTTCAAAGTAGTCTCACTGCTTCAACCAATACTCTATTGAAATAGTGACTAAACTGAACTAAAGGTGATGTCTGTGCATTTAGTAGGTATGGTTCTTCCATTAATGTTCAAAATCACCTTTTACATTCATGGACATTCCTCATCAAGGAATCCCAAAGCTTAACTACATATGCTCTGATTTAACTTTGCTTGTTTGTTTTATTCCTGTTTTCTGCTTTTATTTGCTTGAGTTTATTTGATGCATCCTGATCTTTGATTTTGAGTGGTTTTCTTTCTTTTTTTTTTGTTTTTCTTTTTGTTTGGTTGGTTGATGTTGCTTTGTTTTAAGATAGAGAAGCCCTCTTCTAACTTCCCCATGCAATCTGTGTTTTATAGACTCTAAGCAGATTACCTTCCCTTTTCTGGTCCTCAGAATTCCAGTTAATTTTTTTTTCTTCTCATGTGAAAACCATTCCATACTTCTGGTCATTTTTTTGAGGACAAAAGCAAGAGCTACAAAGTTTAGAATGAAGGTGGTTGGTGGATTTATGTAGTGTCATAATGATGCTTTCCAGTTTACTCTCTATCATTTTTCCAATAGTTCCTAACATTTGATTCAAAAAGTAAAAAATATATAGAACATTGAATTGCAGGTGGACCTGATCTGAACACAAAAAAGAACTCTAAATGTAATTTCTGATGTTGTAACAATGACTGTAAACTAAAATGCCAAAGAATATAGAAGAGGACATTGCTAACACTCAAAAAAAAATGGAAGAGATCGAAGCAGTGACAAAGACTAAAGTCAGGTAATATGATGCACTTGATAGGCATTAATGGGGATGTAGAAAGAATGTAAAGATGAAAATAATGGAGGTTAGTGATCCAAAAAAATTAAGATTAAGATCAAGAAATTTGATGAAAATATCTTCCCACATCTTCCTCCACCATTTGATAATACCTTCTTGTTTTATTTTGAATGTACTTATTATGTGAAAAAAAAATCAATATAGTTTAAAGATACCATTTGAACCATTAAGATATTGTACAGACTTTAAAATGAATGCATAGTTCCTATAAAATAGGACAAATCCATGGGAATATGGGATTACATGTACAAATCTAGGAGATACCACCCTTGTGTAGAAGCGCTATGGTTGTGAGGGACTGGTACACTACTTTTAATCAAAGGATGTTTTGAAAACAAGTCATCATAATTACTAATTATTTTTCATTCATGGAATATGATTGGTCATGTTATTCAGGTTTCAGGGTTGATTATTTTAACAGGAGACTAGGATTAAAGCAAACAGTGTCCTTGTAGTATAAATCCATCACATTGTCTGGAGTTCCAAAAATGTTTTTTTGTTCTAAAAATTCATACAAAACTCATAAAGGCTAATAAATAGAATATCCTATATTACTGACATTCAATCAGTTTTGACTGTCCTCAACAAGACGTTATTATGTCCATGTTTTATTTTAATGTTAGACTTAATAAATAGACTTTATTAAGTCTAAATTGATAAAAACAAAAGCAGTTGAGTCAAACAGTGTAATAAAATAAGGATTTTTTAACTGCAAGAGAGAAAATATCTTCTTAGTTTTATCCATAACTGTAGGCAGCAAAAATGCAGTCTATTTGTATTTTCACTGAACCATGAAGATATAGATCACCTGGACATTAATTAAGTTTGTGGCAATTCTGTGGTAAAAGGAAGGAAGGGATATGCAAGGAATGAAGTTGGACATTACATGTGATCTTCAGTACCTAAATGAGATGCTGGAAACATCTTGTGCTAGAATACCACCTACACTCCAACTCATATACATAGATGTGAACATAAGAATGTGTTTTATTGATTTCATATGGGAAATGATACTCTGAGATAGAAAAGCAAGGTTTCTTCATGAAGTAACAATCTCAGTTTCTGAACTTTCCTTGTAATATTCTTTATGATGTTTAGATTGCTCTATCAAGAATATCTGTTGTCTGAAAAGAGATTTATGTCATCTGAGTAATTAATATATCTTAAAACTGTACAATGAAAGAATGCTCTGAAAAGACTCTTGTTGGAAGAAAGAATAGGAAGTGGGAAAGAGAGTGGATCATAGCAATGTACCTAGCATTTGTGAAATCAAAGTTGTTGGGGTTTTCTTTTTTTTCCTGTTTATAATCTTATATACACAAAAATTGACACTGAAGCTTTCAGACTCAGAATTAAAGGTGGATTTATTTAACTGTCTTAGCTTGAGATCAGAAACTGCTGCTCTTCAGGCTTTACACCCAGTTTTCATGCTCTTTAAGCTGCTTTGTTAAGAAAACACAATGCAATTAATCTGAAAATACAGTACATGCTTGAAATATCTTCCAGATTGCCAACAGGATCAAACAGTTTGCAGATGCATTGGTTGCATACATACAGGAGTGTTATATTCTGCCAAATAATCCCAAACCTATAAAATTGATGTTTTAACATAAAAAAGTATACTATTCCCCTTGAGATAAAGTATCAACAAATACCATCTGTGTCACCTGTAAATTTAGTCATAAATCCTTGTATTTATCAGAAATTTGTTTTTCAAAATAGCTAATTTTCATCTCAGATTCTGCCACACACTAATTTCCTTGCTTCTTTCTTGCTGAGAAGTCTGATATAACAGCCTCTCAAAGAAAGGTTTTGGCACTTGCCCAAAACAAAATAGGCTCATCTCCTTGCCTGGAATGAATTAGTTTCCTTAATAGGGCTAGAACTTAGAATCATTAAATACAGTAATTAAAAAAAAAATTCTCTTCATATAACAGAAACTATTAAAAGGCCTGTGGGAGATAACGATAAAGTTCACAATGAAATTAATATTAAAACTAATAAAACTCTGAGGGTAAAATGATCATACAGGTAGGAAAAAAAATCAAGTAATAGATGTATGAGAATGGAAGGAACATGACAACATTACTAAGTCTGAGCATCATCTGTACTTTTTTTTCAATGTCTGTTGAAGGAGCTACATGAGATTAATACAGTCTAGATGACAGATAATATATATGGGTTGACTGTCATTTACAACATTGGTCATATATGACAAATTTCATAAATCATTTTGGGGTAACTGAGGTACTTAGCCATCAGGAGAAACTGAAACCTCATTGTAGTAGAAGCTACGAAGATAAACAGTAAAAGGCATTTTATTCCCAAACATTTTACAAGATAAGGAAGAAAATGTACTTCTTATTCCTCTATTACATTTCAGATAAAAAATTATGTTTTTGAAGACCAGAGTTAGGAAACTCCTGGGAAAAATCTAAAATTTACACTAGATTTTTTAATTCTAGAATGTTACTAATTTTTTTCACTAAAGTATGTTTCACTTACTAACAAAGATGGAACACCTTCAGCAGAATGAACAGATAAATGCCCTGGGCTAGTGTCCTCAAGCATGTCAATTTAATCTTTTATCTTGCATTCAATTGACATTGATGAATTTAGTCTAACATTCTCATTTTAGTTGTCAAATCAAATTTTCTACACATTTTTCCTCAACCATTAGTTTCTTATTTAAACTGATAATGTGGTGCATTGACAAACACAACACCCTGAAGTCCTGCCCCAGAACTCTGGAACCTGGAGTCAACACCAAATGCAGAATCATAGAATCACAGAATAACAGAATGGTTGTTGGAAGTTGGAAGGCACCTTTGGACATCCTCTAGTCCAAACCCCTGCTCACAGCAGGGTCACCTACAGGAGGTTGCCCAGGGCTGTGTACAGCCATGTTTTGAATATCTCCAAGGATGGCGATCCTACAGTCTCTGTGGACAACCTGTTCCGCTATTTTACTTCTATTTGCCAGGCTGAACAGTCTCAGCTCTCTCAGCCTTTCCTCATATGACATATGTTGGGATCACCCTGCAAGGGCTCGACCTTAAGGAGAAGGAGCTGTGGCACTGAGAAGCTGGCAAACAGCTGGACACCTGCAGGGCTCGGCCTTGAGGAGAAGGAGCTGTGGTAAATAACTAAGAAGCAGCAAAGGAGTGCAGGAACATCTGCAGGCAGCGAATCCTGACTGTGTGAGAGGCGCGTGGACAGCGCGTGGTATTTTGTGCATAGCCAATTGCAATAATGTGTGTAACAAGCTGTAACCAATCATGAGTGTGTGTGTGCAGTGGCTAAGCAAAAATTATGGTATATATATTGGAGTCAGACAAGACATAAACGGCTTCGGAATATAACTCTCATAGAGTTGTGAAGTCCATCCTTCTCCTGCAGACATATACTCCAATCCTTGGCATTTCCTTTCTCTGAATTTTCTGAGATTCACATTGGCCCCTTTCTCCAGCCTGTCAAGGTCCCTCTGAAATGGCAGCATGACTTTCTGATCTGTCAACCACTTCTCCCAATTTTGTATCATCTGCTAATTTGCTGTGGATATACTCTTCCTCAGGTAATTAATGAAAATGTTGAACAGTATCGGCCCCAGTGTTAATCTCTGAGATAACGTAACTGCTGATTGGTCTCCAGCTAGACTTTGTTGCACATACATCACAACTTTTTGAGTCCAGCAGCTCAGTTTGTTTTCAATCCACTTTACACTGTCTCTTATCTAGCTCATATTTCATCAGTTTGTCTATGAGGATGTTATGGGAGACATTGTGGAGTGCCTTGTTAAAGTCAGGATAAACAACACTCACTGCACTTTCCTTATTTACTAAGCTAGCTATTTCATTGCAGAAAGCTATCACTTCTTCAGGCATGATTTCACCTTCATAAATCCATTCAGGTGCTCCTTGTTCATCCCTGCAGGCCTCCTGCTACCTTTGCTTGATTTCCTTGCTTGGTCAGGATGGACCATACTATACTTTGGAGGTGATCCTTGAATATCAACAAGCTTTCCAGGATCATCTCCTACGGGATTCTTGCAAGCAGAGTCCTGAACAGGTCAAAATATACCCTCCTTGAGCGCAAGGTTACAATCCTTCTATTTGCTATTTTCTCCCCTGAACGCCACCATCTCACGGTCACTGTAGCTCAGGCTGCCCCCAACCTTCACATCTCAAACCAGTTCTTCCTTGTTTGTAAGTATCAGGTCCAGCAGAGCATCTTGTCTCTTCACCTCCTTATCATCCGTGTCAGGAAGCTACCATCAACACTCCAGAAACCTGGACTTTAAAAGGCCCATGTATTAAAAAAAAAAGTTTAAAAAGTGAAAAAAAAAAAGAAAAAGAGATTTTTTAAAAAGAAAATATTTGTGCCACAAGTACAAAATTATAAAAACTGATCTCTTAAGGGATTTTGTCTTGTGGTTGAGCAACAGTCAAATTTCCTTTGGCTTCAACACATAACTGTGGATTCTCAGGAACAGGATTCAGTTCAAGACAAGGACAGCAACTGAGGTGCCTACCTATATTTTAAATATCTAGTTTGGGAATAAGTAAATTGTTTATGTATAATTTAAGGTATGGAGTATGTTATCATTGACTATGACATTAATTTATATATCTGGAATATATGAAGACTTCCATTATGTAAGTATCTACTTTTAGATACCCTAATCTCAAACGGGTGTCAGACAAGATATGAACTCCCAGCTGTGCCTTTTCCCTTAACTGATATAACATAGGATCTTAGTTTATATTTTTGACCCTCTGTTGAATACAGCTGGGGAAAAAAAAAAATCCCAAAAAACAAATAAACAGTCAATCAAGTAAAAAATTAATGAAAGAAACACACATATTCATGCATATTAGAGGACAGAATGATTCAAAAACTTTTACAACAGAAAAGCTCATGTTCAGCCGGCTGTCAACCAGCACCCCCAGGTCTTTTTCCACTGGGCAGCTTTGCAGCCGCTCTTCCCCAAGCCTGTAGCGTTGCATGGGGTTGTTGTGACTCAAGTGCAAAACCTGGTAATTGTCCTTGTTAAACCTCATACGACTGGCCTCGGCCCATCGATCCAAACTGTTCAGATCCCTCCCTCTGCAGAGCCTTCCTGCCCTTGAGCACCAATTTGGTGTCATCTGCAGACTTACTGAGTTACCCACATCCAGATCTTTGATAAAGATATTAAACAAGATGGGCCCCAAACCTGAGCCCTAGGGAACACCGCTTGTAGCCAGCTGCCAACTGGATTTAACTCTGTTCACCATAACTCTCTGGGCTTGGTCATCCAGCCAGTTCTTTACCCAGTGAAGAGTACACTTGTCCAAGCCACGAGCTACCAGTTTCTCCAGGAGAATGCTGTGGGAGACAGTGTCAGAGGTTTTACTGAAGTCCAGGGAAACAACATCCACAGCCTTTCCCTCATCCACTACGTGGGTCACCTGGTCTTAGCAGGAGATCAGGTTGGTTGAGCAGGACCTGCCTTTCATGAACTGGCTGGGCCTGATCCTTTGGTTGTCCTGCACATGTCCTGTGAGCGCCCTCAAGATGAAATGATCATAAGAGTCATGAGAAGTGATATACAGGAAATCTGTAGAGGCAAACAGCAGTTTCTCCTCCGTAGGATCAATAAACATGAGGTTAACGGAACAAAGATAAAGTGAATTAAATGTCAAGTTGTTTTTTTTTCCTTATCTCTAAATATTTCAGTGTAAAGAAGGAGGTTGGATCCATGTGAAAATACTGTAAGTGGGGTCAGAATTTTGCACAAGAGGTGGGCAAAGTGTAGAAAAAACAGTGAAGAATATTGCACCAAAAATCCAGAACTGTCAAAGAAAATAATAAATTATTCATTAGCAACATCACACAGCATAACAAGTTACAATTTCTCTTTTTTATTTCTTTTCTTTTGCCTTATTACTGTACATGATTTGAACTTTTTGAAAGCCACACTCCAAATTAGGCAGCTGTTCAAAACATGTGGAGAGAGAACAAGTGGTTCCAATGAGGATCTTATGAAAGCTCTCAGTGATCCTTTCTCCCTTGTAAACACTTTTCACTGCAGAGCAAAATACGTTACAACCTTGCATGAACAGCAAATATGCAGGTACACATTATCTGTTTCACTGTCCTGGCAAATTGAAAAGTATTGAAAAGACATGAAGACCCTATTACATTATAGGATATGTGTTGATGGGTGTGTTTATACATACTCCTTGCATCACAGACAATGCTTCAGATGCTTATGCCTTACAGTGTGAGTTCAGTTTTCCTTGTATGGGAGGCACAGAATTTAACAATCTCACAACTGGGAGGAAAGAAGATATTCAAGATGGTGAAGGTGAATACCAGTCACATAACCTGCCACTTGAAAAGAAAATAGAAAATGTCAGAGAAAATAGAAATTAATGAAATTTGACTCATGAACCAGCCAAAGGGAGAGTTAAAAAAAAACCCAAACCCAACAAACAAATAAGATAAGCACCAATGACAGGCCCAAGCAACAAACCCCGAGAGACATAATTCCTTTGCTAGTTTTCTTTATTTAAAATATTACTGAAGGAACACTAATTCAAACCAGAACAAACAAATTAGAGGTGTTTTCCTGGTTTCAGCAGGGATGGAGTTTATTTTCTTCCTAGTAGCTGGTATAGTGCTGTGTTTTGGATTTAGTACAAGAATAATGCTGATAACACAGTGACGTTTTGGTTGTTGCTTAGTAGTGCTTGCACTAGTCAAGGACTTTTCAGCTTCTTCTGGCCAGCCAGGACAGCTGACCTAACCTGGCCAAAGGGATATTCCATACCATATGACATCATGCTCAGTATATAAACTGGAAGAGCTGGCCAGGGTTGCCATGGCTCAGGAACTGGCTGGGCATCGGTTAATGGATGGTAAGCAATTGTATTGTGCCTTACTTATTATATATATTTAATAATAATAATAATAATAATAATAATAATAATAATAATATAGTAGTTGATGATGTTGTTGCTATTTTATCTTCCCTTGCTGTTCTATTAAACTGTCTTTATCTCAACCCACAAGTTTTACCTTTTTTTTTTTTTCTTGTCCTCTTCATCCCACTGGGGCCTGAGTGGGGTTTAGTCGCTGGCTGGTCTTAAACCGTGACAGCTGTGATACTTAGAGTCAAAGTTTAGAATTATGTCCCAAATCAGTTAGTAGCACAGTACTCATAGAATCACAGAATCACAGAATGGTTGAAGTTGAAAGGGAACTCATCTTGTCCAAGGAGGGAAACTCCACAATATTTCTGGAAAATCTTTGCCAGTGATCAGTCACACTCACAGTAAAAAAAAGTGTTTCCTTATACTTATATAGACCCTCCTGTGTTTCAGTTTGTGCTCATTGTTTCTGGTCCTGTCATTGGGCACCACTGAAAAGAACCTGGGTCCATCCCCTTTACAACTTCCCTTCAGGTATTTATATACATTGATGAGATCCACCCTGAGCCTTCTCTTCTCCAGGCTAAACAGTCCCAGCTGTCTCAGCCTTTCCTCATAGGAGAGGTGCTCCAGTCCCTTCATCATCTCAGTGTCCCTTCGCTGGGCTCTCTCCATTATGTTCATGTCTCTCTTGTACTGGGGAGCTGAGAACTGGACATAGTATGCCACATGTGGCCTCACCAGTGCTGAGGAGAGGGGAGAAAATGAGACAAATTATATTACTTATTGTTTCCTTCTCCATCTTAATTCTTTATTCTCTGTCTCTTTATGCTGCATTATTGTTGCACTATTTTTATTTTGGTCCCTTTGTATGCATTTGTTATAATAAGTTCTCTGCCATTTTGTTCTACTATGAGTCAATAACCACCAGTCTGAACAGTCATTATTCAGATTAGAGCTGTATTTTAACCTACACTTCAGATTTATTGGAACTGAAACATTTTAGTATTAAATACGCCTAAATAATATACATAGATATTGTATCCACGTAAAACCTGCTGCCACTTTCAGAATCAAGGTGGGAGACAGTTTTGGAGAGATAATTGTTGCTATTTATGTGAAATGGGTTCTCATTAAAAATAAAGGTTAAATGAGGAAGTTAGTTCCTTCCTGGGAGAGAAATTTACATTTCTTTGTAAAGTGACAGCTTTCAATAGCAAAAAAATCTAAATTTAACTTTGCTATATAACTGACCTCCTTCTTTATTAAACTTTTTTTGGACTTACTAAAAAAACCCTTTTTAAAGTTTATTTATGTTCATTCTTGGCTTCCTTCCTAAAGCAATATTTCTGGAACATTAGAGGAAAATCCCTTCAGCCATTTTATAGTTATAAGGTTATGAAATATATATTCCTATATAAATGCTAAATTCTAACTACCAGTTTCCTGGTGGAATAAATCATTGAAAACCAGTTTAACTTTGCAACTTCCAACATAGATATGTAAAACTTCCATGGGTGAAAATAAAATAATAAAATACCCCACAAACCTAAGAAAAAGGTAAAGAGGGAATCTTTCCTCAGTATATGTGTCTTAAAATATTTTTTGCTTCCAGCTCAGACTTTGAGGTAAATATTATGATGCAGAGATACTTTTATAAGGAAAAGGATTAAAGTAGAAGGTGCAATGAGGCCAGATGAAGTTGCATCATATTGTGCCAGAACAACTGCTAAAGGAAGTTTCTGCTCAATAGAAGAGCAAACCCACATCTACCTGCAACCGAATGGTAGCCATGCCTGACAGGCTAGAGATTAAACAAAGAAAAAAATATTTTTTCTCAAAGATGTGCAAAGTATTTTCTTAAGAATATTCTTCAAAGTAAAGTTTATTACCACTGAAGTTGCTAACTTTAAATTGGAATATTCTTCACAGAAATAACCCATTGAGTTCTTGGTTATACATCTGCAGAAGGAAGCACTTTTCTGACTAATATCTCGACAAATGAATAAAAGAGAGATTCCTACTCTAACAGATCTTCTGTTTTAAATCTAATTTTCAGATGGTGCTATTTTTGAAATACATTTTTTTGGATTATAATTTCAAATTGTGTGTTCTGAATCAAACTGAGGGTCAACTTTACGGAGACAGATATCTCCGTCTGGACATATCTCCGGCTGAGCAGATAATCTTCACGCAGCTCCAAACAGCAATTTCTACATTAACAATTCTTGTTATAGGGAAGTCCTCAAACAAAACATTTAATTTAGAGGGAATGTAAATCGTATCAAAAGGATACAGATACTATGCAAAGAACTGCAACATGGTAAGAAATAATCATTAATGAAAAAACCCTCTAGTAAAATGCATACTTTTGCTGAAGTACTTGCCTTAGAAGCACTGGAAGAACTACAAATATAAGAACTGCATTAAAAGAGTCTTGAAGAAAGTTAATGACTGAATATTTTTCTTTCCTATTCTTTAGATATTAAATGAGTACCTGTTTTTCATTCTGTGATATGAACATATTTTACTTTTCTGTAGCTTTTTAACTCTGTGTGGAACAGTCTGTTTGGATGTTTCTAGACTGTTTTGTTGGGGTTTTTTTCAGGAAAAAAAGAAAAATAGCTTACAAATTGATGACAGCAGGTTTCTTAACATAATGGAGCAAAAGCAACTGAGGTAAGAAAGAATAGAACTCTCCAAACTACAGCAAAACCAGCCCTCCCTGCATGAGATCTACCTAGAGAGCAAATCTTCTAAACCTAGCAATTCATTCTCTTCTATCTTTCTCACTGCATGTGTTGCCTTCAAAACAATTCTGCCTGAGAGAGATACAATTGCTGTTTTAATTACAACTCACAAAAGAGAAAGTAACAGATGTATAAACATGTTTTAGGTATTTATTAAATATCTGCTGAATTGTTATAGTCCTGATGGCTCATTAATGAAATCTCCATGGATTAACCACTGATTCCCAACACCTTCATCTACAAAGACACAGGAAAGATTTGCATTTTCACCTTATGTACACTCATTACAATTTCTTTTATATGTTACTAATTATAAGCCTTTATGTTTCTTGGCTCTTTTCTTCTTGGTAAGGGCTGACAGAATTGCTGACTGTATTAAAAACCAGAAGGATATATAAAGGAATCCACTGAACAAATACACCTAACTATAAAGTTTTTTTTCAAACTGATCAACGCTAGGAAGTATCAACCAAAAAATAAAGCAAAAACAAAGGAAAGAAAGGGAAAAAAAGCACCTCAGTTCTTGGAAAATGAAAAGACTCTGAGGATTTTGCACACCATATAGGTTTAGAATTTCCTGGAAGAATTTTCTTCTTTTAACATTATATCTCTGAATATAATTTGGGACTGACAAACACTTAGAGAATATGATTTTTTTAATATGCATACATCAAGAATATCTGCTGTACTTTTTGCATAATAATATGTAAACTTTTCAGAGGGCACATTGCAAATTCCACTTTCTGAACTCATGAAAGTTTACGTTTAGAGTGTATGATGCTCAGAAGAGGAAGAGAGAACTTTTTCCCATCCAGTTTCCCCAGCATTCCACAGAATGTGCCAAGGGTAATAAAAGAACTTCATCTGTATTCCAATATTCTCCCCCTGTGCTTCATGTCAAGAAAAATTAGTAGCTCTACCCCTTAACCTTCACCCAATGTCACAACTAGTGAATATGTTTCCTGTTTCCCTCTATTATTCAAGGGATATTCCATACCATATGATGTCATGCTCAGAATATAAAGCTGGGGGAAGAAGAAGGAAGGAGGGTGTCGTGGTTTAGCCCCAGTCGGCAACTAAGCCCCACGCAGCCGCTCACTCACTCCCCCACAGTGGGACGGGAGAGAGAATCATAAGAGTAAAAATGAGGAAAGTCATGGTTTGAAATAAAGACAGTTTAATAAGTAGAGCAAAAGCCGCGCACGCAAGCAGAGCAAAACAAGGAATCCATTTACCACTCCCCATGGGCAGGCAGGTGTTCAGCCATCTCCAAGGAAGCAGGGCGCCATCATGCATAATGGTTTCTTGGGAAGACAGACACCATAACTCTAAATGTCCCTCCACCCCTTCCTTCTTCTTCGTCCCAGCTTTATATACTGAGCATTACATTTTATTGTATGGGATATCTTTTTGGCCAGCCTGGCTGTATCCCCTCCCAGCTTCCTGTGCATCCCTGGCCTTCTCGCTGGCAGGCCAACATGAGAAGCTGGACAGTCCTTGACTGCTTAGCAACAACTGAAAACATCAGTATGTTTTCAACATACAGGTTTCTAACTCATGTGTACAAACTACATCACTGCATCAATTTTTGGTGCCTGCATCTTTCTTATTCAGAATGGAAGCTGAAAGCAAGTTAGACTCTATTTACTCTGCATGAAAGAAAGACCAAGGATGCCCAGCACACACAGGTTCAAACTTTTCTGGAGAAAAGAGTATGCTATTGAAGCTGATCTTAGAGAATGCAAGGTTTGAATACAGAGCAAAAAAGTGTAGATTAGGTTTGCAGCTCAGTGATACCTGAAAGCTGCGTGATATCTTAGAAAGCTTTTCTAAGATACGGAAATACTGAACTTCAGTCAACTCCTCTTGGATGTGAACAAAATCCACCCTAAACCATTAGGGGTTAAGGTGTTAGGGCTAGATAAAAACTGAGCTAATACTAGGGAGAACTGTAATGTCCTCTCCATCATTTATCAGCAGTCCTGGTTAACAGGGGAGGTCCCAGAAGATTGGAGGCTTGCCAATGTGACGCTCATCTACAAGAAAGGCCGGAAGGAGGATCCTGGGAACTACAGGCCTGTCAGCCTGACCTCTATACCGGGGAAGATTATGGAGCGCTTGGTCTTGAGAGTGCTCACAGGGCACCTGCAGGACAACCAAGGGATCAGGCCCAGCCAGCATGGGTTCATGAAAAGCAGGTCCTGCTTGACCAACCTGATCTCCTTCTATGACCAGGTGACCCGCCTAGTGGATGAGGGAAAGACTGTGGACATTGTCTACCTGGATTTTAGTAAAACCTTTGACAGCGTCTCCCACAGCATTCTCCTGCAGAAACTGGCGTCTCGTGGCTTAGACAGGTTTACTCTTCACTGGGTGAGGAACTGGCTGGACGGCCGAGCCTAGAGAGTTGTGGTGAACGCCGTTAAATCCGGCTGGTGGCCGGTCACAAGCGGTGTTCCCCAGGGCACAGTTCTGGGGCCGGTCTTGTTCAATATCTTTATTGATGATCTGGGTGAGGGAATCGAGTGCTCCCTCAGTAAGTTTGCAGATGACGCCAAGTTGGGTGGGAGTGTTGATCTGCTGGAGGGTAGGAGGGCTCTGCAGAGGGCTCTGGACAGGCTGGATTGATGGGCAGAGGCCAACTGTATGAGGTTTAATAAGGCCAAGTGCAGGGTCCTGCACTTTGGCCACAACAACCCCATGCAACGCTACAGGTTTGGGGAGGAGTGGCTGGAGAGCTGCCCAGCGGAAAGGGACCTGGGGGTGCTGGTTGACAGCCGGCTGAACATGAGCCGGCAGTGTGCCCAGGTGGCCAAGAAGGCCAACAGCGTCCTGGCCTGTATCAGGAATAATGTGGCCAGCAGGAGTAGGGAAGTGATCGTGCCCCTGTACTCGGCACTGGTGAGGCCGCACCTTGAATCCTGTGTTCACTTTTGGGCCCCTCACTACAAGAAGGATGTTGAGGTGCTGGAGCGTGTCCAGAGAAGGGCAACGAAGCTGGTGAGGGGTCTGGAGCACAAGTCTCAAGAGGAGCGGCTGAGGGAACGGGGGCTGTTTAGTCTGAAGAAGAGGAGGCTGAGAGGAGACCTTATTGCTCTCTACAACTACCTGAAAGGGGGTTGTGGCGACGAGGGTGTTGGTCTCTTCTCCCAAGGAACCAGTGATAGGACAAGAGGAAATGGCCTCAAGTTGCGCCAGGGGAGGTTTAGATTGGATATTAGGAAAAATTTCTTCACTGAGAGGGTGGTCAGGCATTGGAACAGGCTGCCCAGGGAGGTGGTGGAGTCACCATCTCTGGAAGTGTTCAAAAAACGTGTGGATGTGGCGCTTCAGGACATGGTTTAGGGGACATGGTGGTGCTGGATTAATGGTTGGACTTGATGATCTTAAAGGTCCTTTCCAACCTAGTGATTCTGTGATTCTGTGATTCTGTGATTCTGTCCATGCTCATATTAATGTCCTAGTCTGTTGGAGGTGCTGTTCTCTTGGTTCCAGAGAAGACAGGAACAACTAGAGCTGTCAGTGTTGGAAGCTGCTAGTGACAGAACTGTCATTGACTGACTTCTCCCAGGCAGTGAATGGCAGGAAAAGGAGCAAATTATCAACGTACTTATGCCCCCATTTTAATCTCTGCAGAGTTTCAGAACATTGTCTGTACTTAGCCTGGAGGAAAGTTCATACAGATGATGAATCTGTGGCAACTGTCCTCTGTGGTCAAACAACTTAAACCTAAGTTATAGCTAGACCTAACTCTTTTGTGTCACTACTAAATTAATTATATCTTTATACAACCAAAGCAAATTATATCCCACTGAAATTAATGAGAATGTTCAGGAAGAAAAACTCCTTCATGTTGTATAATTTCAAGAGGCATTCTTATTATAGAAACCAGAATAGTAAATTCATACTTAACACTTTACATTCATAAAGTGTTTTGGATGTGGAAAGAACCACATAAGGACTCATCATTCTTATTCGCCTTATTATTAAATTACTGTATCAAGAAGACTTAGAGATGCATCATCTTTTAACATTATCTCATCTTTTCTGTTGCTCTTTCCTTTCCCCTTGCTAGCTTATGCCAGAAGAGATGAAATGGAAACAGAATAGATAATACAGGATATCTATTGCTAGAAAGTCACTTCCTTAGAATTTATAAAACAGATCTATGTTCCTAACTTTTGACATATTTGAATATCTTCACCTTCATACCAGAAAGTATGAGGAATAGCATAGCATATTTCAATTGGAAGGGACGTACAGCAATGATCTACTCCACTGATCTGACCACTTCAGGGCTGATCAAAAGTTAAAGCATGTTATTAAGGGCATTGTCCAAATGCCTCTTAAACGCTGACAGGCTTGGGGCATTAACTTCCTCTCTACAAAGCCTGTTGTCGTGTTTGACCACCCTCTTGGTAAAGAAGTGCTTCCTAATGTCCAGTCTAAACTTACGCTGGTGCAGCTTTAAACCATTCCCATGTGTCCTATCACTGGATACCAGGGAGAAGAGATCAGCACCTCCCTCTCCGCTTCCCCTCCTCAGGAAGCTGTAGGGAGCAATGAGGTCTCCCCCCACCCTCATTTTCTCCAAACTGGACAAACCCAAAGTCCTTAGCCCCTCCCCATAGGACATTCCTTCCAGCCCTTTCACCAGCTTTGTTGCCCTCCTCTGGACGCCTTCAAGACCTTCACATCCTTCTTAAATTGTGGGGCCCAGAACTGCACACACTATTCATGGTGGGGCCACACCAATGCTGAATACAGGGGGATAATCACCTCTTTTGACCAGCTGGTTATGCTGTGTTTGATGCACACCAGGATGCGGTTTGCCCTCTTGTCTGCCAGGGCACACTGCTGACTCATATTGAGCCTGGAGTCACCCAGCATCCCCAGATCCCTTTCTGCAGGGCTGCTCTCCAGCAGCTCCACTCCCAGTCTAGACTTGTGTCCAGCATTACTCCACCCTAGGTGCAGAATCCAGCATTTGAACTTGTTAAATTTTGTCCCATTAATCATTACCCAATGCTCCAATCTATCCAGATCTCTCTTGTGGCAGACCGACATGCGTTTTTTTGTCTTAAACATTTCACAGTACTGAGGAAACCACAAAGAACGAGTTACCAGTTCCCATAGAGCAGAGATACGGTGCAGGAGAGAGACACCAGAGCCTGCAGATGTGCTGTTGCCTGTTGCATATGCATGAAGTTTCTTGGAACCAGGTGGAGATTCTGGGACTTGGACTGTATAAAAATGACACCATCAGAAGATAAGGAGGGGACCCCCACCACCAACGAACATCAAGAGGACAAACGGCACGCCGCTGGATCCACAGGTGGTGCTATCTTCTTTGCTTTCTCTCTCTCTCCCCTCCCCACCTCCTCCTTTTTCTCCTCCTCTCTTTGTCAAATTGTAAAAGACTTGTTGCATGGGTCTTGTTCACCTAGTTGAATTGTTTAGTTAGGGTGGTTGTCATTGAGATATCCATGTAACCTCATGCTTTGCATTTTGTATTATTAAATTGTTATAGTGGTTGGCTGGTGTCATTTCACCTTAATTCAGTCTGGGGGGATCACAAACTTGGTCCTTGGTACCACAGGGAGGGAGGTTGTCCTGAATGGCTCCTTTAGGGCCATGACACCTCTGCAAGGTGTCTCCCTCAGGAGAGTCAACAGCATCTCCCAGTTTGGTATCATCAGCAAACTTGCTAATAGTGCATTAAACTCCTGCATCCAGATTATTTATAAATATATTGAACAGAACAGGCCCTAGAACTGAATCCTGAGGAACACTGCTGGTGACTGGTCACCAGCCAGACATAGCCCCATTCACTATAACACTTCGAGCTCTGCCGTTCAGCCAATTCTTCACCCAATGTACTGTGAACCCACTCATCCCACAGTTGGACAACTTGTCCAGACGGATGCTGTGAGGGACAGTATCAAAATCTTACTAAAATCCAGAAAAACTGCACCCACCACCTTCCCTTCATCCACAAGGCAGGTGACCTTATTATAGAAGGATATAAAATAGGTTAAACAGGACCTTCCCTTTGTGAACCTGTGCTGATGATTGCATTATTCTTTAAATGCCTTTCAATAGCATGCAGTACAATCTTCTTCATAATTTTTCCAGGAACTAAGGTTAGACTAACATGTCTGTAGTTCCCTGGGTCTTCCCTCATGCCCTTTTTGTAGATTGTAATACGATTGGCTAGCTTCCAATTAGCAGGGACCTCTCCAGAGTCCCAAGACCTTTGGTAGATGATCAAGAGGTGTCCTGCCATAACATCCGTTACCTCCTTCAGTAGTCTGGGATGAATTCCCTCAGGCCACATGGACTTGTGAACATTCAGCTGAAATAGCTGGTCCTTTATAATTTCAGCATCCACAAAAGGAGAGTCACTGTTCCTACACTTGTGGTCCTCTGACTCAGGGGACCGGGCAGTACAAGATCTATCAGTATTATTAAAGACAGGGGCAAAAAAAGCTATGTTAAAGTGATCATCACCAAAGACTAACCATTCAATTTTTAATATCCTTTTTTAGGTTTCTTACCATCAGTAACACCATAAACAGAACTATTTTTACTAGTTTTGAGCAAAACTAATGTTATATTCAAAACTCAGAGACAAAGAAAGTTAAATTTCTCTTTTCTGAACATGTCATTCCGCTTTCAAGTAATTGTTAGGAAAACAGCTAAAATAAATGAGGTAAGTTGTTTTTTCTCTTTCTTTTTCTTCTAAAGTATGAATAACAGAACGAAAGAGATTTAATCCCACTGTCAGTAACTTTCTGATAAGATATCAGAGCAGATACACTGTGAATAAGAAAATAAAAAATTAAAAAATAAATAAATTTACAGAAAATATATTAATTAAATTCTGATATTCCTGAAATGCTATTGATGTTATACCTCTAGAGAAGTACATCAAAGAGCCATACAGACTGAATCCTGAGCAGCTCAGCTGCGAAACTTTGACCTGTACTAACTGTTTAATTCTGTTGTGTCACAGTCTTACTACACTGAATGATCATCTCAAAGACAGACTTTGATCATTTGAAAGGTGTCTTGGATTATTACATCAGGTAGCAACATGCTTTTTAATATTCCAGACTTCTGATTTCAAATGAGTGCACACTAATCTTATACTTCATGCTAGGAACAAGAATTAGCTTTAATTAATTGATGAGGAACATTTGAAGGAAAAAATACCAGAAACACCCAAAACAAGGCAAGCTTCAATTGGTTTCTGGAGCTGAAAAAAACAGATAGATCTCTTTCATAAATATAGAGGGGAAAAAAAAAAATTCCTCCAGTGGCTCTCCCCTGCAAAACTAACTAAGGAATTCTACTCCACTACTGGCAGGTAGTGGAAGACCAACCTGAATATCGTAAAATAAAGACTAAACTCATATATAGTTATTTGAACATTAGGTAAAAACTTTATAACATCTCTGGTATAATTTTTAATTGAGGCAATATAGCACAACCTTATTTTAATGTAACAACATAAATACCTCCCAAAATTTTATCTTTCCTTGCAGTGTTCATAATAAATTAAATTAGAAATTCCACAGCTTTGGATTATAAACACAGTGAATAGAAGCTGCATATATTTGAAAAGAAAGATTCCTACACTGTATTTGTAGTGGTTTTCTTAATTTATTTGGGAAACCACACTGTGTTGCAGAAGTTTTTGACACCATCTTTTTTAGTACATAACAATGCTGGTCAACGATACTAGAGATCAGAAATTCAGAGCAGGGGTAACAGCCATAAGGATCATACTTCAAGGAAATTCATTATTTGCTTAGCTATGGAATAATCTTGGCTGTTCCCTAGCCACCGCCACTGCAAAATACCAACATCTCTTCAACACCAAGCAGTTCTCTGTGCAACGCTACAGGTTAGCAGAATTAAATTTTATTATTTTAAATAATAAATTTAATTTAAATAATATTTTATATTAAATACTATATTTAATAAGAAAATGATCTGTTCCTGAACATGAAGACATGAGATTAAATTTAGACACTTGGACCAGCCAACTTTTCAGATTACATACAGAGTTAAGAATTTTCTTGGGAAAAGGTCTCTTCAGAAGAGAGAATTTTCTACCCAGGACTAGACAAACAGCTGTCACTGACCTTAAAGAGATTTATTTACATATGTAACAGGTACCAAAACCTAAGAGCCACTCTATAACAGCAACAACAGTACAATTACATATAGTGTCTCTGTTAGAGGAACAAAGAGATCCACCAGTTTTACCCACCTGTTCTGTCACCTGAAAGTGAGAGAATTTCTTAAAAAAGTGATAGCAAAGGAGTTTAAATCCCTACATATGATATGGATCTTATTAAAAGACGCTATACTAGAAGCACAGGACCAATGCATATTTCTTAATAAATATTAAGTATTATTGCTTCAAAGTAATAAAAGGAAGACAACATGGAAACCATGAAGTAAGAGAGCTTATTAGAGAAAAGCTATCCTTTGAAAAGCTAATAATGTGTTCAAATGAAAGGTTTCTAAAACCTAGCAGATTAAAGGTAAAAAACATAATAATATATCCCAAAGAAGAGTTGAGGTAAAAATAGCAAAAAGAATCAAAATTAATATTTTTTTCATTTTTTCAAACAGATGAGGTATAAGAAATTTGCAAGGGAATATGTAAACTCAGATGACAAATTGGGTATAAAATAATCTTTCAAAGAAGTCAAAGTCACCACAGAGAAGCCAAATGACTTTTTTGCATCAGTGTTCACTGTGGAAAAATAGGGAATGTTTTTCCACTGGAACTCTTTTTTACTGGAGACTCAGCAAAGGTTGTGCTTGAAATTGGAGTGGCTGTAAAAGGGATTATGGAGCAGACTGACAAAATAAACAGTAAAAAATTGGTAGGACTATGTCATTCACTCAAGTATTCTAAGAGAACACAAGGATGAAAAAGCTGAATTACTAATGGTAGGGTGTAACTTCTTTCTTCAAAATTGCTGTTGTACCTGAGAACCGAAAAATAATAAATGGGATGCCAGAAAACATTCAGAAAATTCCTGTGTGGTGAGCTGACCTTGGCTGGCTGCCAGGTGCCCACCAAGCCACTTTATCACTCCCTTCTCAGCAGGACAGGGCAAGGAAAATACAACCAGATCTCATGGGTTGAGGTAAGGACAGGGAGATCACTCAACAATTACCATCATGGATAAAACAGACTTGACTTGGGGAAATTAGTTTAATTTATTGTCAATTAAACAGAGTAGGATAATAAGAAAAAAGAACACATCTAGAAAACACCTTGTCCCCACCCCATCCCTTCTTCCCAGGCCCAACTTTACTCCCAGTTTCTCTTCCGCCTCTCCCAAGCAGTGCAGAGGGATGAAGAATGGGGGTTGCAGTCCATAACACTTCACGTCAGCTGCTACTTCTTCCTCACACTCTTACCCTTCTCCAGCATGGGGTCCCTCCCATAGGGGACAGTCCTTCATGACTGCCCCAACCTGGGTCCTTCCCATGTGCTGCAGTTTTTCAAGAACTGCTCAAGCATGGGTCCTTTCCATGGGGTGGGATCCTTCAGGAACAGACTACTCCACTGTGGGTCCGCTACGGGGTCACAAGTCCTACCAGCAAACCTGCTCCTGTGTAGGCTCTTCTCCACAGGCCACAGGGCCACTTTCTTACCAGGAGTCTGCTCCAGTACGGATGCTCCATGGGCTGCAGCTTCCTTCAGGGCATCTCCACCTGCTGCAGCATGGGGTTTTCCACTGGCTTTACTGTGGATTTCTGTGCTACCATGGTCCTTCATGGGTTGCAGGGTGACAACCTGTGTCACCATGTTCTTTATCATGTGCTGCAGGGGAATCTCTGCTCTGGTGCCTGGAGCACCTCCTCCCTGTACTTCTTCTCTGACCTTGGTGTCTGCAGGATTGTTTCTCACACATGTTCTCACTCCTCTCTCTCCCAGTTGCTGCACAGCATTTTTTGCCCTTTCTTAAATTAGTTGTCACAGAGGTGCTACCAACATCATTGATGGACTCAGCTTTGGCCAGTAGCAGGTCCATCTTGGAACTGGCTGGAACTGGCTGTCTGATATGGGGGGAGCTTCTTCTGTCTTCTTAAAGCCCTCCACTGCCAGCACCTGGGCATAAACACTCATTAGACCTGAGCATACAGTGAATAAATAATTGGAAAGAGGAGGTAAAAGTAAGCAGCCTTCTCTTGTAGAGAGGTGAGTTTAGCATAGACTTGTGTTGGCAGCAGGTTTTTTACACTCATTTGCAAATAAGCTGAGAAAAGGGATCAACAGTCAAGTGACAGTCTTCGACAGTATGAAGTTATTCAGTGCAGTGAGGACAGGGTTCAGCTATGAAAAATTTGAGGAAGTCTATAAGGATATGAATGACTGTAATAAATTATCAGATGAAATGTAATGTTGATGTGTAAAATAATACACATGGGGAAACCAGTGAAGGGCAGTCAGCTGATCATATTATACAGGGGAAGATCTTCGTTTTATGACAGACAGTTCTAATGTTCAGTGACTGTGAAAAACAGAAATCAAGTGTCAGAAAGTAATAAGTAAATAAAGAATGAAACAGGAAATGTCATTATGTCATTGTGTAGATTCTTGTTTTTCTTAAATTTTGAATACTTCATACAACTCTAGCCCCTGCCCCTCAAAAGGATATAGTAGAATTGGAAAATTTTGAGAAAGAGTAAGGCATCTTATCAAAAGTGTGCAAATATTTCCATACAAGTTATGATTTAACATGGTGGAAGTGAACAGATATCCTTAAATCATGAATGTCATAGAGAGTTCGACAGGGATCAGTCATTCACATTTCATTCCAATCTACTGGCAAATAAAGCTTATGGGAGGTATGTTCAGAACTGAAGGTGGCTTTTTTCCTGCCCATATAATAGGTAGTAGATTAATGAAACTCTTTGTCAAATAATGCTGTGGATTGCCAAAATCTAAATAGGTCCAAGGGCTGATTGGATAGTTATGTGAAAGAAAATTTTATTAAGCATTACTAAATAGGCAGAACACATGTGATTAAAGATGTTTCCTGAAACGTAAAAAAAATAAATAAAGGCAGAAAAGTAATTCAGGAAATTTCATATATGTTTGCTCCATTCTTCTTTCTGTAGTGTCCCCCTATTCCCACTGCTAGGGAAATGATACTGGGTGTGTACTTTTGGTCTGACTTAATACCATCAGCCTATTATTCTGTTGCTTAATTTCTTGACCAGTGTCAGACATACCTTGATTTGGTCAATATCCCATTCTTGCGATTAGATCAGTGAAATGCATAAGTTCTGTATGATTCTTCCTCCGGAGGGGAAGTGGAGAGGGAGGTGCTGACGTTTTCTCCCTGGTAGCCAGTGACAAGATGTGTGAGAATGGTTCAAACTGCATCAGGGGAGGTTCATCTGTGACAACAGGAACTGTTTCTTTATTGAGAGCATGGTCAAACACTGGAACAGGCTTGATAGAAAGGAGGTTGATGCCCCATGCTTGTCAGTGTTTAAGAGGCATTTGGACGATGCACTTAATAATGTGCTTTAAATTTTGGTCAGTGCTAAAGTGGTCAGGTAGTTGGACTACATGATCATTGTAGATCCCTTCCAACTGAACTATGCTATTTTATTCTAAATCTGATTGAAAGATCCTCAATTAAAAAAACTGTAAAATACTTATTATCTATTTAATTGTCACACGTGTAAAGAAAAAACCCCATGCATAATGTGGGAAACATTTTAATGTCATTTTGAAAAGCAATGAGACTAATTAATTTCATACCCATCAGGCTCTCACATGATTTTGAGGTCTTACAAAGGAGAATTAAGCACAATGCAGTTACAGTTGAACAGTGACTGCACTTCCACTCACTTCTCTCTTGAGAAAAAACAAACACATTTAGACTGTAGCAGCTGCATCCCAGTTTAACTTAAATGGTCCTAACAGCTAAGGAGAGTAAAACAATTAATGAAATTCACCAAAACAAACCTATTTTCTGCAGCTCCTGGTACTATATGTAACACAGAAACCATCTTTCCTAAGCTTATTCTGTGTGTTTTAGAACTTTTTGAATAACATGGAAGAATGGCTAAAGAATTATCTGTTTGTGACAGCAATCAAAATATAATAGGTAAAGCCAAATGCAATGAGATAGTTTCTAATAGTTAGATTAGGATACACCTAGACTAACCTCCCTGGACTTTTCACTACAGTATTTTGCATCAAAATCTCAGTAGGTTGATCTTCTTTAAAAAAGATAAACAAGTGATAAAAATATCTTGCTCTTTCAGCTCTTTTCTCAGTAAAGTTAGTCTGAGTATCTTCTGCTGCTTTCAAAATATTACAGTCTCTTTCTCAGTATTTGAGTCAGACATAATCATATCCAAAGACCAACACAGACATTATTGTTCAGCTGCTGTAACGTTTTTCACTCTGTGGGAAGTAAGATTACTTTATCAGCAGGAGGTTTTTTGCTACATCCATTGAAAAGCTGGTTTCTTCAGGAATCTTTTATATGATTAGATCAGTTGGCAGTGACTACAGAAGAATCAATGGAGGCAAGTGTCAGCAGAGCTAGCAGCATTATACAGTTACAAATGTAAGAACCTGGGTCATACTGAAAGGACTGTGATTTTCAAGGAGTGCTGATGGAGTTGAACGTTTTACTTAAAGAACTGTTACTTATATTTTACAGTTCCTCTTGATTTTTTCTTTCTTTTTTTATTGTTGTTCTGTGAATTTGTCTAGTGTTCAATTTTATGCAAGTAGTACACAATGAAGTGACTTACTTGGCCATCTTTTGATTTACATCCTGTAGATAAAGGATGTAATCTTCAATATGAAGGGTATATTGTATTCTTTTTTCCAGTCTTACACTTTTTTCTCCCAGTGAAAATGATATGATTTCCTATGACTTTCCTATGATAAGAACAAGTCCCATCACCTATTACCAGCCTCACACATATTCCTTACCTTAACCTAGGCATTTTCAGAACATTGTTCCTTGATTCTCTGTTAAAAGTAGACCCAAGCAGCTGGATAAAGTTTCCTAAATAAATAGAGTAATTTAGATTTTAACATGTATATCTTGTTCTGGTTAGATTACTAGCAGAGTTAGAGAGATTAAGGCAATCGCATCACATCACAGTATGTCTGTGACGAGTGTTCAGGATTGCTCAGTTTAGAGTTTCATACACATGGATGTTTAAAATACTGAAGTTATTGAGTAGAATAGTGTTGTGTTGTTGTGTATGTTTTTTTAAGTAGGAGACGCAGTGCCAATGTTAAAAAATATCCATTCCTATTCATGTAAGGAAAAAATCTAGTTACAGATTTTCAGAGTAAACATATTCTAGATAAATCAATGCTAAATAACCACTAGAAAAAGAAGTATGTGTCTTTACTGAATCTATTTTTTGTTAGTTTTCAGATAGTTTTATTCTTTGCAACTTAAGATATATTGTCTAGAGAAAAACACTTGTCTTTTTAGAACACACTCCTAATGGGAAAAGAAAATGTTAAAATGGGTTTCTCTCAGTTACTAATAGACAAAAATATTTTCTTGAGTTGCGAAATGGTTGTATCAATGTGAAGAGTGTTCTGACTTTAGAAGACAAGAAGGAGACTAAACATATTGGGCAAAGACCAATTTTCATTTAAGACTTAAGTAATTCTTTTCCCTGAATTCTACAGAAGCATCAATGGAGATTTCTTTAAAAAAAAAAGGTTTCAAATAAAAATGAAGAAAAATCCTTTCTTAGAGAACAACTTTTTTAGAATGTTAGCTTTTATTTAACTGACTTCAATTTTTTGCCCTCTTTAAGTAGAGTGATTTAAAGTAGTTTGTCTGCTTCTGTTTCCACAAGGCCTGGATTCCTACTAAATTAGAATAACTCATATTTTCATGGTGCTTGACAGAACATTTGAAATGTCTTGTTCCTGTTAAGCATTAACAAGAGAAATTAATGAGGCTAAAAAGCAGAGTAAACAAAGTGACATGTCAAAAAATCTTATAGATGGACTGCTGATTTGAACTAGTTCTGTTGTGCTGTGATGGAAACTCTATGAAGATAAGATAATAAGATAATAAGATGGATAATAAGAATGCATTAATCGGCATTATCAAAAGGAACTTCTCAAAATCACTGGCTCTGTAGCATCTCTGAACCTCCATTCATGTGGAGCAGACCAGGGAGCTGGCAAAAAATAGGTACATTTCTGGCTGGGAAGACTTGTTCTGGTAGTGAGCTGACCTGTGTCAATGAGTGCCATAGTCATCATAAAGAAGGGACAAACACACAGGACTGGAAAGTGAGATTGCCATTCTTGAGAGCAGTGAACTTTCAGATGTTCTCAACTGTGTCATGGAACATCACCTTTAGGATTAGTATTTAAAAGAGAAGTAAATTTTTCTACAGCCTAAATAATCTTTTAAGACAACAGAAATAGTAGTTTTTATTCTAAGATTTCAACAGTCATGATCTCTAAATAAACATCGAAAATATTTACAACAATTAATTTTTATCTGAGTCTCATTTTACACATATTATTGCTCAAATATTCACCAAATGAACTAGCTCTAATAAAAAGTGCTATAATAATTTGTCAAATATTTGATCAATATTAATTTTAAATTCAAGAGATAAAATTTCTTCTATGTGATCACCAATTGGGGAAAAAAAAAAGCAAATTTTTTTTCATTAGAGTTCCATGAATCATTGGGAGACAGTTTGTCTTATTACAGTTTGTTATTAATGTTCACAATCCATTTAATTTCACTTTTAACTGACTGTGGCGATTAGATGATTAATTTAGTCTGTCAGGCTTTGGTGGACTACACTGCTATGAGTTGGTAGTGATACAGAATGCCAGTAGCCCATGAGCAAAGTTTATGGATGTCAGTGAGAGAAATAGATTTAAAAATATCCATACAAAACACATAGGACATAGGTTTTTTTCTTTTTTTTTCTTCCAGTAGGATTTTTTTTTTTTTTTCCAGCTTCTGTGGGCCTCATTTTGCAGTTCATCAACTTTTTAATTAGGCAAAGTGATAATTTTGTAAATGTGGTTTTCAACCAAAAGGAGAAACAAAACTTATGGACAAAACAACTCTTGAAAAGGTATCATTTCTTTTCTTCAAAGGGAGGATGTGAGTTATAGTCACATGTTAAGACTTGTATGTGCAGGACTCCTAATATTTAGTAACCCTACAGAACAAAGTTCACCGATGGAAACATATCTGTGCAGAGACAGGAGGGGAAAAATAAAACACCCCCCTGCCCCCAACCCTCTTAAAAAAATTAAAACATTTTTCTTATCTTTAGGGAATTCTTTGATAAAGTCACAGAGCACAGGGATTGGCAGAGGCAAAGAAACTCCTCAGAAGAACTTCCAGAGATCTTTTCGTAAAGGTGTGTTGCAAAAGAAACGTATTTTCTAAAGCTGTAGATCTCTGAATAAGAAAAATACAGGCATGCAATGTTTGTAATTAACTGCAGAAGGAATCTGGGACAAAGACTGCGAATGTTCAAAATATGATTTAAAAAAAAAGTTTCACAGTGTGTAACAGCTTACAGTGAAGTGTCTTGTTCATGTCAAAAGGAAGCAAGTCACTGACGTAAACATGACTAAGATTTCCTGTATTGAAAGTTTTTTCACTGGACATTAAGGACTAGTGAAATTTTCTTGTCATAACCAGGCTAGAATTTAGAACTCCATTTCCTGGGAACAAAGACTCTGCTTTACCTATAAAAGCCACTAGGGAATGTAATGGATCTGATATTTCTGGCTTACACTACAAAAAACTCATCATTGTGGCCATAGAGTTAGGTCTTATTTTGGAGCCCTCAACACAAAAAGCTCAAGTAATCTCCATTATTTAATTAAACAAAGGAGATAATTGGATTTTATTTTCAAAAATATAACTGAAATCAGAAAATTCTAAAATCAATCCTCTGTGTAGCAAAAACAGTGCAGCTTCAGCAGACCAGCCTTCAACGTCTAATTCCCAATTATATATGTAGACTGACAGTTTTGGTGGTATCTCAATATCTCATTTTGAGATATTTAGTACCTCAAAATGGAGATGTGTCAGACTTTTATTTACAGAATTGTTGCTGGTTTTCTTTCAATTCAGTTGAGCTAAGAAGCTGGTTTTGCTAAAAGAAAGATGTCTGTCAGAGCTTATAGCAAGAAACTTTACTTTTCAAAATGCAGTGAGAGATACTAATTCTTTTGCTTTAATTAAAATATAGACACTGAGATCTGCTAAAGGCCTGACTGCTTAGCCACAGTTTTTGATGGACTGAGTACAAAGTTCTCACTTTGAAAGAAAATTAATGCCAAATTAATATAGGGACTGTTTCCAGGATCAGTCCAAACTGTAAGACCATTTTTTTGTGTGTGTGACTATACACAAAAACATTCTTGGGATTGTTGTATTAATTATATATACTAAATGTGTATACATACACTGTATATATTAACTAGTCATAACAACCATGCAGTTGAGTGACTGGATAGACAGCATAGCCTATAAACTCCAGGAGTTCACCCCCATATGAGACAAGATTCTGTTTAATACAAAAATTCTGTAAAAATACGTTCTTATTTAACCCTTTCTCATTTAACAAAGTTAGCTATTCAACAGGACGTTTGCTATGGCCAATTTAAAATACTTAACTTTTGACAGGTGGAACCTGTACTGTTAAGCAATTTAAGTTTTTAAGTCACTAGGTACTAGTAAAGACCTCTGATTATAGTAAAAAATTAAAATCTTTTAAAAGATCTGATCTGATCTCTAAATGCCGGGTCCTGCACTTGGGTCACAACAACCCCATGCAATGCTACAGGCTTGGGGAGGAGTGGCTGGAGAGCTGCGTGGTGGAAAAGGACCTGGGGGTGCTGGTTGACAGCCTGCTGAACATGAGCCGGCAGTGTGCCCAGGTGGCCAAGGCGGCCAACAGCGTCCTGGCCTGTATCAGCAATAGTGTGGCCAGCAGGAGTAGGGAAGAGATCATGCCCCTGTAGTCGGCACTGGTGAGGCTGCACCTTGAATCCTGTGTTCAGTTTTGGGCCCCTCACTACAAAAAGGATGTTGAGGTGCTGGAGTGTGTCCAGAGAAGGGCAACGAAGCTGGTGAGGGGTCTGGAGCACAAGTCTCAAGAGGAGCGGCTGAGGGACCTGGGGTTGTTTAGTCTGGAGAAGAGGAGGCTGAGGGGAGACCTTATCGCTCTCTACAACTACCTGAAAGGTGGCTGTGGTGAGGTGGGTGTTGGTCTCTTCTCCCAAGTAACCAGCGATGGAACGAGAGGAAATGGCCTGAAGTTGTGTCAGGGGAGGTTTAGATTGGATATTAGAAAGAATTTCTTTACTGAGAGAGTGGTCAAACATTGGCACAGGCTGCCCAGGGAGATGGTGGAGTCACCATCTCTGGAACTGTTCAAAAAACATGTGGGTGTGGCACTTCGGGACATGATTTAGTGGGCATGGTGGTGTTGGGTTGATGGTTGGCCTTGATGATCTTAAAGGTCTTTTCCAACCTTAATTGTTATGTGATTCTGTGATACTGCTGACCAACCTGGCAAGTGCTCTGAGGATCATAAATGCTTATGGTTTGTTTAATTTCCTTCCTAAAATTCTGTGTTTTACTATGTGTTATACAGGCCCTATTAAATGGTTAGTCCACAGAGAAACAAACTAAATTAAAATAACAAACTCAAGTGGAAAACAACTTTTTTTTTGTTCTAGAACATGGCTGTTTGATAGCATTAATTTAATATCTTCAGTACATACACTGACAGTGTAACACCTTGTAAAAATATGTGAATAAAAATATATATATTGTGTTCTTTTAGATGTTTATTTTGTATACTCACAGCATTTAGAAAAGTTTTGAAGTACAGAAAATGCTTTTTATCACAGGTGTGTTAGTTTTGAAATTCACATATCACATTAGTTATACAAGCATGAAGTTATTGAATGGTGGAGTTACTGCCTTCAGGGATGAGTAACCTCTGCTGCTAACATCCTCTGAACACGGACAGGCATGAGGGTTGCAAGGCAAAAAAGATATTTAAGCTGTTTGCGTGCTAACTAATTTCCCTTTAAAATAAGATGATCTAAAGAAAACAAAAAATCATACTATGTACCTTGACAATGAAATCCCAGTGCAGGGAAAGTTTATATAAATAACAGATTGTACTATATAGTAAAGTGCAGGGATTGCCACCAGGGATTGCAGAGGATATGGACATTACAAATAAAGTTCTGTTATTTCAGAAATTTTTTTTCAGAATTATTTTTGTTGAACTTTCTTTACTTTTAGACTGTCACTCAAGATTCTAGTAAGAGAAGTTGATTAGTACCTGCTACACTGCATAGCTGATAACAATAAGACACAAAAGAAAGAGCTCTTCCTTTCTTCATATCTGAGAAAGAAGACTGGTAGTTTGTATCTGTTTCTTTACAAACTCATTTTTAATTTAGAAAATATGTTTCTTCTGCCACTTTATATAAATATTTGCACTGTGATCTAACTACAGAGTATTAAAAACCCTAGACCCAAATATGAAACTTCATTGAGATTTATAGTTGTATGCTTGATTGTTTATTTATTGTCAGAAATTCTTTGTGAATTTCCAGAGGTATGTGATAAGAGCAATTGCTTCTTTCAAGGTGACTTATAAAGGACTGTTGGGACACAATATTTTCCATCTTATCATGACACTAACATAAATATGAAGCCAGAAGATGGTGGCCACTTGTTACTCTTTTGATTCTAAGCTGTTTTACATAGGTGAGAGTTGAGGCCTAGGTGGGTGGATATTAGATATTCTAAACAGCTACCATCACCATGTTCATTTATTTTTCATAGCAGATGTACTAAATTAAAACAAATCGGTAAGTCATGTAGCTTTTGAAACATGTAATATAAAAAAATGAAGTCAGTCCTCAAACAAACAAAATATAGCTTACTAGAAATTTTTTTTTTTGTATTATTTTGGAAAGATTTCCTAGTAATATTGTGACAAGTAAAACAATACCACCCTCTTTGCAGTTTTGGATTTTTAATTGTTTAACATCCATTCAAAATATTCACAGCTTGATACAGTTCTACAGTTTGTTAAGGACCTTGAAGTGTGATCTCTTTCTTCCTCTCCTCCTTTAAAAGATCAAATCTGTTCTCAAAAAGCAGCTGGTGAATTATCAATAATTTTCTTCATGTGCTCGAAAGAGATTTAATCAACATAATAACATGCTACAAAAGAACAGGTGCTAGAAACATGTCTTCAGATATCTCAGAAAAAGATGAAACCAGGATGAATATGCATAGTTACCGAAGTAACCTTTTTGGCATTCTATCAGTTTAAAAATACTGGGATATTCTGAAAATTATTTATTCAAAGCATGAAGAATTGGTTACCCTCAATTAAGCTCTTCATAAATCTCCCTGCAGCATACAGTATTCACAGAAGGCTGGTGGTTTTATCCCAATTATCCACATTCTTGAGAAACAGTGCTGAGAGAAAATTCAGGGTATGTGATTTATGAAGGCACTTTTTGAGTAATTTGCTGTATTTCTATTCCTTTGTTCATTTTAAAACAAACAGTATTACTATGACTTTTTAAATAATTTTACAAGGGTCTGCAAAGCTATCTTTGGAGCTCCTTATTTCTTCTAATTTTTTAACACTGTGGTTACAAGATAACAACACTTGTTTTCTCGTCTCCCTTACAAGCAAAGTTCAGTGTTCCTCTGCAAATCACATTTCACTGGTCTAAGCAGCAGCTGCTAGAGTATAAAATTTGTAGCAAGCATTAGTACACCAGGACAATGACTGTGAAACTGACCTTTTTGTCAACCATATTAAGATTTTTACATAACAAAATTACAACGCACCTAGGACTTAGAGAAAACAGTGAAGGCAAAATGTGTTTATCTTACTCTATGAGCAAAGCTGTACCTCTACAAACTTTCTCACTTAAGGCAATGTGACAATGAGACACATAAACAGTTGCTATACACAAGCTCTCTGGGCTAAGCTTTAAACCACTTCTGTGTTTATGGTGATAGTTATCCTGGATGCACCGATAAAAAGGCTTTTTCAACTACCCTGATCAGTTCTCTCATTTCCTAGGCAAGTTGGGTCAAAACCACATTTATTTCTTTTGCCTAATGCAAGGAGACTTCTCTGTGCCTTCATTGCAGTGTGTGAAGCCAACCAATATGTGACAGGTATTATCCTAGACTATTTTTGATTGGACACAGTGGAGAGACATATACAAAAATATATTTAATTCTACTTCTTCCATTGCTTCTAATGTAAATTTTTATAAAGTAATCACTGAATTCTGTTGTACTTCCTGCAACCCAAGAATCAAGTTCTTGATTTATTTTATTTCTTTCCCTATGTACTTTCCCATCTGAATTCCATAACTTCTTATACTGTCCTAAATCCAGGTTCAAATGGAGATGAGTCATATATATTCACCACAAAAGTATTCCAACGTCCCATGAAGTGCATCTGTGTAAAAACCTAGTCTTTCTCTGAAACCTGAATTTAACAGTGCAGAAATAAAATCACACGACTTAAGTCACAGTAACAATTAAGAAACTCATGTTTCTACATGACCAGGATACTTTTAAGATTCTGTGCCATACATGAAACAACACAACGCCATTGACTTGATGCCAGAACTTGGTAACTCAGGTTAGGATATGTATATGACAGACTGTTTTGCTGTTAAATATTTCTTTGGACCTCTATCCCTGTCTCTTCACCTGATTTTGGTATTGCTGAGAAATAATTTGTAGTTTGCTGTATTCAAGATTCATGTACAAAGTGTCAAACATTCAACTTCTCATTTCAAGAAACTTTTCAGTCTCTATCAACACTACCTCCTGTCTGGGTCTGAGTAACCCACGGCAGTGTGAGCAGCAGTACAACTGGTTTACATACACTGTCTCAATACTCAGTGTGATGAGGTATAGACTCCAAGAAAGTTGTGGGGTTTATGTCCCATTGTGAGATCTGCATAATTCTTATAGGCTGCAACATACTTGCGAATAGGGTGAGGTTCATAAGCTTATTTTATTCTTTAGAGTCTATTACACTCTGAGTTTTGTCAAAAAACAGAACTTGCTTTCAGTTTTAGGTCATTTATCAAAAGGATTCTAGGTAGGGTTTTGTTACATCCTAGATGTTTGGCCCTGATGGCTTCTATTTGTTGAGGCTATTCTGTAAACAGAAGAAGTATAAGACTTCCAAGAAAGTTGAAAATGCACACTTTTCTATCTTCTTTAAGAGAAACTATAGTATTGATATTTATCAAAAAAAGAAGAAAAAACTGTCATTACTTTAAATAAGAAAAAAAAGAGTTGCTTTTGAAACTACTGTGACAAGTACTTTCTTTGTCCCGTTTTGCATTAGCAGTATTATATTACAGAGCCAAAATGTTTCCTATTAGTTTTCTAATGCCCTATTAGTCAATTTGAGATATTTGTCTAAACGATCACCAAGGAATTACATATGATTTTCTGAACAAATCCCTGAAACAGCATTGTACATAATGTAGAAAAGCACAGTCATTGTCTCCTGACTTTTCCCTGCCAGGGTGGGAGAGTGTGATTTATAATAGCTTCCAATCTTGAATAGGCTAGTAAGTCAAAATGTTCATATTTAGAACAAATTTATTCTTTCAATTTTTCACCTCAGAGGCATACAGATTTATTTACAATGCTCCCTCACCATGATATCTGCAAATCCCATGCTACTAACAGGATGCTCCAGTCCTTTGTTCCAGAAACATGTATTCCAGAAACAATCTGCCTGTGTCCTAATCAGCTCTATACAGGATATGAGGTCCTAGAACAGAAGGTACAGACATGAAACATATGTCCTGTGTAATCCTATGCTCTTTCTTTATGAGCGTTCTTCAGCAGAAGCTCCTTCTTCTTTACATGGTCCAAAGCACATATGTAAACTTATCATAGAAAAGCATACATGAAAATAGAAGAATACATACAAGTTTTCAATGACAAAAAGAGTATCTGTATTGTCCAGCATCCTGCCTTCGATGCAGCTATTAGTGAATATGTAGTTATGAATATGAGAAAAGCATACAGTGATACTTTCCCAGAATACTTTCCAAGACTCCAGCAGTTTATGGTACAGAGTATATACATCAGCTAGAGTTGATGACTTAGTTTTCTAGAAGTCTTTGATGTTTCTGAACATATATAAACTTTAAACATTTGTCTTTTGACAAATAATTATTATTTTCTCATAAGTTTAATGAAGAAGAAATACTTCTTTTATAATTCCTCTGCCCTCAAAGTTTTGTTCTATCTTGAGACCTGATACAAAGTTGCCCCAACGTGTGGTTAAAATGCATTCAGTCAGAGTTGTTCAGAACTGAGAGTCCATTAAGGGGTTAGTTCAAGACAAATGAAATTAAAAAATTACATAGAAATTATGTCTGTATACTGAATGTTTAATGTGTTAAAAATTCCTTAAATGTCAAAGACAAGCAAATGTTGAACAAGAGACCCATATGATAAGACAATCTAAACTAATTCAAATTTCTCAACTTTAATTTATTTAACTGATATTATTCAGGATAATATCAGTATTCCCCAAATTATTCCAAAACATACTGTGAATCTGAATGAATTCCTTTCATAGAAGGATGAAGCCAAGTTACTTTGACTATATACAGTCAAACTGGAGCTAAATTAGTCATCTGTATGGAAATTACAGTGAAATCATCCATATTATTAAACACTGGAATCATCCTAGTTGTAGTCATCCACTTATTTTTTAAAAAACAAGCCACCCACAAACACACACAAAAAACCTAAAACCAAACACAGAATCAAACAAAAAAAATTAGAGCAGGAATGGGGAGCTCCTGTTGTCACCAAAATCGGGAATAAACCTCGTAACACCAATGTAGTGTTAAAAGGCAGGCATTCTTTATTCACGGCGCCGGGAACACGGGGGATAGCTGCTCCTAAATCGTGTTTGTCGATCAGTTAAAAAATCAAACATTTATAGGCAAGATTAATACATATTCATCAAGTTTCCATACAATGATTGGTTAAATATTCCTCGCCTCACATGTAAATGATCACGCATGCTCACTATAATTTCTTGAGATTTTACTTCCTTAATCTTTTGAGTCGGAGGGTTTCTTGAGTGGGTGGTCTCTGAGTCGGTCATCGCGATCTCCCCCTGCTGGAATTACCTTTCCTACAAAGTTCACTTAAGCTTGGCAACACTAAATAGGCCTTCACGGGCTGTCGGTCCAATATGCAATCATTCACCCCACAGTCCTTTGTTTTAAGACAAGACTATAGAATGAATAATTACCCACCCACCGGACCGTAGAACTGACCAAGGTGTTCCTTCTTTCTGACTACTTGTTATTAGAACAAAACATAATACCACGATCACAATGTTACACTTAACTCCTTGATAATTAAATCAAGATGGGAAGGGTTAGGTGGGTTCTTGAGCAGCATTGCTGGTGCATAATGTTCTTATAGTTACAACTTGCTACAAATTCACAGACCTATTTTCTAATCCTATTTTATTTTAATTCCCTACCACCCTGGTTACACTGTTACAGTAACTAATGTATGAAAGAAGCTGAGTTTTCCTCTACTTCTAACAGAAAGGGATAGGGGAATAGTTTCTCTATCTCCATTTTTATCTCCTTCCACATGTCCCAGCTCAAGCCACCCTATATCACTTACCATCTACTCTTTGTGTATATCTGTTTCTATATTTTTCACATGAGAAGTCTGACTTTTTTTCAGAAGCTTTGATTCTACTGCTTGGAAACACATCACTTCCAAGAATAACTTATAAATGACAAATATTAAATGTTTAGCTCCATAATAATGTCTCCAAAATACCACTTTGTGGAAGGTCATCTTGTAAGTTTGATCTCAGTGATTTGGTACAGTTGTCAGTATATAGGAATTCTGAAGGTATGAAAAACCACTGGGAGCTGGCAAGAATTTCAGTTACCTTTATTTCTTTTTCTGTTCATTCATTATTAATACATGAAGAATAACAGTCCCAAGTAAAAATGGACATGAGCTATTGCCTCCAAAGAAAACTCTTCTTAAATTCATCCAGTTCTTCTGAATACACTGTTTGCACCAGTTTTCATAACAGCCTAAGGGAATTCTTTAGTATTTGCTTCAGACAATTGTGCCATATTTTGCTTTAATATTTATATTATTTAGTTTTCTACAACAGTACACAGCATGTCATACTCTAGAGATAGCCAGCATACAGAAACAGTCTCCTGAATATTAAATCTAGGATATAAGTAGCCCAAAATCACCTCTTTACATAAATATTCACAGTATACTATTTCCAATATCATATACATTTTCAGTGTTAATTATTTTCTGATTTCTCCCTCAGTTCACCCCTGATCTCACCCTTAATAGCTGGCCTCCCTGACAGCTAGTCTCCTAATGGTGGAGCTGTTGTGAGCAAATAGGAAGTGGTTTCCTTGGAAACATAAACTGTGATATAGCATGTAAAAGATTTTAAAACAATTCTGTTCCCACTTACTTCCAGCCAGCAGTTTTCATATTTTTCCAGAAAAACAGAACTAACATTTTTTTTCTGATTAATAGGAGAACTCTTAACCATGTTAAAGTACAGCTATTCTGTATCCCCACCCCACAAGCTCTTTATCACTGCTATTGTTATATGAAGCATAATTTAGTTTATATCAACACACCTTGCAAGTATACAAATTATGTGTTAGCACATGTTCAGGGTGCACATTTTCTTAATTTTCAGTAAGACTGCTACTATAGACAAAAGCATCTGCATAGACTTGAACAATATAATTACAATTTACACCCTCCATTAGTATTATTTCACTCACTCTCTAATTCCAGCTAATTACAAACACATCTGTTAAGGCTTTGTGGAAGTTTGATGAAGGAAATTCACCCCAAACTCACTGCCCAGGAACCAGTAATTACCATGCACATATTACAGAGGTTTTCTCTCTTTTCTGTGTATAGTCACCTGATAGTCTTCCTGAGACAGAAACATTGCATTTCTGAAGATTCTTGAAAGAATTGTTATCTTAGTATGTGTATTTATAAACTAAAAATCAAGCTTACTAATTGTAACAAAGTGGTTATTGAATTTGCATATTGATGTACATTAGGATAAACATAGAAGAATGTTTCAGCTTTCCAAGTAACCCATAACACCCATTTAAAAACAAAGAGCAAGATCAGAAAAAAGCATCTGACCATATTAATCTCCAGATAGCTCCTTTAAAACTTTTTCATCAAAGTCATTACCTAATCAGACTTCCAAACTGTTCACTGGCACCTACCTATGGGGAGACACTGCTTTGTCAAACACCGTTTCTGTGTGTATATAAATAATGTAATTTATATTAACATATCTAGGCAAAAATAATGTTTTGTCTTTGTATATACTACCATTGCATGCATCATTGTTTATGCAAAAAAGGAGATGACCGATTAATTGTATTCTGAAAGTTACACATTCTACCTTGCATATGCTGACACAGTTTTGAAAAGTGGGTCTTTAACGTTTAGGTTAAATTACATTTTTCTCTCTTTAACTGTGCATTTCACTTGTAAATACTTCCCTTTTCATTTCAGTTATTGTCTTTCTTTTATCTTTTTCAATTAAAATCTCTATTTTTGCATCAGTGACTTTTCATTGATTGGGAGGAACTAAAGACTGCTTTTTCTTTCTTTTTTCCTAGCAGACCCCAATTTACATTTCTCTTGGCTCATATTACTTAGAATCCATCAAAGATAAAGAAGGAACTTGCAATTTAGCAGCACAGACAGGCTTCTAAAGCACTGTCACCCTAGAGAAACTCTTTAATATAAGAATTGCATTTGTGGTACACAATCTTTTCTTCACTTGATTATCCTAAAGTACTTCCCAAGTAGTCATTCATTATTATATGCAGAGTATAAGCTGATTAGTAGTATTTTCTACATATAAAGATGAAGAATTTCAGGTCAGAGAAACTAAGCAATGTTAGTAACAGAATGTCAGCATTAGAGCTGAGAATCCTATGACATGAGCAACAACAAAAGATCTGCTTCTCCAGTCACCCACTGAAGCCCACATTTTTATGTTCATTAATCCCCTTTTCTAGTTTTGGTTGTTGTTTTTTTTTAATAACCAAGACTTGTATAATGTCACATATATTAGAGTTCTGACTGGATCTTTCTCCAAATTATTAACATGGGTAAAGCAAATTGGGAGCGACACATGTTTGTATTTCATTCCAATGTTTGCAAACTCCAGATAAAGTCTGTTTTTGTATTAAAAGGAATTGTTTTCTAGTCTTTTAAAATTCTTTCTTCCTTCCTTTTTTGAGCAATCCATTTTATTCACCAGTCTTCTTTAGGATATGAAATGTACTTAAGAAATGCATCGTGTGTGTGCATTTCTAAAGAGATGGAACACTGTAGTATTTTTCAATTTCTGGCATTTGTCATCTTAATGCCTTCTGATCAATCCACTTTTTTATTTTGAGTTATCTATTTATCTAGCTATCTATTTATTTATTTAGGGTAAAAAAATGTAGTAATAACTTTCCAAAGGCCACTTTCTTCAAAGAGTATACCAAGTCACTCAAGCATCATAATGGCAAGACATTGTCTTGTTTCCCATTATTGAAGGAAAAATTGTGGTTGCTCACACTGGATCAATTCTCAGAAACATTAGAACTTCCTTACAGAGGCAATATACATAGTCTGTACACTGCATGGACAGTCAGATCACTCCTATAAGTGTGTGATTAATGTTTTACCAGTTGCTATCTCTGTCAAGATATAGGGTAGCTACAGTCAAGTGGTAGCTCCAGATCATCTAAAATAATTCTAGAAATTAATAACAAGTGCAGAAATTCTAAGACAACTGTGACAACATTTCTGGATAGAAAAAGAAGAAATATCTGAAAAACTAAGGATAAACTGCTAGAGTACTTCTAAGTGTCAATTTCCATGTCTGATGTGCTTAAAATTCTGTTGCTGAACTAAATCATCAAATGTATCCTGTTGCCAAAACAGTTAGGACATTAAATTTTAGAATGTGATGCATGTAAGTCAACTGCCAAATGCAAATTGTTTATCTTTTGATTAAAAAAATGATGGAAATGGTAGAAGACCTTTTTTCCAGATTCAGAATTGATTAACTTTTCATTAAAAAGCATCATCAAATAATAGAAATAATTTCATCTCAGAATCCCATAATTTATTTGACTTCAAGAAAGAATAGCTTTAAATAAAATAGCTAGTATATTTCTGATATTTCTTCTCTAGTTATCAGAGTGTGTTGGAAGTGCATCTATCCATGCATGACTGCTAAAATAAAGGACATGAATAAGGTCATAAAGATTGTTTTTGGTATACTTCATCAGAATTCTTGGGCATCCCTTCAAGGATTCTTAAATCATATGTTAAAAGTCAATCGGTAACTGAAGTACAAGATGTGGGTCCCAGATAGTCAAACTGATAACTCATAGTCCATCTCAAAACTAATAAGGAAAATGTATGTGAAATAGAGCCTGAATCACAGAATCACAGAATCACAGAATCACTAGGTCACTAGGTTGGAAAGGACCTTCAAGATCATCAAGTCCAACCATTAATGTACTACTGTTGTCCCTTTTAGACTGATTTTGAAACAGAATCCCTTTTTACAGGACATAGTGTAGTTAGCTTGTATGAATTTAACTGGTTTTAGATGCTTTGAATCTGTTACTTTTTTGGGAATTAGATTTTGAGATGACATTTGCTTTGTCATAGCAAAGACAAAGGATGAACACACAAAAGGTCACATTCCAGACTCAGGGGAGAAAAATAATTTTTTTTCGTGAAATCTACTATGATAATTCAAATTTTACTTTGCAGCAAAAGTTGGAGCCATCGCTTAGACTAAAACCTCCAGAGAAATCTGGTACTGGGAAGCTTTTGTTCTGTTTTGTTTTGTTTTATTGTTTTTGTGTTAAGTTGCCAAAATTTAAAGCTAGACATATAATGGACAAACAAGTGGTGGTGGTGACTGAACTCAGACAGCAATGATTAATGAAGACTACCTTTCCAGTAATAGGAAGAACTGCCAAGTCTCTATGTTAAAGAGATAAAGTTATGGTAAGACTGCATATACTGTTGTCATGAAAACTGTTACGAAAGCTGAGTCAGGAAACCTGTAAAGTGAAAAATCAAAGCAAAAAAGGAAGGCCAAAGAGGAATATCTGAGTTCTCAGTACCAAACAAGAAGCATGTCAAAAATATCAACTTAAAAAATTGGTCTGAAGAAAAGAAGGAATAGGAATTGAAAAGAGGTGGAGGGATGGGAAACAGAAGGGAATTCCAAAAGAACTTATGTTAAACAGAAAGGATTACAGAAACTAAATTGCATTCAACTGTACTAAAAACCATCAGCATCTCCCTTGGAGGGAGACTGGTGTTAGTAAATGACATAGAGGTGGAAAGAACATAAGTGAATAGAAACCAGTACCTATCTGGTTTGTCTAATACCTCTCCTAATATAAAAATTAATATCATCTCCTCCCTATGGAAGGGAATTGTTTCTGATTTAGATTCTTTGACAAATGGTAATAACTAAAAGATTTAATTAGAAAGGACTTTCGCTACAAAGCTAAAATAGAAATATTTCAAAAGGCAATCTCCATTTTTGCTATATCCATTCAAAGATGGAATCATGTATTTCTGATATGACAAAAAAAGAGAGACTGAACAGTAACTGGGTTAGTACAGAGTGTTTAGTACCTAAACTGTTCCCTCTACATATTATCAGAATATAAATTCTCTGTTGTAACAGCTTTCAGTGCTGTAAATTCTCATATATGTACACTTTTACCTTTGTTTTCAGTTTATTATATCTTCAAAGGTTGTCTACTGTATTTTTCAGTCCTGGCAGGAATTCTTGAAAGTGTGCCATTTTTCAGAGAGACATCCTACTGTGATGAAGAGAAAAAAAATCTCTCAAGTTACAGGTTTCAAACTTATTTGTGTTTGGGACCCTGGAGGCTATTACTTGCCATAATAAATTCTGTATTTATCAATGATTATAGGACCACAAATGACACTCAGAGCACAGCAATTCAGCTTTCATTTGTTTAAACACTCTAGTTGATATGCTTAGAGCGCTTTGCTCAAGGCGACCCTGAGGCAGCCTTTCAGGTAAGTTTTCAGTACTGCACAGCTACATGTGTGGCTTCAGGTGGAGTCAGCAACTCACTGAACCTTGTCCAACTGTCCCTAGCTTGTTACCATAATTTTAGCGTGATTCACAGGCCAGTATTTTAATAGAGATATGCGAGATGTACCAAAACCTAGCTAGTGAGACACCTTTAGAACAGACAAGTTCTCCCAAAATTCTGTTCACAACCCAGCTGGAAGTATCACCCATTCACTTTAAGCAACCATGGGCTGCAATTCAGAACAAAATATATCAGCAAAGGCTGATACATTACATGGGATTTAAGTAGTGAATAGGCCTTGTAGTAAATTGCCAAATATGAATAAATTTCACTGAATGAGGATTAAGAAGACTTATTTGTAAGAGGAAACAAGCTGATATAAAACTATTTTCTTGGTTAGTAAATTCTTTGCCAGTCAATCCCAATTTCCTTCTAGCAGGTCTATTTTTCTGCTATAGACTTTATGATAAGCAGTTTGTATGGCCTGTTTACTGCTTAGATTGAGACACTGGCAATCCTTGTCACAGGGTATTATTTCCTCTGCACAGCTCGGTGAATGGAGTATGCTAAATTAGGCGAACCAAAGGCCAGCCATATCGTGGGCTGCATCAAAAGAAGTGTGGCCAGCAGGTCGAGGGAGGTGATTCTGCCCCTCTGCTCTGGTGAGACCTCACCTGGAGTCCTGCATCCAGCTCTGGAGCCCTCAGCACAGCAAAGACATGGACCTGTTGGAGCAGGTCCAGAGGAAGGCCACCAAAATGATCAGAGGCATGGAACACCTCTCCTATGAGGACAGGCTGAGAGAGTTGGGGTTGTTCAGCCTGGAGAAGAAAAGGTTCCAGGGAGACCTTATTGCAACCTTCCAGTACTTAAAGAGAGCTTATAAGAAAGATGAGGACTAGACTTTTTAGCAGGGCCTGTTGTGATAGGACAAGGGGTAATAGTTTTAAACTAAAAGAGGGTAGATTTAGACTAGATCTAAGGAACAAATTTTTGACAATGAGGGTGGTGAAACACTGGCACAGGTTGCTCAGAGAAGTGGTAGATGCCCCATCCCTGGAAACATTCCAGGTCAGGTTGGATGAGGCTCTGAGCAACCCAATCTAGTTGAAGGTGTTGCTGCTTGTTGCAGGGGGGTTGGGCTAGATGGCTTTTAAAGGTCCCTTCTAGTCCATAGAATGTATGGTTCTGTGATAACAGAGGAGCCTGTAGGCAGATCCCACCCATTTCTGGCAACTACGGCATCTGCATGACCTTGCTTTCATCTAAAAGTGTGGCAACAAATTTTCACATGAATATTTTTTGTTTCACAGTAGAAATTATGTTTTCTGTTATAAAAATCTTATAAGAGGTCAAAAGACCAGGGATGGGGTAATTTTCCACGGATAAAGTCGGCACAGTATACAGCATGTTGATCAGAGGCCCATTCAACACCTCAAAACCTGGCCTTCCCAGCATCTTAAGGGATGTAAGAGTATCTCTATCATCCTCTCTTTCTTTAAAATGTTAACTATAGCTGATAACTGTGGTTATATTATATAATATGTAATAACTATATTAATTATAGTGTTAACAAAGTTATTATATGGCATTTTAAACAATACTTTATGGAATCCAAGTGCCTTTCTTACAGGAATCATAATGAGCCAGAACCTTCTGTTGCAAAACAATTCCTCATAGATGAAAACAAGCAGTAGGAAAATTCAAGATACAGTTTAAAAATATATATAAACAGAGCAATAGCTTGGATTTTGGAGATTTGAATAAAAAACTTAAGTGATAAAGTCAATTTTTTTTTCTGAGTCTGTGATTAAGATAGTTGTATGAGTTCCTGTTTGATGGAAGAAATAAATAATTTGAGTAGTCAGTCTTGACACTGACCAGTAGACAAACTGCAACCCTAGAAGCCCAAAAAGGGAAAGAAACATAAAAATTCAGATCCCATGAGAAAGAATAAGACAATTTACCCAATTATATAAGAATACAAGGGATTAGAACATACATAATCATGGCCAGAAAGTTTTTATATTGCATAAGTAAGTGAATGGGTTGAAATAATAGCTATGAGGTAGGGATATAATGCTAGAGTGTGGACACAGAAAGAGAAGCACATAAAAGCTTGGAAGCAGTGTGATTGCTGTTTTCCAAATTTTTATTTCAAATTCAAAATCATTATTTTATGAATAGTGTTGTATTTCATACCTTTTCTTTTATTGACATTGATCATAGATGTACTTAAAAGGTGTAAAATTTATAAATCAACAAACATTAGTTCTCACTCAAGATATGATTATGCTAATTAAACTCAAGTAGTTCCTGAAACCAATAACTTAGCAGGATTTACAGAACAGTTTGGATACATACTGGGTATAAAGAGTGTCCTGAGGTGTTTAAAATTGGAAATTGGGGCAATGGAATGGGGAGAAGGAAAAGAGACACACAAGGGGAAGAAAATTATTACCTTGCATAATAATTTAAGCCAAATTTCTGAGATCCTTATTGATGTTACAAAATAAGGTTGGTGAGGAAAGATTCTTAGGCAATAAATTATAGGATGATGATGCTAATTTCAGCACACAGTAAATGACAAATCTAGTCAAACTCATTATCTACAATCAAACTATATGCCATAAAAAATCAAATTGGCAGCATAAAACTGGGAAGAGAATTAGAGTGAACAGAATTAAATATATGTCAGTAACAGAATAATTCAGCATGTGTTTTGTGGGCAAATGCATATGTCCAGCATATAATCCTGAAACGGATGTCCATTATGGTAATGAAAACTGTTATCATAAACATGGAAAGATCACAGACTAGATGAGAATTTGATTCCAACAAGCCAGAAGGAAATCCCTACTGGGAAAGAAACTGAGGCAGAGGGAGATGTTGTCAGATAAAGAGCAATGCTGATGAAGGACTTGGAGTATCTTGAACTGACATTTAATCAGGATCATATTTTTCCTCCTTTCTATACTGTAACTTTATGAAATTCAATCGACTTGTTCCAACTTGAAAAAAAAATCTTAATCACAGATTTCTTGTAGTTAACGTCAATTTGTTGTGAGTGTCTCCTGTTCTTAGCATACATATATTGCTGTAATCACATTTTAAGCATAAGCATGTACTTAAGTCAGTGTACTTTGGCTTTAACACAGCAACAAAATCATCAAAGATCTTAACCAAAGACATAACCTGAAATAAAGCTAAACAGTTTTCATGTCTATACATAGGCATCTAGTGCTCTTTTAGGCTCTGTTGAATATGGAAGCAAGGGCAGGTAGCCTGGGAGCAATACAGAGAAATTGGCCACGCAGCCGGGATCAGGTTAGGAAAGCTAAAGCCCTGATAAAATTAAATCTTGCCAGGGACGTCAAGAGCAACAATAAAAGCTTCTGTAGGTATGTCGGTGACAAAATGTGGGCCCTGTCTGGAGGAAAACGGGAGACCTGGTTACCCAGGATATGGAGAACGCTGAAGTACTCAATGACTTTTCTCCTCAGTCTTCACCAAGTGCCCAAGCCACATTGCCCTCATCAGAGAAGGCAAAGGCAGGGACTGGGAGAACAAAGAACTGCCCACTGTAAGAGAAGATCAGGCTTGAGACCATCAAAGGAACCTGCAGGTTCATGAGTCCATGGGACCTGGTGAGATGCATCCATAGATCCTGAAGGAACTGGAAGAGGAAGTTGCTAAGCCACTATCCACCATATTTGAGAAGTCATGGAAGTCCAGTGAAGTTCCTAGTGATTGCAAAAGGGGAAAAATAACCCCCGTTTTTGAAAAGAGAAAAAAAGGAATACCTGTGGAACTACAGGTCAGTCAGCGTCACCTCTGTGCCCAGCAAGGTCATGAAGCAGATCCTCCTGGAAACTATGCTAAGGCACATGGTAAATAAGGACGTGATTCATGACAGCCAACATGGCTTCTCTAAGGGCAATTTGTGCCTGAATAAATTTAGTGGCCTTCTATGGTGGGGTTACAGCGTTGGTGGATAAGGGAAGAGAGACTGACGTCATCTACCTGGACTTGTGCAAAGCATTTGACACTGTCCCACATGGCGTCCTTGTCTCTAAATTGGAGTGACATAGATTTGACAGATGGACCATTCTGTGGATAAGGAATTGGCTGGATGGTTTCATTCAAAGGGTTGTGGTCAACGCCTCGATGTCCAAGCGGATACCAGTGATGAGCGGCATTCCTCAGGGGTCAGTAGCGGGAGCAGCGTTGTTTAACATCTTTGTTGGCTACATGAACAGTGGAATTGAGTGCATCCTCAGCAAGTTTGCTGGCAACACCAAGCTGTATGATACAGTTGACATGCTGGAGGAAGGGATGCCATCCAGAGGGATCCTGACAGACTTGAGAAGTGGACCTGTGCGAACCTCAGGAACTTCAATGAAGACAAGTGCAACGTCCTGCATATGGGTTGGGACAGTCTCAAGCACACATATAGTCTAGGCAGAAAATGGATTAAGAGCAGCCTTGAGAAGGACTTGGGCATATTTTTTGATGAGAAGCTCAATATGATATTGCAATATGTGCTTGCAGCCCAGAAAACCAACCATATCCTCGGCTGCATAAAAAGAAGTGTGAGCGGGAGGTCAAGGGAGGTGATTCTCTTGCTTTACTCTGGTCTTGTTGGACCCCATGTGGAGCCCCCAACATAAGAATTACATGGACCTGTTGGAGTGGGTCCAGAGGAGGGCCACGAAGATGATCAACAGGCTGGAACACCTCTCCTATGAGACAGGTTCAGAGAGCTGGAGTTGTTCAGCCTAGAGAAGAGAAGGTTCCAGGGAGACATTACTGCAGTCTTTCAGTACCTGAAAGAGGCCTACAAGAAAGTTGGAGAGGGACTTTCTACAAGGGCATGTAGTGATAGGACAGGGGGTAATGGCTTTAAACTGAAAAAGGGTAGATTTAGATTAAATATAAGGAAGAAATTCTTCACTATGAGGGTGGTGAGACAGTGGAACAGGTTGCCCAGAGAAATTGGGGATGCCGCATCCCTGGAAGTGTTCAAGGCCAGGTTAGATAGGGCTTTGAGCCACCTGGTCTAGTGGAAGGTGTCCCTGCTCATGGCAGGGGGATTGGAACTAGGTGATCTTCAAGGTGTCTTCCAACCCAAACCATTCTATGATTCTATGATCTTGCCAGGCCTGTAGCTGCAGTTTCAGAAAGGCAGAGGTCTCCCATAAAGACTGTTTCGCATATGCCAGCAGATGTCACATGAGAGCCTAGACCATTTTAAAATGACACATCTATGTTCAAACAAGTTAATCCTTTCCTATCTGATTTACATGCTTAGAAAATCCTGAATAGACAAAACAGTTGTGAAAATATTTTTTTGTGTGTGTGATTTATAGAGAGCATGAATATTTTGTTACCAATCAATCACTGAGCACTCCTAAAATCACTAATCACAGAATCACAGAATGGTAGGGCTTGGAAGGGACCTCTGAAGATCATCTGGTCCAAACCCCCTGCCAAGGCAGAATCACCTAGGGCAGGTTGCACAGGAACGCGTCCAGTCGGGTTTTGAAGGTCTCCAGAGAAGGAGACTCCACAACCTCTCTGGGCAGCCTGTTCCAGTGCTCCGTCACCCTCACAGAAAAGAAGTTTTTCCTCATGTTGAGGTGGAACTTCCTGTGCTGCAGTTTGTGTCCATTGCCCCTCGTCCTATCACTGGGCACTACTGAAAAGAGACTGGCTCCATCCTTCTGACAGCCACCCTGCAGGTATTTATAAACATTGATAAGGTTCCCTCTCAGCCTTCTCTTCTCCAGACTAAACAGCCCCAGGTCTCTCAGCCTTTCCTCATATGAGAGATGTTCCAGTCCCTTAATCACCTTAATCATCCTTGTAGCCCTCTGTTGGACTCTCTCCAAAAGTTCCCTGTCTCTTGAACTGGGGAGCCCAGAACTGGACACAGTACTCCAGGTGAGGCCTCACTAGTGCAGAGTAGAGGGGGAGGATAACCTCTCTCAACCTGCTGGTCACACTCTTCTTAATGCACCCCAGGATACCATTGGCCCTCGTGGCCACCAGGGCACATTGCTGTCCCATGGAGAACTTATTGTCTAGAAGGACTCCAAGGTCCTTCTCCATGGAGCTGCTTTCCAGCAGGTCAGCCCCTAACCTGTACTGGTGCATGGGGTTCTTCCTCCCCAGGTGCAGAACTCTACACTTGTCCTTGTTAAATTTCATTAGTTTCCCCTCTGCCCAACTCTCCAGTCTGCCCAGATCCCGCTGAATGGCAGCACAGCCTCCTGGTGTATCAGCCACTCCTCCCAGTTTTGTATCATCAGCAAACTTGCTGAGGGTACATTCCAAACCTTCATCTAGGTCATTGATGAAGATGTTGAACAAAACCAGACCCAGTACTAATCCCTGAGGAACACCACTAGCTACAGGCCTCCAAGTGGACTCTGCACCACGGACTGCAACCCTTTGAGCTCTGCTGCTTAACCAGTTCTCAATCCATCCCACAGTCCACTCATCCAACCCGTATTTCCTGAGCTTCACTATGAGGATGTTATGGGAGACAGTGTCAAAGGCCTTACTGAAGTCAAGGTAAACCACATCCACTGCTCTCCCCTCATCTACCCAGCTAGTCGCTCCATCATAGAAGGCTATCATGTTGGTCAAGCACGACCTCCCCTTGGTGTATCCATGCTGACTACTGATAACTTTCTTTTCACCCATGTGCCTAGAGATGGCCTCCAGAAGGAGCTGTTCCACCACCTTCCCAGGGATGGAGGTGAGGCTGACCAGTCTCTAATTTCCTGGGTCTTCCTTCTTGCCTTTTTTGAAGACTGAGGTGACATTGGCTTTCCTGCAGTCCTCAGGCACCTCTCCCGTTCTCCATGATTTTTCAAAAATTTTGGAGAGAGGTGTTGCAACAACATCAGCCAGCTCCCTCAGCAGTCATGGGTGCATCCCATCAGGGCCCATGGATTTATGAGTGTTGAGTTCAGCCAAAATATCATAATATCAGCATGAAATAGTGAAAAGCTGATGAGGTGGAGTAACTTGTCCCATTCTTGGTTTTGTTACAGTGCTGAACATGCAGGAGTAAACCCCTTTAACTTCAAACAAACTGCTTTCCCACTTGCTATTAAAAAATGAAAATTATTCAGTGTTCAGGAAAGATTTATTGAGACACTAACCCCAAAGTCAAATCAACTGTGGGAAGAATTCATACATACATAATGGGGTTAAAAACCTCAGTGCTGTGGTCTTACAAATATATTTTATTGCTTGCTGTAAGAAAACAGTCCCTATAGGGCCCTTGTGCATGTCAGAGTAAAAGAGATTTTGAGAAACTGCTTAAGTGACAGGGAAATAAAGAAAGTGGAAAGTGGAGGTAAGGAGAGAAGGGAAGGTGAGGTCACATAATATTACTCTTTTTTTTTCTCAGAGGAAATTAGCTAGTTCTTGCATAGCAAGGGATGGATACTGTATGAGGGGAATGAAGAAGACTTGAATGAAAGTACTGAAATAAAAGCTAGGATTAAAACCATAAGAATTCAGTGGATGAAATGAAGTGGGTTCATGCATAGTCAAGTACATATTCCCCAGAGGGATAGAGAAATCAGTATTTGTGATGTAACCATATGGATGAACTCTGACGTAAGAGAATGGGACAAAGAACCAAGTGTACAGAAGAAAAAAAGCCAGAAGACTCAGTCATCCCCTGTGATAGATGGTAGAACTGCTTGATTTGTTTGTCTACAGTTTACTTTAAGCACTACTCCACTCCGATGTGAGCAGATCACTTCTTTCCCAGAAAACAACTCTGAATGGTCATTGGAAAAACTTCATGCTCATTGCAGGGGAGTCGGACTAGATAACTTTTAAAGGTCCTTTCCAACCCAAACTATCCTCTGATTCTCTGATTCTGATTCTCTGATTCTATGATTTTGGGTCTATTGATTAATTGTTTTTAAAAAAGACAGGCAAAGAGAGTAGTTTTACTGTAAGGTCCTGGACATACTGGGGTCATATCATAAGTGGAAATAGAAAAGAAGTCAAGAACAATGCTGAAAAGGCTGAGAAGAGACATAATTAGTGCAGACAGATTAGAAGTCCACTGAGAGTGCTGACAGACCAGCATTTGATTTTGAAGGGAGATGAAGGAAAAAGCAGTGCCAGCTTGGCACTGCAGTGGTTCTGCACTAAGTACTTAGTGAAGGGTTAAGTACTTAAAGCTTCCTGAGAACTTTACTCTGGGTTAAGTGCACTCAGCATGTGGCTCACTGAGCCTTACTCAGCAAAAAGCAGTTACTGAGGCTATGATCATTCACTGTCAGGTTGTACTCTACAAACTTGTTAATATATTGCACAAAATACAAATTTTGTGAATGAATTGTAAAAATAAATAAGTTTATTAACATTTTTGCCTTGTATTTTTCTATGTTCATAATCTGTAATTTGACATTCAAATGAAAATGATTATTTCTCTAAGAAGATATGAAGACTAGTAATTAATATTTGGGGTCAGGGAATATTTTATTTTGTTTTCAAGCACTTCTCAGTAGCCAAAAATACAGCTACAGAAAGCATTTTTGCATCATCATTTTTGAAACCTTTACAGATTACCTCTAGCCATGTCAAGGCTCTATTTAATATTTATTAAAATATTTTCTGTTTATTTTTCCTTCTGTGTGATGTGTACCATTTTTTCATTGTCATGTGTCCATTGAATACATATATCTCATTACAGCCACAGTCCCACACTAGAATACATAAAATGCCTTTGATAAACAATGACCATCTCTTCAGTTAATATCAAAACCAAATAATATCGTATTTGTTTCATATTCAGCAACTCTCTTTAAATGTAATATCCTTGCCATAAAATACCTCTTGTGCTTTGGTTACCATTAACTGACAGAAGAACTTAGTAATTAGCTTTGAGGTCAAATCTCTCAATTTGACTGATTAATCAGATTTTGAAAAAAATCAAAGATGACTATGGCTAGAAAAAAAATATTGTTACTATAATGCAGTTATAGATACTTTTATACCTTGGTCTGTATGTATAACTATATTGGGTTTACTTGGCAAGGATTTGGGTGGGGTAGGCTGCTGAGGTGACCTCTGTGAGAAGAGGCCAGGGGATGTTGTCATGACAGACACATCAAGTTCCAGCCAGCTCCAAAATGGACCCACTGCTGGACAAAGCTGAGGCCATCAGTGATGTTGGTAGTGTCTCTGTGAAAACATATTTTAAAAAGGGTAAAAAAACATTGCACAATGTCAACTATAAGACAAGTGAGAAGAAGTGAGAGAAACACCAAAGTCAAAGAAGGAGTAGAGGAGGTGCTCCAGGCACCAGAGCAGAGCTTCCTCTGCAGCCTGTGGAAAAGACCATGGTGAGTAGTTTCCCCCTTCTGCAGCCCATGGAGGAACACAGTGGAGCAGATATCCACACCGCAACCTGTGGAAGACCCCATGCTGATTCAGGTGGATATGCCCTGAAGGAAGCTGCAGCCCACGGATAGCCCATGAAGGACAAAGTTTTCCGGCAGAAACTGTGGCCCATGGAGAAGAGCCCACACAGGAACTGGTTTCCTGGTGGAAATTGCAGCCCGTGGGGGAACTGTGCTGGAGCAGTCTATTCCTGAAGAACTGTACCTCATGGAAAAGACCCATGCTGGAGAAGTACTTGAAGAACTGCAGCCCGTGGGAATGACCTGGAGAATTGTGTGAAGGGCTATATCCTACAGGAGGGACCCCATGCTGAACCAAGGAAAAAGTTTGAAGTAGAGATGGGGTTGAGATGAAGTGTTATGAATTGACCGCTGCGACGAGCGAGGGAAGGCATGCAGTCGACTCAATATGAGTGATAAAGCAAGCTTCAACTTTATTGCAAAACCTTACACATGTTTATACACTAAGTTCTACTTTATGCATACTTGTCTTACAATCATTGGCTTAGCTCTAAAGAGTGCATTATCATACTCCTTCTACTTGCCGTTACTGCTACGTGGTCCGGGTTCCATCCTGTTTTTCTTATACAATGCTTCTTCTTAGCTGTTTACCACAGCTCCTTCTCCTCAAGGCCAAGCCCTGCAGATGTCCAGCTGTTTACCAGCTTCCCAGTGCCACAGCTCCCTCTTCTCAAGGCCGAGCCGTGCAGATATCTAGCTGTTTACCAGCTTCTCAATGCTGCAACTCCTTCTCCTTAAGGTCGAGCCGTGCAGAGTGATCCCAACATCTCCCCCTTTTTGTTTTTGTATAAACAAAACCTGATGGATCATTTGCAACCCAAGGACTGTGAGGAAGATGGACCCTCTGTACATTCTTGTATCGTCCTGTGCCGCGAACTCAGCCCAGCAGTTGGTAGGTGCCAGCTTTACGTGGGCGTCCCCACGGAGGCAACGGTGGCCTTGCTGTACACCAGCCCACTGCCCTTCAGGAAATCCCGGTATTACACATTTGTAGAGGAATGAGTTTTGACACACGTGGCCAGCGAGTGTCGGAACTCACCTCAGTTGTCAGCTTTTAACACAGGGAGCCTATGGCGTATGCGCCCGCTGGCCAGACGTGCTGCACGCGCCACAGCCATCCCGTCTATTGGTTCGTAGGCTTTGTTCACATGGCATTTTTTCATAACTCAGCAGTCACATATCAACTTATGCTTAAGTCAATAGCAGAATATTACAAAGCAAAACAATTCTAGCTGTACTACTTCTAGTGATATAAACTACTCCTAGTGATAGAAAAAAGGTACTTGTATAAGGCTATGAAGACCAATATTATATCTTACCAAAGCATTTGTAGTTATAGAACGCTTTGCCTCAAAAGCTTTCCACGTTCATCTCATGATACTGCAAATTTCAGTGTGATTTACCCCTACATTTTCTTTTGACTGAGGTGGCATCCAGATTGCGATGACACCTGATAGTGTCATGATGTGTCCAACGATGACGATGGTGACTGCCCCACCCATGGCCTCACCCACTTCGAGGCACCTGCAAAGTGGGTTACCCATGGTTTTACCCATGGTTTTAAACAGCCACCACCGTCAACCTCGTCCCCTGGTTAGCAGTTGAAAAGGTCCTTTCTCCTTCCGCAAATAATTTAACACATATAAGGCTTTATTCAAACGTTCTTAGGGTAATGTGGTAGCCTCTCCCCCTTTTTGTTTTGAGCGTGATTATCTAACAAAGCTCATTCATTGGGTGTGTAAGATACTTGTTTGAGTTATTAGCTAGCCAAGCATTCTTTACTACCTTTTGAACCATTCCTTGTAGACAATGCAATAAACATGGTACAATAAGCATTAGTATTAAGATAACAAGTACTATAACAACTGCCCCTTTTATTAAGTCTTGTAACCATCCACTTAGGCCCAAACTTGACAGCTATGATTCGAGGTTTAGTGAACTTGTCTGTAACCTGTCCGTTAAGTCCTTCAGTTTTTGTAATTGTTGAGTTACCGACTGTGATGTATCTGTTAAATTCATACAACACATGCCATCAAACTCCTCACACCTGTGCCCTTGGGCCAAAAGTAGGAAGTCGATAGCTGCCCTATTTTGCAATGTCGCATGCCTTATTGAGTCAGTTTCCATTAACAAAGCACTGAGTGTTGCAGAAGTAGCATTGGTTTGTTTCGCTAGTCAACATCCCAATTTATTTAAAGTGGTTAAGCCTTGGGCAGCAGCGACCCCAGGGGCAAGGAAAGAGGTTAGTATGGTTTTGTCCGCAGTCCAAAAATCCAGTTGGTCATTGCACTCTTCCTGATATTTTCAAATCTGTCATCTTATTCTATGCCGTCGGGTAAGGTTCAATATCATAGAAGTGTTGGGAGTTAACAATGTTAGGTGCCCCAATGTGTAAGGACCACCTCTCAAACGGGAGGGAACACCTTGCCATGCACGATCACCACAAATCAAGAATATTTCTTTAGGGAGTCTCATTGGGACAATAGTAGAGCGTGAGATGTTGCTCGTTGTATAATTACACCAATTGGTAGCATTCTGAAAAATGGCTAACGTGGGGTTTACATTCTGTGAGCTGGCTATCTTCTCAGTAATTTTCTGCAAAGCTTGGTGTTGATCCTCATTCAGTTGACGTCGCTCTGGAGCCTCCACCGAAGACTCCAGGAGCGGCATCAATGGCCTTAGATCATCATTAGTAATTCCGCAAATATTGCGAACCCACTGTATATCCCCCATTAATTTTTGGACATCAGAAAGATTTTCTATTTTCACCTTAATCTTTATTTTCTGTGGGTGGACTGCTTGCCCTGGTAATAATCCAGCTCAAATATTGCCGTGGTCCCTTCTTTTTTTTTTTTTTTTTTTTTTTTGGTGCTATTTTTAAACCCCGTTTTCCTAAATAGTGCTCTAAGTGCTGTAAAATGTGGTCTGCATTCAATTGTGTCCCTGCTATTAATATATCAACTATATAATGATACATTATTAAATCTGGATACTTTTTCCACACCGGTTCTAGAGCCCATGCCACAAATGTCTGACACATCGTAGGTGAATTTTGCATTCCTTGTGGTAACACTACCCAATGATACTTTTTGCTAGCTCTCCTTTATTTACCGATGGTACCGTAAAGGCAAACTTCTCCGCATCCTCAGCTGCTAAGGGAATGGTAAAAAAGCAATTGAAATATACTCTTCGATTCCCTGCAAAAGAAATGATACATTTGTGACAATAATTACAACGACATAGAACAAACCCACAACACCGTTTTACAAATATGGCATATTGAAGTTCCTGCTCTTGACCGTCCGGGGAGAGCCGCTGAGACAGTCAACGAGCCATCATTCTGCATACAAAAGAGTGAAAGCATCAGCTGGTGGTACGACGGAGTTGACTGCGTCCGTGGGACGTGTGACAAGATCTTCAGGTCTTACTGTCGGCCGTACCGACCTGGCCGGTACCTGCTTCACTCCGTCCCCTCCCTCTCTGCCAAAGTCTCTTGTCTCATGCCTCGCCAATGTTGGGCAGGGTCGTATCTTGACTTGAGGGAAGGATCATCCCAGGCAGCCCCCTCCTGTTGTGGCACGGGTCAGGAGGCGGGGGCCAAGGAGGACTCGCCACCTCCGTTGGTTGCGTTAGCGGGGGGGGGGGGGGGGCGGGCGGGGGTTGCTCGTTCTCACCATCCCCAGCTCGGCCTCCCTTCTCTCCCAAGGCTGTGGCAGCGGCAGCTGCTGCCGCCGCCGTCCGCTCTGATTTTATCGCCTTTATAGAGTCTCTGACTAATTGCCAGGTTGTTAACACTTTTGCAGCCGTATGATCCTCTTTAGAGGCTGCCTCAAACACCAGTTTCCCTGCTTTCTCCCAGGTAGGTAACTCAAAAGCTGTTGCAGAGTCTGCTGCTAGCCCCTGGCTCTTCAAAACAGTCTCCAATAGCAATTGCCATGTTGTTGCTAGCTCCGCTGCTTGCCCATCTCCTTTCGAGACTCACCCCATTGATCTTTCACATGGGCACACAGGGGAACATTGAGTACATTGTTCTGGGCAACGTTGTCCCGTCTTGCCCTCACATACATCATCGTAGATCTGTTTCTCTGACTTATCTATGCAGCCGGTTTACTCGGTGCATCTGGCACCTCAGGAGGTGCAGTCGGAGTCGCTGAAGGTCCTGGACCCTCTGACTCAGTTAAAAAGGGATTGGTTGAAGACGGTTTAACAGCCTCCTCCATATCAGCTGCAGCTTTTCTCTCTGCCTTTAAGGCTTTTAATGTGTTTAACATCAACTTCCACTAACTCTGCAGTGGTTTTATGTCCGTTCCCAATATGTTCCTATAACATTTTTCCTATCTCCTCCCACGTCTCTGCCTTAAACGCCACAGACGCATCGGGGGGGTACCCTTTTTGGCACCAAATTAGAAGCCTTCTAAGTGTATATTCATCATATTTCAGTCCTCTCTTAGAGAACATATGCAGCAGGAGTCTGACCATCGCCCCTTCTTCATGCGATGCGTTCTGCCTTTAGTTCTTTTAATGTCTCTAGGATCAACCTCTAGAGCGTCGTAGATTTTATACTGTCTTTGTTGCCTGTGCTATTCGCTTTTCAGTTTTATATCTTTTCATGCAATGAATAACATCTCTCCAAGATTTCATTAATTTTTTGCTGATTTTTCATCATTGATTACTAGATCCCACAAACAATCTCCATAAGAACGCCACTTGTCTACTTCAAACATACTTTCAGGGTCTTTAAAAAACCCTTTCGCTTTCCCTAACGCAATTAACCCAGCCAGATCTTTTAATTGGCTTACTCCCCGCTTTTCTAAAAAGCATTTTAAGATTTCGAATGCTACCTCTATTTCCATTGCGCGCTACGTTGACCTTCTTAATTATCCGGTCAATTATTTTTGCAGCCTTTTCCCTTGGGTAGCCTTCTTTCGGACGGCGAACCCCTTCTTAATTATCCTGGGTTCAAGCACGGATCAGGCGCGCTGCGGCAGCGTCCGCCGATCTTCTGCTCCCTGGTCGCTGCTACCAGTGCTTCTCCGATCTCGCTGTCCGGTGAAAAACAAGGATGGGGGTCCCTGTTCGGGCGCCACTTGCGACGAGCGAGGGAAGGCATGCAGTCGACTCAATATGAGTGATAAAGCAAGCTTCAACTTTATTGCAAAACCTTACACATATTTATACACTAAGTTCTACTTTATGCATACTTGTCTTACAATCATTGGCTTAGCTCTAAAGAGTGCATTATCATACTCCTTCTACTTGCCGTTACTGCTACATGGTCCGGGTTCCATCCTGTTTTTCTTATACAATGCTTCTTCTTAGCTGTTTACCACAGCTCCTTCTCCTCAAGGCCGAGCCCTGCAGATGTCCAGCTGTTTACCAGCTTCCCAGTGCCACAGCTCCCTCTTCTCAAGGCCGAGCCGTGCAGATATCTAGCTGTTTACCAGCTTCTCAATGCTGCAGCTCCTTCTCCTTAAGGTCGAGCCGTGCAGAGTGATCCCAACAGACCGCAACCTCCATTCCTCATCCCCCTGAACCACTTCGGGGGAGGAGGTAGAGGAGTCAGGAACGAAGCTGAGTCTGGGAAGAAGGAGGGGTAGAGGGAAGGTGTTTTTAGTTTTCTCTTTGTTTCTCACCATCTTACTCTACTTTTAATGGGCAATAAATTAAATTAATTTCTCCAAGTTAAGCCTATTTTGCCTGTGATGGTAATTGGTAAAGAACCTCCCTGTCTTTATCTCAACCCACAGGCTTTTTAACCTTATTTTCTTCCCCTGTCCTGTTGAGGAGGGGAGTGAGAAAGTGGCTTGGTGGGCATCTGGCAGCCAGCCAAGGGTAACCCACCACATTAGCTTTTTATGCTTTAATAAAAAAAAGCCAGTTAAGAGTAAACTGATTATTAACAACATAATCAGGGTCATTTCTTGGTGGCAAATCAATCAGAAAAACACTAATTACATATGCTCTAGTAGGCCTGTATTAATTTATTAGTAATTAAAATGAAGTATAAAACATACATTGATACTAATAGTAGCCAAAAGGCATAATTGCCTTTTTGTTGACCAACAAGACAATGCTGTTTAGTTCACTGTATTAAGACTGCTTATAAATTATTTCAGATGCCCAGAGCCCTAATGACACACTAGAAACATTATTTAATAAAAATATGTAAGGATATTTTATTTCAGAGATACCTAAGCTGAATTCTGTGTTATTCTGAATGTCTTACCTATAAACTGAATGATGCAGATACATATTTTTTTATGACTTTTTATTATGTTCAATGTGCAAGAGCACAGATATTTAGCAGAGACACTCTATCTCAGAATGCTTAAAAAAGTAGCATGAAAATCATTTCTGCACAATGATGGAGCATAAATTCATATGTAGTCATATCAGTGTTAGTATTTATCTTGAGCCAGCAAATAAAATGCCTGTTAAAGAAGTTTGTCTCAAATTCTTCCTCTTGCATGAGCCCAGGCACCTCTATAAAAAGGAGGTATGTGTAGTTATGTAGAGCCTGATAATTAATCTGAACTAACACGTAGTCAGTCTGGGATTTGGGTTAGCAACAGCTGGTTGACAAATGTACTTCCCAAACTTTCTTAGTCTAGCTTCCAGGGGAGGGTTCCAGCATACAGATATTTACTCCCCAAACACATTTAGGCAAAAGATGATTAAAACCCAAGGCTCCCAGCTGTTGAGGGAATGTTCCACATAGTGGGGAGACAATTATATAGAATATAGGTGACTTTATCCTTTGCAATCTGAGCACACTAGGTTTGATCAGACCATGACAAGCACATGGAGCCTCAGGCAAAGGGAAATCTGTTCACTGAATTCCAAGTACAAAATCACAGATTCCCTTGAGAAAGATGTAGGAACCTAGAGGAACAAATTCAGGCTTTTCAGTACAATTTCCTCTCTCACCACAAATGCACATAGTGAAAACTTGCATAGCTTACCCCTTATGTGCTACTTAATAAGATTTCAGGACAATGGAAAAGAGTCAGAAATCATTTCAGACATCAGATTTTCTTTTTCACCATTAATACAGAACTGACCATATTTCCTTCAGTTTTGTGGAATCTCATTTTAGAAGTTGCATATATGTGGTTTCTGATATAATTTATTGTGAGAAAACTTCGGAGTCAGATAGACTTCACTTTTGGAAAGTATCCTGTGATCTCAATAAGATTTATTTGGCTTGCTTCCATCATACTACTCTTTTTAATGTAATTTTTCAGATGCTTTGGTGTGAGTACTCTTCGGTTATTAATATTTTATAATTTTAATTACCTTGACTTCTTTTATTTCTTAGTCCATCCTTCTAGTTCCTCCATCTTATTAATTTTCCTGTTTTAACTCTCCTGAGTTTGTCAGTATATTTCTAGAAGTTCAGGTACATCTGTATGCAGAAAATTCAGTATTAACTTCTTATTCATTACCAATTCATCATCATATCTCACCTTGAAGCCCCAGTGAAATCCTGTCTTTAATTGTCCATCACCTTAAACTCAGGCTTGACTTAGAATTGCTAGCTCCCTTATTTCTCCCCTCTTCTCAACACAGAATTTACAAAGGACTTTTCCAGAGGTTTATCATTTTGCCTTATTCCACTCATATGATTAGTTTTATATTTTAACTATTTTTTTATTTTCATAAAAAGTCATACTTATTCCCTCTTACAGAGCAGTAATAAAGCCATGGTATTGCTAGTCAACAAAATAAAGGACTTTCTAGAGAAAAAAAATGCAATAGATCCACTTTATTTAGGATACAGTGAAGTGCTTGATATGGTTCACTCAGACAACACAGTTCAACAGTGGGGAATGGCGTTCAATAAAAAGAATTGTAGAACAGTTAAAGAACCAACACAACAAAAACCAAGAAGTACTTCTTAAGGGAGATCTATTATTTTGTAGTGAGATTACTAATGTAGTTCTCTAAGGTTTATGCTTGGGACCAATTTTATTTAACATTTTCGTTGACAGTCTTGGAAGAAAAAGTAGGCAATAGGTAGTGACATCTACAGATAACTACACACGTAAACACATCATCAGCACAGAGAACTATTGGAATATCATAAACGGAGAACTGAATGATCTTCAGGGCAAAAGGAGTAGAAAAGCTATGAAATTTAATAGTTGAAAGTGCAAAGAGATATAGTTAGGGACTCAATGAGTTATTTTTGGTTTCTTATAAAAAAGAGGATTTATTGACTGAAAATAGTGGATGAAGGGAAGATGGTGGATATAGTTTTTTGTTTATTTTAGTAAGGTTTTAGATACTGTACCTCACAACATCCTTCTGGACAAGCTGTCCAACTGTGGGATGAGTGGGTTCACAGTATATTGGGTGAAAAATTGGCTGAGTAGCAGAGCTCAAAGGGTTGTGGTGAATGGGGCTACACCTGGCTTGCAACAGGTTAGCAGTGGTGTTCTTCAGGGCTCAGTCCTAGGGACGGTTCTATCTAATGTATTTTTCAATGATCTGGATGCAGGAGTTGAATTTAACAGGTTTGCTGATGATACCAAAGTAGGAGGTGCTGTTGACTCTCTTGAGGGATGATACACCTTACAGAGGGATCTGGATAGATTGGAGCATTGGGAAAATATCAATGACATAAAATCTAATAAGTCCAAGTGTTGGATTCTGCACCTAGGGTGGAGTAATAGTGGACACAAGTCTAGATTGGGAATGGAGCTGCTGGAGAGCAGCCCTGCAGAAAGGGATCTGGGGGTGTTGGGTGACTCCAGGCTCAATATGAGTCAGCAGTGTGCCCTGGCAGACAAGAGGGCAAACCGCATCCTGGTGTGCATCAAACACAGCATAACCAGCTGGTCAAAAGAGGTGATTATCCCCCTGTATTCAGCATTGGTGTGGCCCCACCATGAATAGTGTGTGCAGTTCTATTTAAGAAGGATGTGAAGGTCTTGAAGGCGTCCAGAGGAGGACAACAAAGCTGGTGAAAGGTCTGGAAGGAATGTCCTATGGGGAGGGGCTAAGGACTCTGGGTTTGTCCAGTTTGGAGAAAATGAAGGTGAGGGGAGACCTCATTGCTCCCTACAGCTTCCTGAGGAGGGGAAGCGGAGAGGGAGGTGCTGATCTCTTCTCCCTGGTATCCAGTGATAGGACACATGGGAATGGTTTAAAGCTGCACCAGTGTAAGTTTAGACTGGACATTAGGAAGCACTTCTTTACCAAGAGGGTGGTCAAACACGACAACAGGCTTTGTAGAGAGGAAGTTAATGCCCCAAGCCTGTCAGCGTTTAAGAGGCATTTGGACAATGCCCTTAATAACATGCTTTAACTTTTGATCAGCCCTGAAGTGGTCAGAGAGTTGGACTAGATCATTGCTGTACGTCCCTTCCGACTGAACAGTTTTGTTCTCTTCTATTCTATTACAATCACTTCTATAAATGGGGCGGGGGCGGGAGAGAGAGAGAGAAAGAGAGAGAGAGAGAGATGTATCAGTGCTTGTCAGGCCACACCTGGAGTACTGTGTCCAGTTCTGGTCCCCACAATTCAAAAAAGATGCAGAAAGACTGAAGCAGGTCCAAAGGAGGGGCATGAAGATGATCAGAGGGCTGGAGAACCTGCCCAATGAGGAACGACTGAAGGAGTTATGTTTTTTCTCCCTGGAGAAGGGAAGGACCAGGTAGACCTTCTCACAGTATTCTAGTACTTAAAGGGCTGCTACAAAGAAGATGGAGGCTCTCTCTTCACAAGGGAACACATGGAGAAGATAAGAGTCAATGGATACAAATTGCAGCAGGAGAGATTTCATCTCAATATAAGAAAGAAATTTTTCACAGTGAGAGCAATCATTCACTGGAACAACCTCCCAAGGGACATGGTAAAGTCTCCATCACTGGGGGTTTTCAAGAAGCGATGAAAGGGCACTAGGTAATCTCATCTAGGCTCCCTTTCCCATGAAAGCTTGGACCAGATGATCTTTTGAGGTCCTTTCCAACCCCGGCCATGCTATGACTCTATGATTCTTAATTCATTATTTATGAATAATGATTGAATTTTATTAATCACTGGGTACTTATAGATCAGTTTTGTTGTCTACAAAGTGAATATAAATTCATTGAAATAAATTAAAATACTCAATGGCTTCTGTAAGTTTTATAGGCTCTGTCCTGTAAACCAGATATTTAGGGTTGCTTCTGTTTGATATATATTCACAGTCTAAAATTGAGATGTCTAGATTAATCTCGTGTTTAAGAAGTCAGTGCCACAAGGGCAACATCTCCAGTGTTTGATTCATGAGGCTATCTGTAGACAGCTTTCATAGAGTAGGAAGAGATACCCTCTTTGAGGTGTCTCTTCTTGTCTCTTTATTTGAATCGATTCAGAGTTAGTCTAGATGATGAATAAACTAAGTGTATGACATGTAGAAAGCAAAAGGGTGGTTGAAACCCTTGTTTGGAAAACTATGAAGAGTTAAGATTGACTTTGCTGAGGGAAATGGACAATATCTGTAAAATAGGCTTCAGAATGGAAAGCTTTGGCCACCGAAGGATGCAGGAATCAAATGCATTATCACATCTGTGTTAAGGAGTTATTTCCATTGAGTGAATCTTTACTCTTTGTAATTAAAATATCTAAATTTTACTTTATACAGTCCTCTGTTTGACGCCTTTGCCTCTCTGTATTTTGCTTTCCTAGACTATCCATTCATTGTCTTCCTGCCTGACTCTAGCAGTTATTTAGTCAGAAAAAAAATCAATTTCTCAATTTAGTCACATCCACCTCACAAGTTGTCTCCTGTCATCCATGTGTTTAAACCAGGAAGACTGCTCACACAACAAAAATATGTCTTATTTTCTGTCTGATTAAGTTGAAACAGTATCTTCATTACAATAACAAATAAATACATACTCAATTTGGTGGGTATATCAGCTCCAGTGTTGCTCTTTTATTCTACCAGCTGCTTTACACAGTAAACTTTTTACAAAGTCACTAAATTATATATCTAAGTCACCAAATTATATATTTATGTATGGCTCTTGTCAGTTTATATGAGATAGTTCATATTATTTAATCATATTTAGCATCTTCTTCTTTTGTATGATAAGTCTGTTAATTTGTTTAATCCATCTAAGCCATTGTCATCTTGGTCAAATAAAGGTAGAAGGGAAAAACCAACAACTCCATCACTTCAAAGGCTTTGCTATCTTCTTACAGCTACAGAACAAAACGAACACCGAAGTTAGATGAGTGATAACTGATGCAAAAGGAAAATACAGCTCACTACTAATGGTTAACATTTAATATGAACAAAGATTATATGTAAGGGATACCAGATGTCTCTTTCTTGACATTCCTGAAAACATTAAAATACAAACCCATAACAGAATTTATTCAAAACCCACCACTACTACTACTACTACCCACACAATGAAAACATACTGATGAAGATTAATGAGCACTAATATAAACTGCAACTAATCTCACCATTAAAAATGGCTCAACTTCTTTTAACTTCTTATAATAGCCTGATAATTTGATATTAGAAATGTCTTCTTATCATGAATAAATGCTAAACATGTATAAAATTAAAATTTTTGTTTTCTCTTTGTTAACAGAAAGGGGGCAAAAGTCTGGGGAAAAGTCCAATAAATGAAATTGTCCCCTTTCTTGACCATGGTACTGTAGAGAAGGACTTGCATGAAAAAAATGTTCACTGTTTCCCTGAGAAGTGTATGCAGGTTAAGGTGACTTTGGCTTAAAGGTGACTTCGACTTAACAATGTGAATACAATCAGGGAACAGTTACTCTATTTGGCTTTGCCTCTCAGTAAAGCCACAGGGAAAGATGGGATTTAACAATTACTTGGTCAACCATCTTTTCTGCATATTGTTGCTCTACAATATCATATAACTCTGGAATAATATGAAGACGCAGATATCATTTGCAAGGAGAGAAAATTCTGAAGTTCTGTCACCAATAAATAAGAGAGTTCAGAGGACAGAATATGACATAAAAGATCATCATAGAATCACAGAATTTTTGGGTTGGAAGGGACCTTTAAAGGTCATTTAGTCCAACCGCCCCCACAATGAGCAGGAAGATCTTCAACAAGACCAGGTTGATCAGAGTCTCATCCAACCTGACCTTGAATGTTTCCAGGGATGGGACATCTACCGCCTCTCTGGGCAACCTGTGCCAGTGTTTTACCACCCTTGTTGTGAAAAACGTTTTCCTTATATATCTAGTCAAAATCTACCCTCTTTTAGTTTAAAACAATATTGCAGTACAGATCAGGCACTGTCCTAATATGATCTTTACTGATGGAAAAAGTTGATGATGTCTCAAACCAGGACTCCATGATAAACTCCATGGATCTTTCAACAGAATAAAGTTTCTGCAAAATGTTTTTACACTTTTTTAATGCAAATGGGCAATTAAATTATTAAGTGACCAACAACTGCATATATTTAATAATGTAAGAATTCTAGCACTGTCATTTTCTTTCTCAAGAGGAAACAGTTGCCATTAGCAGATGTTTTAATCATTGTCATTTTGAAAATATTACAGGTTTTCATTTACTCTTCTTTTTTTTGTTAATAAGCTATCCTTAGTTCAGTGTAGGGAGGGGAGAAATGGAAAAAAGAGGTGCACTTAAGTTAAAAAGAAAAAAAAAAAGAATGATGAAATGAACTTTCTAAACAAATAGATAAAAAACGATTGGTTATTTCTAAGTGACTAGAAAAAGGTTGCTTTCAAAATCTGTACAAAATTTCAGTTTACATGAATTTAACATTTTTAATGATTTTTTTTTAATAAAACCTGATTTTTTCCTTGAGAAGGTATATATGTGGAAGATTTAGATATTCTTAATCATTAAGAAAACATCTTGAAGAAATGTCAATAAGAATTTATACTTTCCATACTCTTTATACTTCTAAATCTCGCAGGCTAAGAATTTAATTCTTATTTTATAGATTGAGGAAGAGTTACATGAGTTTTAGTTTTAGTTTTATATAAGACCAGTGAGATCTAGACGTTATTTTCTTTCTTTAGTCTCTTTTAGCAATTCAAATCCACTGTCTCAGATATGTTATTCTAAGTAGTTATTCATAGTTTGTTAAAAGATGGTATCCTAGAAAGTGACTATAATAAAACTTACTGTAATATTTTCCTGCTGCCACAACTAGTATTTTGAATGTGGTTTTGATTGTGGAATATTTGCATGAATATTTGTATGAAAAGTGACCTAGACTTTTTAATTACACACATTTTGTTAAAACTTTAATGAAAGGCAAATATACCTTCATGCAGTCAAATATGGCTGTTCTTTTTAGTCTGATTTCAAAAATATAATCTCTGTATGACATTAACAGTTTCAAAATATTGTAAATGACTAAATTCCACAGCCACGAAGGCTGACCTCACAAGGCACAGTGCCCAACAATTATGCTGCCACTCAATTCAAAGAAGTGAGATTGCAGCAGAGCGATACATTTATTCTGTAATCTATAAGTGAATCAGAGTGTCACAAGAGGATTTAGCTGGTTAGAGGAGAGCAATGGAACAACATACAACTACAGAGGTCATTACCCTTTCTATAGGGTAAAAGCTGTACTTTTTCAATAGATGACATTTTTTGTCATTGCTCTTTCTCTCAAAATGTCTCTTTCCAACTTCTAAAAAGAAGAAAAACCAAAGTTTCCAAACACATGGAAAAATGTGCCATGTTAACACCCTAAATCCTAGGTATTACTTTCCTATTTGGAGGGAGAAATTACCTTGCATTTTAAGTTTGTATGTCTAAACATTTTATACTGCTTTCTCTGCAACTATTTTTAAAGTGTTCTCCCTCCACAGTCTAACACAACCAAATTTGCAGGTAGCATAGAGATATAAACCAACTAAAAATGTATTTTGACTTTAAACATTTACCTTCTTGAGACAAGCCCTTCCAGGAAAAGTTCTGATTCCCTTCAGCTAAGATTTATCAGGGCATTTTTATGATTTCCCATCAATTTCCCTCCATTATATTTATAACTATTTACTTCAAGTATGGTACAATAACTTTGTTACCGAATGTTATGAAAACACTTTAGGCAAAGATTATGATTCTTTGTTCTCCTTTCTCTTCTGGAATATGATAAAAGGTAGTGTTTTCTGACTTGTGAGAAGTATTTCCACATTCCTTGTATTAACCATAGACCATAACTATTAACTGTGTGATAAATTAGCTTTCACCTCTCTCTATCGGCCAAGATTCCTGATTTGAAGAATATCGGTTTTGTGAACTATTTGTATCTTCTTCAAAGAAAACCATCAGTTCTTTCTCTCAAGTCCGGACCTAATTACAGACACCTTAGTAGGGAGAAACTACAAATCATATCGACTAAAGACAAACACAATTCCAATAGAAAAATATTTTCAGCTTTTACTTATTTATCTCAGTGATAGCCACCACCTGCTAGACTGACTTCTACCATGTTTATATTGATCCTCAGCCAATTTTCTCATTAGAAAACAAAGATGCTACAGAATTCATTCTGATGGATTTAAGACAAAAAAGCACATTTCACTACATGGAGAACAAGAGAAAATTCTGTAACATTTAGGAATCCTTACTCTCTGATTATATCATGAACGTCTTTGAAATTATTTCCATCTTGCAGAAAGAACCCTTTTCTACCTGTCATAAAAATTTGGGTTTCTACCCATTTTTCAAGAAAAAATGATAAAAATAGGACTAACAAAAGACAAAATAATTTTTATCCTGTTACTTATTGTTAATCTTTTATCGATCCAATCATCTAGGAAAAAAAAAATTATTTTTGATAATTCCTAAAGTCAAAATTTCTTTTTTTTTTTCAAAATGAAAACAATAGCGAGGGGAGTGAAAGAAAGAGAAAGCCAGAAAAGTCAGTAAATGCTTATCATCATAGCATAGAAAGACATTTAAAGTTTATTTTAAGGATATCTATCCATAAAAATAGTTGACAAACAAAAAGACATATTGACTCAAAATTGAAAGTGAAAAACTCTGAGGGCCTTAAAACCAAAATATATTTAGAGACTTCAATTTTCTCCCTCTTTTTTTTTCCCCAAACAAGTATGATTTTGATCAGTTTATCTGTATCTATTATTTATGATAAAACAGATATCTTTTGTCTTTCAGAGGTTTTTTTTGCTGAATACATTTCTACACTAAAAAAATAAATAAATCTCAGCTCAACATATTAATGCTAATGCCAACAGAATTAAACAGAGGCCTATAGCTTTTGCATATATATTTTATTTGAGTTTCTTAATATCTTGAAATTTTCAGTGAGGCAGTGCATCTTTTTGTGTTCATGTACATAAACTTGTTTTTCTGGAAGAAAGTGCTCAAGCATAAGTGCTTGAGCCTTGGAATGTATTTGTACTCCAGCTTTCCTGATTTTCCTCAATAAAACTATGACATTAAATGCTATCTACGTGCGAGTTTTGTCTTAAAAAACATATCAGGTTACTCAGAAGCTTAGGAACTAAGCTAACCTGTCTTGATCTGATATAGTCATTCTTGTATCTTTTTCTGAGGCAATGGTAGTGTTGATCTGTTCAGAGTTTTAGACAGTAGAAAACTTATTTTGACAGGCAAATCAGCTAAGCAGAAACAGTTACAAATAAATATAGGATTAAACCTTTTCTTTTCAGTGATAACATTAGATTGGAAATAAGAAAGATACTGTTTGTTCCTTGACCCAGTAATCTTGCACTAGCAAACACAGTTGATGAGAATCAACAGCTATTGAACTCCTCTTCTTTAGCTCATTGATGTAGATGGAAGATTTTGTTAACCACTGATATGTTTATCACTAAGAAGTTTTTCATTTACTTTGCTTGAGAAGTTAAAGCTAGCCATGAGTTAGAACGTCATTAATGAGGCTAGCAAAACCACAGAAAAACGTAATCTTAGAATCAATTAAAGGTGCTTAAAATTCCAGTCTAACAAAAATTATCAACTCAGATTCATGCCATGTAATTGCAGGTAAGTAAACGTTAATTTGTCTAATTTAAGATAATGATCTAAGCTCTGCTTTTATTCATAGATAACATTCTTTAAAGATCTAGTGTGTTGGGTTATCCTTTGCCAGCTGCCAGATGCCCACCAAGATGTTTTTTCACTCTGCTTCCTGAACAGGACACGGGGAGAAAGCAACATGAAAAAGCTCATGGGTTGAGACAAAGACAGGGAGATTGCTTACCAGTTACTTCCAAACAGGCTTGACTTGTGAAAAATTAATTTAATTAATTGACAATTGAAAATAGAGAAGGATGGTGAGAAACAAAGACAAACGTAAAAACATCTTCCCTCCATCCCTCTCCCCTTCTTCCCAGGCTCAACTTCATTCTTTCCTTCCCGACTCTTCTACCTCTACCCATCTTGAGCAGCACAGGCAGGATGGGGAATGAGGGTTGCAGTCAGTTAATAACTGTTCATCTTTGCCACTCCTTCCTCCTCACACTTTTTCCCTGCTTCAGTGTGGGATCTCCCCCACAGAATACAGCCCTTCACAAACTTCTCTAATATGGGTCATTCCCATGGGCTGCAGTTTTTCAAGAATTGCTCCAACATGGGTCCTCTCTTCAGGCTACAGTCCACCAGGAAAACACTGCTCCAGTGTGAGTTCCCCTACAATATCACAGTTCCTTGCCAGAAAACTTGCTCCAGTGTGGGTTTCTCTCCACAGGCCACAGTTCCTGCCAGGATTCTGCTCCTATGTGGACTGTCCCACAGGCTGCAGTTTCCTTCAGGGCATCTCCACCTGCTGTGCCATGGGGTTGTCCACAGGCTGCAGTGTAGATATCTGCTCCCATGTAATCCTCCATGTGCTGCAGGGGGACAACCTGCTTCACCATGGTCTTCTCCATTGGCTGTAGAGGAACTTAAGCTCCAGCACATGGAGCACCTCCTTCCCTCCTTTCTCACTGACCTTGGTGTCTGCAGGGTTGTTTCTCTCACATTTTTCGCACTCCTCTATCTCATAGCTGCTGCATAATGTTTTTTATCTTCTCTTAAATATGTTTTCACAGAGGTACCATGAACTTGGCGGATGGGCTCCCATGTGCCCTGCAGTGTGTTTATTTGAGCTGGCTGGAACCGTCTGTGTGCAGTACAGGGCAGCCCTGGCCTCTTTTCACAGAGGGCACCCCTGCAGCGTCCCTGCTACCAAAACCTTACTGTGTAAACCCAATGCATCTAAACATGTCTAGAGAGAGATTTATGCCATTCCAGAGTAAGTCTCAGTGACATTTTTAAAGAGTGTCTCAGGGCTGAGTTGAACAGAGAGGAGTAGTTTAGCCAGAGCAGTTTATCTCAGTGTGATCAGGTGTTAAATGACAGCACCTTGTTTCTGAATTAATCTTGGGAGAGTTTGATCTACATGGAACTGACAGCTCCATGGATAATTTGAACAGCATACTCAAAAGTAATCTTTAAGGGATCGGGTATTGGCTAAACTTGATTAGGAAATTCACTTGCATTTTTTCATAATTTCCCAAAAAAACAAATTTTTCACTTAATTCTGCTTTGCCTTACTTAATTTTCCTAAACTCGAAATACAAAGTAAGTCTCAAGAAGCTGTGATCCCCACATGTATAGAATAATAATTTAAAAATGCTTTCAGAAACCTCTATAAAGCAAACTCACCAACTTCATACTTCCATAAAGTTACGGTTAAAAGAAAGTTTTAGAATTTTTTTTGTCTCCAGAAACTCTACAAAGTGACTGATGATGTTGCAGCACTTTGGAAAGCAGCATATTAGTCATGATGAAAGACTACTATCACAACTGGTACATTGTTAAATCAGGGAATTACAGGCCTAGTGGAGTTATAAAGAAACTTTCTTACATACCTGATGAAAAAGAGACCTTTCTCTACTTTTTTCCCCAGTTTCTTTTAAATTTCAAGTTTTGAGAAATTGACGGATAAGTCTTTATAAATGTTTTCCTGGACGTTGTTTAGAAGTTCAAACCAGTCTGGGAACTAGGAGAGACATCTGATGAAACCTTAAGACCTTGAAAATAAAAAGAATATTTTCTCAAAGTTTTATAAGATGTGACAGGCTCTGTCAAGTATTACAGCTATCGCAAGGCTTTAATGATAGGCATAGATGTTATATTTTGTTTAAAAAATAATTATGCAGCTAGAAAAACAGAAGAATCAAGCCATTGCCTCATATAATAGCAAGTTCAAGATTTTTAGAGGAATGCTGCCTTTTGGCAGAGCTTCTGTTGAAACTCTTTTAAAAATGCTGAGAGAAAGAGAAACATTTATTCAACCATGAAGAAACTGGTCTTTAAAAAAGACCTGGAGATTAGCTTCCGAATGTTATTTACTGCCAAATGCACTGTTAAACTCACTGAAGTATATTTATGAGCAGCACTGCATTTCTGGTTTTACAGTACTTTTGTATGTTGCAAACTTTGAGAATAAAATCTTCAGTTTACTTATGAAAAGTATTCCCTGAGTAAATGACATACAGAGGTCAAAGTGTATCCTAAAAATATAGTAGACCTATGTTTCTTATCATTGTCTTGGTAATACTGATTTATGATGTTCTTTTTGTCTCAAAGTATGTAGGAAAGAGAACAACTCTACTTAAACATTTTTATTTTTCCCTTTCTCCTCCTATTCCAATCAAAGGAAAAAGTTGAAAATGAAATATTGCTTGGAGATTAGTTTTATGTTTGTGCAAAATCAAACCTCACAGTTATATGGTTCTTGGAATTTTTGACTAGTTCTACTGTTACAATTTTGTTATCCTTTTCTGTTAACAGAACAGCATTTTCATTTGGGGAAACAAAATAAAAATAAAAAAAAATTAGAGCACATTTTGTGATAAGGCACTGGGGCCACAAGGCATCTTGTAACTTGTAAATCTGAATGTGGTGGTGAAGGTAATATATGAAATCAATTATATGTGTTAAAAAAAAACCCCAACCAAACCCCCAAAAAACCTCCTGAAAGGTCCCCTTATGACATCTGTCCATGCTCATGTTTTCTAGTTTAATGCTTTTTGTGTAGCTGTCTCAGTGCTTATTCACATCTACTTTTCAAGGTCCACATCAGAGAGACATTGACAGGTAATTTTGCATACAAAAACACAGAGACTTCACATAACTTCAAATTATATATTGGAGGAAATGTTTCAAAATGACTAACCTTGGTTTACTCCTTACTTTTTTCAATAAAACAATCTATTCTTTAATCCTGACAGACTTTTGTAATTTACCCTTTTCCTAACTTAAGACAAAAAGGCCACACTGACAGTCCTGATGATTCAGCATTGTATCTTCCAACAATATGCATTTCCTTCCGCAGACTGTTGCTTCATCATTTCTCTGCTTTTTCTACTAGCATATAACAGTTTTACAGTAAAGATACGAATACTAATAGGTGAAACATCAGTCTTGTTAACCTTGATGGTAAAATACTGCTTCATTTTTTTCTTTCTCTGGATTTTTTTTTTTACTTGTGCGTTTCAGAATGGCTTGACGTTGCACTACGTTGATTTTTGAGATAATTCTTAAGTTTTTTACATATTGTCATGGTTTAACCCCAGCCAGCAACCAAGCACCATGCAATATTTTAACCCCAGATCCAAAATATAATGTCCTGGTTTCAGCCAGGGTAGAGTTAATTTTCTTCATAGAAGCTAGCGTGAGGCTATGTTTTGGATTTGGGATGAGAAACTGTTGATAACGTGCTGATGTTTTGAATTGTTGCTAAGTAGTCAAGGACAGTCCAGCTTCTCGTGCTGGCCTGCAGTGAGCAGGCTGGGGGTGCACAGGAAGCTGGGAGGGGACAAGCTGGGACAGCTGACCCAGACTGGCCAAAGGGATATTCCATACAATATGATGTCATGCTCAGTATACAAAGCTGGGATGTAGAAGAAGGAAGGGGTGGAGGGACGTTTGGAGTTATGGCGTCTGTCTTCCCAAGAAACCATTACGCGTGACGGAGCCCTGCTTCCCTGGAGATGGCTGAACCCCTGCCTGCCCATGGGGAGCGGTGAATGAATTCCTTGTTTTGCTCTGCTTGCGTGCACAGCTTTTGCTTTCCCTATTAAACTGTCTTTATCTCAAACCATGAGTTTTCTCACTTTTACTCTTCCGATTCTCTCCCCTGTCCCACTGTGGGGGAGTGAGCGAGCGGCTGCGTGGGGCTGAGTTGCCGGCTGGGGCTAAACCACGACACACAGCTTCACGCTAGCTTCTGTGAATAAAATGAACTCTATCCCCGCTGAAACCAGGACATATATGAAACACATTAACAATTTGCTATATATCTTGCTTCACACACACTAACTTGCTTACGTGTTGCCATAGAAAGAAGCAATGTTTTTGTTTAAATTCTTCCTGCTATCTACAGCGAGACACACAGGTGCTAAAAAAGGCCATATTGCTTTATATCACTCTCCTTTTGTTGCTGGCAAATATGTAGCTGAAAATAAAGTATGTTCTCTCGTACTCTGACATGTTGACTAAGAGCTAGCCTTCCACATGCTCTGATAACATGAAACAGCTTGAGTATTGCTCAGTCAACAGAATTTCTCAAAACACTTAAAAAATAAATCGTCAAATATTATTTTGAGATCCATTAAGGAAGAAAAAAACCAAAAAAAACCAAAACAAAACACACATTTCTTTCAATAGGTGAAGTGGAAGTCACAGGTTATTTCCAAAAGCGACTCTCTTTTCCTTTTTAAGGAATCCAGTTCATTTTAAAAGCCAGCCACACAGTGATGGAAGCAGAGGAAAATTGCAGCTATTAAGTGCAGACGGGAAATGTGTGCACCAGCTTTAGCTCAACATGAAAATTCAATCCAAACTGCTACAAACTAGGTCTGGGTTTTAATGTTAATTGTTCACATGCCCTCAATACAAATTATTCACACTAATGTACTGCATTAACCAAGCCTGTCACTTCTACAATTATTATTTTTGGTTTTGTTGTTTTTTAAATGCCATCTCATTTTGTGACCATTGTGGGAATTTAGGTAATCTGCTTTAGTTGTAAGAAAGTTCTGAGCATAACATTTAAGGCTGCTGCAGCAGTTTCATGGATCATTAACAATTTGCTAATATTGTTTTAGCTTGCAAATTAGTGCAGCTTAGTGACTAAGGAAAGGTTCCATAGCTGTCATCAATCAGACTAAAATTCTTCATGCATGAGATGAAAAACGATTTTTAGCCTTTGAGGCTCAGACAGCAATTACTGTAACAAAAAAAAAAAAAGGAAAAGTGGGGGGTAGAGTGAAGGGGAGAAAGCAAGCTACATAAAGTTCTGTTAGCAATTCAAAAATGTATTTCTTGTTGCACTAGAAAAGAACTAACACGTTCTGTGTAACCATACCTTAGCTCCCTGCTCTATTAATGAAGTGACGAATTTTAGAGAAAAAAAGAGAACTTCTCCTAGGAAACGACAAGACATTAGTGAATAAAGAAAGAGAAAAAAAAAACAAAAACAAAGCCAAAATAAACCCGGAAGCAAAACCTGGGAGAAATATATTTCCTTCAGACATCCACTCACTCCTTTTGTATTTGCTCTTAAGCATTTGAGTGACTGTTTTATTCACAGAGATGTTCACAGAAACCAATTCCTTAGATTCCATGCTCTAGTACTCACAGATAGCAAATTTTAAACACTATGTATGTACACACCTCTTTACAGAAGAGGAAAATGTCAGACTTCTCAGAGTCTTTTGGCAGTGACCTACAGCAGTTTGGAAGGTAACTTCCCACCAAATCTCCCCTTTTCACGTTGCTCCTCTCTGTCACTTCTGGTATCTGTCTTGATCTCATCTACCTCATTGTGGCTCTACAGTTCTCTTTTTCAAATATTTCACTTCTTTATAGAAGCTTATAAATTCTATCCATCTATATACAAACTGCATTAAAGAAATAGAGAAAGTACAATACAAAGTTTTATGCTAAAGGCTACTCCCAGCTGACTTGGTACACAAGATAATCATGGCTGTCATGTCACAATTCGCAGATGTGAAGCAGAATAAATCTTCATTTTTCTATGAAAAGTTTGCAGTACCAAGAAATTTGGTGAGCTTGGTAATTAAAATAAGGGTAATGATTTCAAGTATTTTTTAAGTGATTAATTTTGAATTTGTGAACAACAAAAAACATTAAAATACTGGTACTCTACTGAGCCAGTGAGGAGCAATATATAAACTAATGTTTCAATAAAGATTTTAACTGTTTTTTAACATTGTCCTTTTGAAGGGAGTTATATGCAAAAGAAACTGTGAAATCAGGTGACTGCATTTTAACGTTTCACCTTGATTGCAGGAAAGACCTACAGTATAAAACAAGAATCTTAATATGCCAAAAAGTTTAGTTAATCATATTCTACATTTCAGAAGGTCTTAAACTGTACATAGATAACATGTATTTTCTTGGTATGTTAAGTGTTCATCACACTTCCAGTAGTGTACACCACATATATATTTCTAATTATGGCATTAATAATCAAATTATCCAAAAGAACAGCTATTACAGTTAGATTTATTTTATACCCCTACTGTAGCTGAACAACATAATGCAATCTGTCTATCAAAAAAACAATAATTTATTGCTGTTTCCATTTATAAGGACAACTTTTATCAATTTGAAAAAATGAGTTATGAGTCCTATTTTTAATACTTCACTTTCTTTTAAATGTTAATTTAGGAATATCAGATACATAAAATTAAGAATAAATAATAATAATAACTTTTTAAAAAATGACACGGAGAAAGCAAGCACTTATCTTTAAATATTTACAAAAGTGTGTCTTTTATTGTTGTGTTTACTAATGGAATAAATCAGATGTTCTGTTTTACCAAACAAGAACATGGTTTATTTTCTAGTAAAACAATTTATTTTGTAGTTAACATACGTATTATGGAGTGTAAATATTTGCTTTCACTAAATAAATATCCCATATTTATATGATTACCACAAGAAAAAAAAAAAAAGAATATGAAGTTCTTTAAATATATCATAGATTTTCCAGTGTTGGTAAAAACACCTAAAATGGTAACCAGTAGAGGTATTTTAATTTTATCTCTGGGTTGTACAATTTGTCTTTCTCTATTGTCAGACACAGACTATTTATTTATTCATATTTTTGCTTAGTTAAAAAGATTGCATTCACATCTAAATTATTACACAACTCTAAACTTCCAGCATAACAGTCATGGTGAACACTGATGAATTAAAAAAGAAAAAAAAATCCTCCACTTCCAATAAGCTAACTTTTCTCTATGCCATGAAGAATGCAAACTGAATAGAAAATGATAATGTTTCTAATACATTATCTCCTTATGGGTAAGAAATTAAGGATAACTCTGATGAAGCAGGCTAAATAAACTGTCTAGTATTTATATGGAACAGATGCTTCATAAATAATCTTTAAGTATTATTCTGATGTATCTAAGTCTTCTTTAGAAGAATATTGATAAAAATAATTAAAGAATATTAAATAAAAATCTAATGCAGTGACAACATTTTCTAAGAGGAATTTAGCTGTTTATAAACCAACTCTTATTTGAATTTTTTTACTATTAATGCAAAAATCTGCCTGTTCTCAGGGCTGCATGAATTAGACATAAAAAACAGTAGACTGACTGTACCAGTCAAAATGGTGATCTAATCAGTATCTTAAGGCAAGGAAATCCTTGCCATCATACTCATCCAAAACTCTTTTGGCTTTTTGACTGTTCTAGAACTTAATTCTTTCTTTCATCTGGCAAACACTAAAAAGCAAACACCACTATAAAATATAAAATATAAAATAAATATATCCAATATAAAATCTATGTTATACCAATAAAAATTATTTCATTAAATTACTGAAATCACCCAAAACCCACTATGCTCTCTGCAGTCCTGTAACAACAATATTCACTAGATCATAATTTACTTAAAAATAATTCACTAAACACAGTACACTCACCAAAAGAATACTACCAACTGTAAAGAGTGTAGACAATGTCTTTGCTGGATGTACTTTTTCCAAAAAGCTGGAATAATTTGTGGTTAATTCCTCACTATTCTTTTCTATGAATAATGTGGATGAAACTATATTGCCTATTGACTAGGAATGTTCTATTTTTAGTCTTGGATAAACTCGGTCTGTATATTGTCACAAGACATGTATATCTCATTAAAGACTGTAAACAAGTAAAAATCACAACCAAAGCAAAATAAAGTGTCAATTGCAACTGTCATGTTTAAAGTTTCTTTTTCCAAAATTGAAATACTACTCCAAAGATTCAGTTTAAACGTAGTCATTGTTTAATAAATAATCTTATACTTCTATGTCCCATACCTTATAATACCTAACAACACATTGTAAATGTTCATTGCTCAAAGTATGCTGTGGCCAGAATTACAACAGATCATTAACACCTTCCAGCAGTCAAAATTGTTAATGTTCTTAATACACTGCTGTAAAGAAAACTCCAAACAAAAAACACACCCCCAAAAAAATCCTGCAAAACATCCACCAGCTAAGGATATTATTTTTTTGAATCATTGGTAATTATTTATTATAAATATTTTTATAAATGTAACTGGCAGTGAATCTGGTGTCCACCTCTAATCAGTATTTTAACTGGACCAAAACTGTTCAGAATGTGTTTTGAAAATCCATAAATTGCATGTCTAAAAGCAGACTAAGGGATTAAGAACAGGTTCATTCATTGCTTCCTGGGCAGGAAGAGGAGGCTGCAAATGAGTATAATTAAATACCTCGCTTTATGGTCATTCTGAAGCTGGAAAAAATTGCACTTTCCAGATATTTGTTCTGTTTCTCCACATTCAAGGAAATTTGGAGGAATATGGAGGGGTGCTGTGGAATGATAATAAGTCTCAAAGAGCTGAAAGATTACAGCATCACAGAATTATTAAGGTTGGAAAAGACCAAGATCATCAAGGGCAACCATCAACCCAACACCACCACACCCACTAAACTGTGTCCCGAAGCGCCACATCCACATATTTTTTGAACACTTCCAGTGATGGTGACTCCACCATCTCCCTGGGCAGCTTGTTCCGATGCTTGACCACTCTCTCTGTAAATAAATTTTCTCTAATATCTAGTCTAAACCTCCCCTGGCGCAACTTGAGGCCATTTCCTCTCATCCTATCACTAGTTACTTGAGAGAAGGGACCAACACCCACCTCACCACAACCCCCTTTCAGGTAGTTGTAGAGAGCCATAAGGTCTCCCCTCAACCTCCTCTTCTCCAGACTGAACAACCCCAGTTCCCTCAGCCGCTCCTCATAAGATTTGTGCTCCAGCCCCCTCATCAGCTTCGTTGCCCTTCTCTGGACACGCTCCAGCACCTCAACATCCTTCTTGTAGTGAGGGGCCCAAAAGTGAACACAGGATTCAAAGTGTGGCCTCACCAGTGCCGAGTACAGGGGCACAATCACTTCCCTACCCCTGCTGGCCACACTAGTGCTGACACTGGCCAGGATGCTGTTGGCCTTCTTGGCCACCTGGGCACATTGCTGGCTCATATTCAGCCGGCTGTCAACCAGCACCCCCAGGTCCTTTTCCGCCAGGCAGCTCTCCAGCCACTCCTCCCCAAGCCTGTAGCATTCCATGGGGTTGTTGTGACCGAAGTGCAGGACCCAGCACTTGGCCTTGTTAAACCTCATACAGTTGACCTTGGCCCACCGATCCAGATGTAACACAGTAAGAAAATCAGGAGTACTCTTTTCCTCATGAGAGGACTGAACATGGATCATGGCTTGAAAAGAGAGTCTTAAGAAGAGTATTAGTGACCCAGAAAAGAGATCAGCTACTCCCAAATGCGGCATATATATGTGTGGCATACACATGTCTGTGTATAGATATCTATATATCAGTGTATGTGAGGTGTGTATATATATATCAGTTCTCAAGTTTGAGATTACTGTGAGATCATTAAGAAGACTGAAAAATCAGGGAAGTTAAAACTAAAATTAATTAAATTAGTTTATACTGTGTACTAATGTTTAGTTAATGCATAAAATATGTTATATATATCTATATATAAATATTAAACAAAATAGAAAACATACATGCACTATACTACAGAGCTGATGCTGCATAGTTAGTGTTGACAGTCCTTGAAGGTACTTCGTCGCTGAAGTTGAGGTGAGCAAACTTTGGAGCTCCTTGGTGAGAGAAGGTGGAACTAATGTGGGTTTGTCTTTATTTTCTGTTTACCTTCTTCATGCTTGACGGGTTTTTGCTGTTTTCAGACCTTCCCAAAATGGGACCTCATCTGCTACCAGCACTGCTTCTTTTGATTTTAGTTTTGCCAGTCATCTTTCTTTTGTGTTCAGCTAGATGCCCTGACTACTTGCAGAAACTTTTTCGTTTGTGTGTCTTCTGGGGCCACTATATGTCTTTGGAGCTCGCATACTTTTGTATACATTGTGACCAGGAATGTCATCACATTGTTAACAAGTACTTGTATATTGCTGTTCGTCACACTACATTCATAATGTTTTGGTATATTTATATCTGAAAGCAAATTAATATTTATATGTTTTGTATGTAAATAAATATTAATTATATCCAGACTTATAAAATTATAATTAATAGGTGTCACAGGTCTCTGCTTTGGCAACAGAAGGAGAGACAAATAAATATGGCTTTTACACAATATTATTCTTTCTTTATCATGTAAGTAAGCCAGAAGACTTTTCTGTTTCACTGTGAGAGGAATCAAAAACAGTATATATGAAAACTTGCACATTTATTTGAGTCACCTTTGATCTCTAATCTTAATAAATTTACCATTCATTTGATACAAAACCCTGGACATTGCTTGGATAACTTCATGAAAATTGTACATGACATGTACTCCCAGGCTACGGAAGCTTTGTCAAAATAATACCACAGAAGAATGAGAATACAGCCCAAAAGTCACAGACATCGGAGGAAGTGTAGCTGAAACAAGCAAACAGCCAAACAAACCACGTCTGAAAATATTGCTGGTTGGTTTAATACATTGGCTGAAATGCTATGATGCCTCCAAATGCCAAGACACTGGGAAGTTTGTGTGTGATCTAGATTCCATAGATCCACATTAATTTTATTTAAAGAGGACTCCTATCAGGCAGGTCTAGATGACTATTGCTACTCTTCAGCTTCAACTTTAAAGGTTAGATTCCCTTCATCTACCTGATTTATGTAAATAAGTTAAATTTGCTTGATTTCCAGCCTACATTTCTGTAACAATTCTGAAATAAAAGAAAGACAAGTTAAACCAAACTTTTGGATGAACATTTAGGCCACTGAAAATCTATGCTATGCTAAAGGCTATTTGTAACCCCTAATTATTTCAACTAATTTGATTACTACTATACATTATGGGTTTTTTTTTTCTAAACTCTTAACCTGACATACACCTTCAGCTTTGCAGACTTGTGTGTGAGGTGGTTGTGCCTAGCTAGCGCTAGGTACAAAGTGGTTCTCGCATCTAATAAACATATTTTATAATAAAAAATAAAAAACTATTTTAAAACATCATGTTCTTCACTGGAAAAAAAACAAACAACAAACATGCTCCTCCCCCCCAAAATTAAAAACTTCAAAACTAATAAGACAAAAACTGAAAGAAGACATCAAAAACAGGGAATAGGCTAAGAGACCTTTGGTCTCTTTGGTCATGTGGGTAAAGGCAAAGTTTCAAGCTACCAACCTGATAGATAACAGTTTGGCAAATATGAGAGTGTCATTTAGTCTCCCCTTTGGAGCTGTGTTTCTTTATATAAATAAAGAAATACAATTTGAATTAGTCAAATGTTTTATACCCTACATAAGAAAAATGTTAATTAACTCTGGCATCAGTCTTACATTGACCAAATAAATATTTAGTTGTACATGCACATGAATTGCCAGCAGGATGAAACACTGAGAAAAGAGGCTCCTGATGAATTAGGGCACAGAGCTGGGGTGGAAAACAGAACTTGTGAGGGAGGTACCCTGTGGTCACCAGAGGGGTTTGCAGCCAGGACTCTCCTGCGTATATTCTTATGCTCTTCAGCTTCGGTTAAAATTTTGCTATAAATGTCTGCAATAATTTATTAAAGAAAATCCAGTCTATACTGTTTACTAAGAACTCCTAATGTCTGTTTTTTTGTGATGGAGAAAAAATGGTTTGTTGGCAATTTTCTGATGACCTGTATATAAGAATAAGAATGAACACAATGTGTTTTACAATAAAAACACCGATGTAAACCTAACCCTGGCTGCCAAGCTTCTCCTATATTTGCTGTCTCAAAGGGAAACACCTTTAAGATCAGATATGTATTCCCTTAAACTAGGCAAGCATGACATACATGAAGCACTATTTATTTTCTTCCAAATGAACACAATAGAAAAGGTCACATATAGCAAGACATGATGTAACAAAGATCTCCCGGGATTGGAGGTGTATCTGGGAAAATTTGCCAGCTATTTTGACTTTCAGTATGCAGTGAAATGTGTCAGTCCCAGGATCAGAAAAAAAAGAGAACACCATTTCATATCCAGTTTTAAATTAAATTCAGAGTTCTACAAAGCCATTGATCCAGCAAATGAGCTTTCTGCTGACAAGGAACAGCAAGCCTAGGCTGCTCTGCGTGGGAAGGGGAGCTGGGAACTGGAAATCACAGTAGGCAGTCAGGGCAGCAACTCCACCACCAAGGGACACCATTACAGAGTACACACGCAAGAAGAACAGAGCATTGATGGCAGTGACCAGGGTCAGCCAACAAGCCTGTGATTGCCAGCCATGTCCTTAGTGACAGTGCAGGTCTGAGATTAGGCCAGGAAGCCAAGTCCCCAAGGCTAGGTCAAGGACAGCAAGGTGCAATGCCAGGCAGAGACACAACTGCAACAAAACTCATACAAAAACCTAGAGCAAAGGCCTGAGCTTAAATAGAGCTTCCAAGCAAAGGGGACAGAGATCCCAAAAGAGGCTCTCACAGCTCATTCTCACAGTTTACGTGTTTTCACTGTGGTTTTATTCCAGGTTACACTGCTGAGCAAAATCAGACCTAATTTTGAATGTAAATAGCTAAATGCCTAGGAACTGGGGGAAGAAGCTGCAGAACCTGTTAGTTCCCTCAGTTTTCGCATACCTGCAGCAGCCTTTTTTTTTCTTTTTTTTTTTTTCAGTCAGCAGGAGATTAAATGTTGTGAAAGTTTGAATCTTCATCCTTTAGACAGGACATGACATTCACAGAAGCAGGCTATTGTCTCAAGATTTCCAGCAGTTTTTCCTTTGATTTGTCTAAGGTCAGTACTGTACAGCTATTTCAATTTTGTCAGGTACTCAGATTGGAGAACATAAAAAACCCATAAAAATAACAAAACAAATACACCAACTAGCCTTACACACACACAAAATCAAAAAGGTGTTGTTTTTTTTTTAATACGTTTTTGAAGGATCCCACTTTAACCTGCTTTGCAGATATGAAGAGTTGGGAAATAGAAGTGTTATGTAAGAGTTCCATTTATGTGATTGATTTACTATATTTTATCCAGAAGAAAGCACTCTTCCAACTGTTTCAGTAGCACTTTCAAGATACTGTAATGCATTTAAACTGTTTCAATGAAATTTGATTATAGCTGCTTGTTTGACGGTTCTACCAAATTGTGAACCCTTTATCTCAAAGCTTATAAACACAGTTCATGACAAAAATTGATACAAATTCTTCACTGTATTTTTTACACTGAAGCATCTTCTACTTTACAGATGAGTAGATGTTAAAGTGTGGTATAGGAAACCTCTTTATTCCCATATTCCTTCACCACTTTAAATAAGAATCTTCCTTAAGCTGAAGCTTAGGAAGGAACTATTTTTAAGCTTTGGGAGCTGGGAAGTGGACACAATTTCCACAGCATACAGAAAAATGTTTCCTCAAATGTCTACTGACTCATGTGGAGTGTGATTAACATAAGATGTCAGACTCCTTTTCATCTGAGAGTGATTTTTTCTTTCTGCTAGGTTGACTTGGACACTATGATGTTTTGTTCCCTCTCTTATCACAGTACAAGGATCTTGTTTGTCACCTGGACCGTAAATTTCGTTGATCATACCACATAGCTATCTACCCTAAGGTTATTGAGTTTGAGCACTAGCATCATGCATCTCAAATCTGTATATTGTAAACTTTATTTGCAGTGTGTATTTGATCCATTCAGGCAAGAGATAATGCTCTAGTGTTTCTTCCCCTCCACAGTAATCTGCAGACAAGTTTATTGAAGTCTTTTAGCAACAGAAAGGTTTAAATATAGCCAAAACATTTCAAAATAATAAATGTCTAAAAAATAAAGTTGGCAACACTATTTCAGAGAATTGCTTCAGCTACTGTTAAACTGTGATTTCTGGTTGTGCTTAATGATGTGGAAAGAGTATGTATCTAATGTCAGACCACTACCAGGTGCTATAAATTATGGAAGAAAGGAAGAGTTATCTACTTTAAGTCATTTATTATTAAGTAATAACCAGCCTGCTTCAACTGTATTCCTAACAGCCTTATTTTTACTTACCACACCTCACACGATAAGGAATAAAGCCATTGAAGTCAATACATCTGAAGTAACATTAAAAAAAATAAATTAAAATAAATACAAATTTTTTTTTCACTTTAAAACAAAGCATAGTAAACATGGGTCACAGTATGATGTAAGTGATTTGGAGAGTTACATTTGTTCTATTTTTTCCAGGACTAGCTCCACTTCAGGGATATGAAAACTATTTGGATAGGAATACAGATCTACACTATGTTTCTACAGAGAAAACCCAGAATCATATTGTTATATTGGTGAACAAAAGACAACAAATCCACTTCTGTTTTTCTACTCCTGTAATTACATTTGTAAAAGCAGATTAGGAATATTTTGCTTTTGCAAATTAGATACAAATGAGTTGGCTGCAGAAGGAACAACACGGTGGAGAATCAGACATAGCATCCACAGAAGGGATCTTCAGTAACTGCCTAACATCACAGAATCCCATCAAGGAAGGAAGAAGTGGTTTACAGACTACTAAGGACTTCTCTTTCCTTTTAAAACAACCTAAAACACATGATTTGTGATAAAACTCCTTATATATAGAACTAATCTTCATTCTCTGGCACGTTGCTGACCATTTAGGGGATCATTAGAAGCAGTCATAGTAATTTGGCTATTTAAGTTGAATCTCTCTCTAAGTTAAATCCCTCTCATTAACATAATCAGTATAGAGAAACTCCCTTGAATTTGAAAATTATAGAACCTTATGCTTAGTTTTATGTTCAGTGATGTAGCTACAAGCTTGAAGACTACTCAAGAATTTCAGATACTGAATTTGTGAACTTCTCATGATCCCAGTTGCTGGGGACACAATATGATTTGCCAGAACTACTCTGACACCTTTTCCAGTACAAACCAATAACAGTTACACTGCCTCTGCTGTATTTCCTTTTCTTATCCTAACTGGTTTTGCAGTTTTTGCTAATCTACTTGTTTTACTGTGAAAGATTCACCATACTTGCAAATTTGGGATTCATGATGTAGGTGGGATCTGACAGATTTATTAGTCACCACCAAAGAAAATGACACTTGGCAGCCTCCTGTGTTGTCTCCTGCCCTTGGCTCTGCATCCCTTTTCATCCCCCTGGGGCTGTCAGTCCTTGCCCCAGCGATGCTGCAGCAGGGCCATAGGCCCAATTCTGTCTGGCCTTGGCTTGTCTCCAGCCCCATGGAGTTGCTCAATGCCCCCAGGTGACCCCATGCCCACTCTGTGGCCTGGCTGGGGGCAGGCAGAGCAGCAACTCCCAGCCAGGGCCTGTCCCACTGTGTCTGGTTTTTGGCAATGGGACCAGCCCTGGCCGCAAAGCCCTGCTCTGACATCCCATGGGGACCCCCCTTACCCCTCAGTGCCTGGCCCAGGAGAGCCCTCACAGTGCCCTGACACAAGACAGTAAGCTTTAGCTTTTACCCTGTAATGTTCTGACCAGAGGGGACCAACATTTGAGTTCCTTAGTTTGATGACTAAAGGTACATCATAGCGTTTATGTTATGATGTAAATAACTGTTTGTTATATGTAACTTTTTGATACACGATATTTTGTCACTGCTTTCAACACAGAGTTAAACAAATCCATTCAGATTTTCAGGATGTCATTGGGGTTTCTCTGGCTTGGCTGTGCCTAACACTTGTTAGGTACAATTCCTCAAACAGGTCTTTCAAGGGTTATAAGTCTGGCACCAAAAAATGCCAAAACAGCTGGTTGGTTATATTTCATTTCATTACTTCTTAAACATGTGGCATCATTCATGGGTTAACCGTCGAGATTAGAATTGGAATTAGTCAGATTATTGACAATCAGTATTCATATGATTCAATGATGCTGGTTTTCTTGACTTTCTTTTTTTCAGAATAAGTTATCTCTTTTAAATACCTACTTTAGAATTACTTGCTCAGTCACACATGCACATGAAGACAGGAGCAATAAATCCCACCAGTCATGCCACAGTATAGATAGTATCCTATTCTCAGTTATTACCTCAAACTTTTCTGATCTAAGATATGTCAGGGGGAACTCTTACCTTTTATGATCACAGGTAGAAGGCCCAGTCCTGCAGCATGACTTTGATGTGAGTGCTCTACAAAGACACAGAAGAAATCAATTTTATCTTTCAGATTCAGAATTTCCTTAGGCAAATCGACAATATGACATATTTTTTCCCTCTACACACTCTCTCACTGCCTACCTATGTAGTTCAAACTCAACTCTGTCCCAATTCTGGATAACACACCACAGGGATCCCTGAACCTGAGCATAAACCTCATTTGGGTCAGAGTAGAGAAAGTATGCAGAATTTGAGATTCTGAGTTGAGTTGGAAGTCCTGGTGGCTTGGGGTAAAATCATAAGTATGTTTTTCCTTAGAGATAATGGCTTTCATACTGAGACTGTATTCTTACCTAGGCACCCAAATCAGTACCAATCAGTACTAGTACCAAAATCAACCTGGGGGAGGCGGTGGGAGGACTGACAGGATGCCATGGCATGTCCCCTCCGGTCAACATGCATGTTGGGCGGAGCTGCCCAACATAATGTCATTAGAAGTAAATAATGGGAAAACTGGCTCTCCAGGATACATTTATCAGCTCCTCATTCCAGAGTGTCCTCTTAGCAAAGATGATACAGACTTGAGTGGGGAAAATGCCTTTGAAGTCTTTTAACTATTTGAAGTGCTGCCAGAGAAGTTGTAGCATCCTGGGATGTTTGATGCGTTTTCTCCCAACTTTTGGCCCATGTGTTACTGCATGGGATGGAACCAGAAAAATGTTATTTCAAGATTGATTTTTTTTTCCCCTCCTTGGTCCTGCTTGCTGCAGCGTGTGACTTGAGATGTGACTTTAACGGCCTCAAGTTGCACCAGGGGAGGTTTAGACTAGATATTAGGAAAAATTTCTTCACTGAGAGAGTGGTCAAGCATTGGAACAGGCTGCCCAGGGAGGTGGTAGAGTCACCATCCCTGGAAGTGTTCAAAAAACATGTAGACATAGCACTTCAGGACATGGTTTAGTGGGCATGGTGGTGGTGGGTTGATGGTTAGCCTTGATGATCTTAAAGGTCTTTTCCAACCTTAATGATTCTGTGATAAATCACCCTTCTTATGGGAAGTCTGCTATAATTAACTGCAGCAGAAGATAATCCCTAATCAGTTTAAAATAAAAGAGACAAAATAAATCTTGCTGAAAAGGATGCAATATCAGCACATAAGTTTTTACCTTACTGCAATGGTTCACTTTAATCCCATCTTAATAAAAACCGATACAATTTTCCTTATTTATAAAACTAAGAAAATATAACTGGGATGGTTGTTCAAATTCATGAACTGAAACTTTTAAAGCTGATTAGTCATTTTATACCAAGACATTACTTTCAAAGAAAAATGTTTCCAAATTCATTAGGGTGTTTTGAAATTGTTAGTCAACATGCCTAGAACCCTGTGCTGTTGTTATGACAGCCACTTTAAAGCCAAGGAAAGATTTGTTTATTATATACTTGAAAAGGTCGGAGAGAAAAGTACTTACACAAGGACAATGCACACAGTTTTATATAAACACAACAAGGTAGTAAGTTCAAATATTTGCCCAAATAGAAATAACTCTTGCCTGTCATTTTTTAAATGACCTTCTGATTAAAAGAGCATACCAAAGTATTTGTGATTAATTTGAAGAGGCACTAATTCAGTTTTTCCACATAGGCCAGTGATACTGTGCATGTTTCACTCAGATTGGTTTGTTAAATATTTTATAGATCAGTTTTCTGCTTCTATTGAATTGGAGTGTAATCATCACATAATATTTTGTTTATTATTAAGAAACATGTCAAGAAGCTTTTTATATTTGACTACTTATTTCTAGGGTAGATAATTTATTCATGAATATCACTTTGTTACTGTACCTGTCTTCAAGAGCCATTTTAGTTGATGTAATCTGACAGAATTTTTATGATGAATCAACAACCTGGCAAGCTGAATAGAAGAATCCTTAATGTTGGGTAGTAGAATATATCAATTGTTTCTTGTCTTTCTATCCTGGTTTTGGTTGAGATAGAGTTAATTCTCTTCCTAGTAGCTGGTATAGTGTTATGTTTTGGATTTAGTATGAGAATAATGTTGATAACACACTAAGGTTTCAGTTGTTGCTTAGTAGTGCTTACACTAGTCAAGGACTTTTCAGCTTCTCATGCCTTGCCAGTGAGAAACTGGGAGGGGGCACAGCCAGGACAGCTGACCCAAATTAGCCAAAGGGATATTCCATGCCATATGAAGTCATGCTTAGTATATGAACTGGGGGGAGTTGGCCGGCAGCAGCACAGCTCAGGAACTGGCTAGGCATTAGTCAAAGGGTGGTGAGCAATTGTATTGTGCATCACTTATTTTGTATATTCTATTATTATTATTGTTGTTGTTGCTGTTCTTATTTCTTCCTTTTCAGTCCTATTAAACTCTCTTTATCTCAACCCAGGAGTTTTACTTTTTCTTCTTCTGATTTCTCTCCCCTGTCCTGCTGGGAGGGGGAATGCGTGAGCGGTTGTGTGGTGCCTAGTTGCCAGCTGGGCTTAAACCACAACACTTCCACAGAAAAAAATAAAACAAAACAAAACAAAACAAAATACCAGCATCATACAAAAGAAACCCCAAACTCTCACTGATTTAATTGCTGATAGTAATAGACACAAGGTGTTTATTACAAAAGATATTTTCAGCATATTATGATTAGGCTGAGTCTGGAATGGCATTAACTTTTTTCATAGCTTTGGATTTGTGACTAAACCAGAGGTGATAACACACCAGTGTTTTGGCTATTGCTGAATAGTGCGTGATGGTGTCAAGGCTTTCTCTTTTTCTCACTCTGCTTCCCATGCCCTTTCAACAAGTAGGCTGTGGGTAGGCAAGAATCTGGGCGGGGATACAGCTGGGACAGCTAACGCAAACTGACCAAAGGGATGTTCCATACCATATGATGTCATGCTCAGCAACAAAAACTTCAGTGGAGGGTATCTTCCAGGGTGCCTGTTTCTCAGAGGTTGCCTGGGCATCAGTCTGCCATCAGAGGTGGTGAGTAATTGCCTTTGCATTATATTTTCCCTCATTCCTTCATCTATTAAACTGTCCTTCTCTTGGCTCATGAGCTTTCTTGCTTTTGCTCTTCTTATTCTCTTCCCTAGTCCCAATGAGGGTGGGGGTGGGAGTGAAGGACCAGCTGTGTGGGTGCTTTGTTGCTGGCCAGAGTCAACCCACCACAATGATATATATGCATACAGGTATTAAATACCTATGCCAATATTGTAAATCATATTTTAATTATTCTGTACTCTGTGGACTAGTCACACAACCAAAGTGTGTAAACTGTTTCAGTCAGATATATCTGCAAGGCCTTTTGAGATGGTGTTTTTGAGATATACCTGCTCACTACTTAACAAGACACAATAAGATGATCTAACTACTATTGCATCTATCCAGCTCTAACTTTAGGAGTAGCCAGGTATTCACACATCAGGTGGGTCTATGTCAACTGGTATCTCAGCTCAGTAATCTCACATCCCTAGACTACCTTAAAGCCAGACTATCATACAGATCTCTTTGATATTTATGTGCTAGTGTCCATAAATCATTCAAAACAATATCTAGATGACTTTGGCTTCTAGTCTGTTCTTAACCACAATACACAGAGCTGCCAACTGCAACCCTGCACAAACTATGTGTTAGACCCTGAAAATCATTGGAATGTCTCACAAATGACAAATGTCTCACAGTAATAAAAATGGACCTCTAAAAATTACATTTGGTACATTTACCTTTTTGTTCTGAATATATCATGTCTATGGTTTCATGCTCTGCTCTTATGCGTGTATTGGGTCTGGCTGAGATGAAGTTAATTTTCCCCATAGCAGCCCTCATAGTGCTGTGCTCTGTATTGGTAGCTAGAAAGGTGTTGATAACACACCAGTGTTTTGGTTACTGCTGAGCAGTAATTCCACAGCATCAAGGCTGTTTCTGCAACATTTCCCTCCCACCAGTAGGCCTGGGGTGGGCAAGAACCTGGCAGCATACATAGCCAGGACCGCTGACCCAAATAGGCCAAAGGGATATTCCATACCACATGATGTCTGCTTAGCTATGCAGAGAGACATTCTCAGCTAAAGCTAAGAGAAAGCAAGGGGAGTGGGGGACATTCGTATTCTGACATTTGTCTTCCAGAGCAACCACTACATGTATTGAAGTGCTGCTTCCCGGGAAGTGGCTGAACATCACCTGTTGATGGGAAGTATAGTAAATCTTTTGTTTTCTTTTTCTTCCATGGCTTTTGCCTTCTGCTTATTAAACTGCCTTTATCTTGATCGATGTGTTTGGTTGGGTTTTTTTCCACCCTAATTTCTCCCCCCTGTCCTGCTGACGAGGGGAGTGATAGAGGGTCTTGGTGGCACCTGGTGTCCAGTCAAGGTCAGCCCACCGCAATGGGACATATAAATCTAATTTAAAAAGTAAAACCTAATATCTTTACATTAAAAAGTAAAACCTAATATCTTTACAAAAAAAAAAGAAAATAATATGTACAATAATATAATATAATAATATATATAAAATATGTATGTATATATATAATATAATATGTATCGTAATTTTAAACAGGAAATGAAAGAGAACAAAACTTCAAATAAAATCACAAAATTGATGCCACTATGCATATGTTTGGACATGAGATAGTCCAAAAAACACTCAAATTAAATTATCACATAAACTAATGTTTAACAAAGACTAGAAAAACTGAAAAAAGTAACTTGGAAATTAGATAGAGTTTTTTAGGGCATTCTTTTAAGAAATATTTATAGTTTTGCATTTCTGTACATTTCTAATTTTAAATATTTGAATAAAATATAGCTGAAGACAGCAAAATTTAGAAACCATTTGACTGTTAAAAACATCAGTCAGATTTTTATATCTCTCTGAAGAAAATAATATATGGTTTCTGAACAATTTTACGTATGCTAAGCATAATTCTCTTATGCTTCTCCTTGCACGCTTGTAACTTTTGTGCAAAATAATGAAGAGTGGTGATATAAACCAATCATTTGTATACCGCTTATATTTTTTCCAATTGTACCAGCACATTAATTTGCAAGTCAAGAGATATCCCTACATAAAGTTTCACACAATCATTTTCAGTGTTTATAGCTCTCCAATTACTATGAAAAATTTGCTTATTTCTAATTGGTTTTCATCAGTATGAAATAATTTACAATCAGTTATAAAGACCATGCATTTTTGTTCAGAAAATGTGTCTGCAAAAGTATCAAACATATTCTTTAACAGGTTTTGAACATATTTCTCTACTAAAATTAATCAAAAAAAGTTACTCTTCTGAATACATTTCTGATAGATTTACCTTCAATCATATTTTATTCTGTGTAAAACATTTTTTAAATCTTAATATTTTAATATGTTGACATAATCTTTTATTGACTGACTTACTCCTCCTGCAATGTACATTTGTGGCCTCTCTCTGCCCATGATCTAACTAAGTTGGAGAAGTGCTATCTCCAAAATAGAAACCAGCATAAATTGTCATATCACGGTAGCTTCCATCTAGCTACTGTGAAACTATGCAACAGGCCCAGTGAAAACTCAAATATGGTTGCTTGAGTTTCACTCATAGCTACTATTTCAGCTCACTGTTACGTCATGAAAGGAGGACAGTGGGAAAATGTTCCTCTGGCAAACAAACTGGTGTTCCAGAAATGGATATATGATTGCTAATTGGGAACTATAATGCAACATTTGCAAAAGCCTGTGTGGACTTATCATGGTAGGTCATACCCTTTAAGTGTTTACTATTAGGCTGTAAATGCATTTATTTTACATGCCAAGAGACATAGGTGGAATCATGTTTTAAACAACAAAGGTAATATTTGCATTTTTGTAATTTTGTCATGGAATTCATGATTTCTCCCATCTTTCTCGAATTCAATCCTCACATGTGCTTTGAGGTGTGCATTACCTTTTCTTCTCACTAAGGAAGAAAAAAAAAGAAAATAAAAAATTAAAAAATTTCTACAAGGGCTATAGTTCAACAGTTCAACAGTGCCCTACATTACGTTTTTTCAAAGGGTATCTCTCCCTCCAAACACTTGTAAGGGATCCATATAAGAATTATTTCACTTTTTTCTGTCAGTTCACATGAAATCCATTCACTTTTGTGAAGGTCTCATTTTATTTTTGAGAAATGAACAGAAATTAATCCAATTTTCACCTTCTGTTGAGAACAGTCATATACATATATACATTTCATTAAGTTTGCAAACAACAAGTAAAAGCAATCTTGGCAGTTGGAAGTATATTACCTGTCTATCTGCTACCCTCCTGCATAGGGAAGGAACAGCAATGCTTGTAACAGTTCCCATGAGTCAGGCACAGCCAGTACAGACTGTAAAAACCTTAGCTGACTTTTTGCTCTCATAGATGTAGATAAAATATGATCAACCTGCCTGAAATAGAATAGTTTTGGTGTGCTCAAGAAATAAATAATTAAATGATGCAAACAACGTTTCGATCATTAACAAGTGCAGATGTGTCCAGATGTGTCTGGAACAGATTATGAGTGCCAAAAATGGCAACAGCAAATAAGAAAATGAAAGTAGAATTTGAATGGGTTAATCACTAATGAGGTTTTTTGACTATCCAACCCTATAACTCATGAAAATTAAGAGTGTTGGGGGTACTCAGAGTACTTGAAAGACTCTGGGGGTGGGGCTGGGGAGACATCATGAGCCTGTACCAGGAGCCAACACCATCTCTGCAACCTCTAGAGAAACCAGGGAGCAGAAGAGAGCCCAGGGGACCCTGTGACCCTGGCTATGCACAGCACACTGACTCATCCTATTTCTGTCTGGGATCATGGCATCTCTCCCACAAAACAGAGAATTTGTGTAATTTGTAAAATGGCATAAATCTGTGATTAAAGTGTTTTGGTATCCAAATGCCTTTAGCCTTCAAACTGTCATTAGGTTTTAATCTGCGACGATGTGCCTAGCTATTGCTCTCATGAAGCAATATGTTTTCCAGTAAAACATCTGTTTTTCAATTAGAAATGTGAAAATTTGCATAATTAAACCACTTGCTTAATAATTTAATGAAATCATTTTATATAATGTTAAAAAAATCCTGACAAACTGTCCCACTAAATACTTCACTAATATAAGTCTTTAGTTGTAAAGAACTATCCACATTCACACACCAATCAAAGCCTGGATTACAATGAAGGGAATAAATAATGTTCCAGACTGTCAGGAATAAACAATTCCTTAACATGACTTAATGACGCATCTTTTTAATTCAGTTGAGTGTATCTTTGAATTTTTGTTTGTTGATATATTTGCCCTAGGGACAGAGCATGACTTTTTCATTATTTCTTTCTTTACTTTTGTGCATATGTATATGAGGTCTATCGCTGATGACCCAACAGAGTGGCTGTGGATGGCACCTAGTCATCTGAAATGTGTTTGAGCCAGATATAGAGACGGTTTAAATCAGCATAACTCTTGAAGCAGCTGACTGATGGGATTGTGCATTTGCATAGGATCTGCCTTCAATTATCTGATTGGGTGCATTTTCATTGATACCTACAGAATCTTTTTCAGTTGAGTACACATTTCGCCCAAACATATCATTACTGTGGATGACAGTGCTAGTCAATAAAACTGCTTTGCCACTAAGGGCATCTTCCAAACAGATGACCCATATTAGATAATGAATAATGATAAAAATAACAACAACACCCACACAAATAAAAACAAAACCATGACTCTATTGTACATCAGGATTTTGCATTTCCAGGGTGTGTGTAGGAGGAAATAGAGCTTTCTCTGTTCTGATATCCGGTTTCTTATGTGAATCCCATTTCCTCTACTCCACCTCTGTATATAGAAAGAATCAATATATGAAAGTTTTTCCTTTTCAAGTTTCTTACTTTTCAGTCATTTCAAGACTTACAGCTAGTTCTTTGGTTTTAGTTAACCAAATAAATAGAACTAATTACAAAGATTTTGTTCTCCCTTTAATGTGTTTGATGAATACAACAGAGATCTCTTTATTTTTAAGATGAAGGGTAGGCAAAAAAGTCTCATTTTATGCATGCATTACTTAAAGAAAAATTAAATAGGTTGTGGTATAAGTTAAAGCTAGATTAGAAAAAAAAATAAGTTATTTGTCATGTTAGTTCATCATTGTTTAATTAGGTACTGATGAACAAACCCCTAAAGGTTTGGAAACCTCATTTAAGTCTTCTAAATAAAATTTTGTCCATAAACAAAAGTGAAAAAAGAATGGGTTCATAAATATTTAAGGCCAGCAGAGGTCAAGAAATGTGTTCTGAAGGAGAATGTGAGATTTTGGTACCTTTTATATTCTGCAATAAAAAAATATAATTTTTTTTTCCATGTTAAGTGAAGGAGATATTTAGTCAAGTAGAAACAGTCTTAAAAATCAAAGCAATGCAATGGAAAACATTAAAATTTGGGTTGGACTAATAAAGCCTTTCAAGTAAAATACAATAATGCTTCTTGTGTTTATCTTAAGCTGATTTTTTTAATAAGATATATATCTTGAAATGTGTTACAATTATAGAAGTCAAGTGAAGGCAACCCCTAGAGTTGACGTGAAAGGTCAAGGAGACAGAAAGAAAAAATGATTAAATTCTTATGATATATATTTATCTACCAGTGAATAAAGAAGAAATGTCTGAAGCCATGAGTTTAAGAATGTGTCTTTTAAAGCAAATATAGTTTAAAATATGATTCGGTTATGGACTAGATTCTATGATGGCACATTCATCACACAACTGAACTGATTATTCACACACAATTAGATTTAGTTAGGACAGGGACTCTTATGGACACTTTAATCATTTGCTTCATGAATTGAAAAGGGGCATGCATTTGATTTACTGTCATCTGGGTGGGTGATAAAGATCAGCTATTTGATAAATGTTGCAAATGAATTTGCTGATCGAAGCTATCCTTTCATTTGTTTTGCACAATAATTAAAGATTAATTAAATCAGACATGCCTCTAATCAAAGACTCTTACCTGCAATTCCCTTCATCCAACTGGAAAATACAAAACAGACCAAGATGAAAATTCTTCAGAGAATGAGGGCTTGGATAAACAGAAAATGGAATGTTTGTATTGTTCTGCAACTACTGATGCAAGCAATGTATAACATTTATACCCTGCCTATTTAGAACAGTAATTACTTTTGGGCCTGACTTCGGTAACATTAAAAAATGAGCATGCAATCAATATAAAACTTGTAAAGCTTTTTTTTTTTTTAAGTAGAAATGAATTATATGTTTGACAGAGGTAAGCATAGACTTTAAAATGAACAACTTCTAAATCTACTAATGGTGCAGATTACTTTTCTGAGTAATGAATAAGAAGTAGTTACTTATTAAAGGCATTCTTTTGAAATCCATGTTTTTTCTGGTTCAAGTGCTTCACAGCAGTCAAGAAGGCATGTTTGCCCTAAATTGATCCTAAAAAAAAAAAATTACACTCTTGTAATAAGTAACTGGATTTCCTCAAATATATGACTCTATACTTAGGAACTTTCAACTAACATGAGATCTTTTTGTGTGTGTGTATATGTGTCTTGGACACTGCTGGTTGTAGGATCTCTAATATGCCTATGTGTTTTTTTGTATTGCTGCACCAAATGGCATCTGTTATACTCCACGGTAGCTTCACTATCAAAATACATGGTGTCAGAGGTCAATTTCTTAACTCATGATTTAAACTCTGATGTTGTAAAGTACAAAATTAACAAAAAAAAAAAAGCAGAGAAAAAAAAATTGAAAGGCCACATCAGTTTTTCAGAATGATTTGGTGGAAAATGGATTGGCACACCAAGAATATTACTAATTTAAAAACATATTTCAGGGACTTCTCAGGAAAATACAGAAAAAAATCAACCTGAAATTCAGTAGTGTGCAATGTAAAAGAGACACGTGAGCTAAAAATTGGAAAACAGAATATTTATCTGCAATATGTTTTAGACACCTATTTTCATTTGGTTTTTATTGCCTCTATAAGTGATGGTCAGTGTAAGCGAAAACATAGTAAATTTGAAACCTAAGCTTTAGATCGTTAAAACTATGTCATATGACATCTGTCCCAGTGGTTGTGTGGAAAACAAAGTTATGAAAAAGAAGGAATATTTCGTTATAAAATTAATGTAGATAGAAGGCAAACTTTTATGCACTCTCGTATGAAGATGGAAGGATCTGTGTAAACTTTCCTTCTTATTTTATGCTGCATATAATTTTTAAAAGCATCTGGTGGTTGACAAGGTGGTTGACCTACCTACAATTTTTAGCTATCAGTATCTATAGATTTTGTTCATTAATTGTATCTTTCTCTTTAAGCAATAACAAAGTTACTGAATTAAATAAATAATTACACAGCTTACAAGCAATACAACTTATACAACAGTTCTGATTGATTTTAATAATTGGAACACTAATCTCATGATAATTCTATTTATTAATGAATTATGATAATCATGAGTATCCATAGTAGTTTTTAATTACATCTGAACTAAAAATAAACACATGCTTTCCGAGGGTACCTTCCTAACTTTATATTCCTTGGGCCACTTTATATTTCCACAAGCCACCAGAGAACTGACAGAATGAAGGAGGAACATCTTCTAAATATACGCAGTACAAATAGAGTTGTCTTTGTAAAGATGTTAGGTTATAGAGTATACTGGCCAGGGAAACTGTCAAATTTTAAAATCATATGTGTCATTCTCCCAGTACAGCCGTACTGGCATACGTCAGGGGTTGGGCCAGAGCTGCACTTTATGCTACAGATACACAGTGTGGAGTAGTGCAAGTTCCTGGTATCTTTTCTTAAACTTCTGTATCTTGAAAATTTAGTCATGTTATGGTCATGTGCCATGCTGCTATACTTCTCTATATAAAGGCAGCCATATCTGGCTCTTTATGTGAAGTTTTTGGCTGAAAATGTGACATTGAATAGAAAGACAAGAGGAAGAGAAGAGCTCTCTTGGGCTCAGTGACCATGAAACGATAGAATTCTCAATTCCTGGTGGAGTAAGAAGGGGGTGTCAGCAAAACCACTACCATGGACTGGAAGACTGGACATCCTTCAAGAAGGATATCTTAAAGGCGCAGGAGCAGGCCATCTCCATGTGCCGTAAGACGAGCTGGCGGGGAAGACGACTGACCTGGCTGAACAGGGAGAATTTGCTGGGACTCAGGCAAAAAAGGAGGGTTTATCACCTTTGGAAGAAGGGGCAGGCAACTCAAGAAGAGTACAAGGATCTCATTAGGTCATGCAGAAAGAAAATCAGAAAGGCAAACTCCCAGCTAGAAATCAATGTGGTCACAGCCATAAGGGATAACAGAAAATATCTTTAAAAATATATTAATAATAGGAAGAGAACCAAGGAGAATCTCCATCCTTTATTGGATGTGGGGAGGGAACATTGTCACCAAGGATGAGGACAAGGCTGAGGTACTTAATGCCACCTTTGCCTCAGTCTTTAATAGCCAGACCAGGAATCCGCACTGTATTCGGCCCCCTGATCTGAAAGACAGGGATGGAGAGCACAATAAACTCCCGATAATCCAGGAGGAATCAGTTAACAACACGCTATGCCACCTGGACACCCATAAGTCTATGGGGCCTGATGGGATCCACCCAAGAGTACTGAGAGAGCTGGCGGAGGAGCTTGCCAAGCCACTCTCCATCATTTATCAGCAGTCGTGGTTAACAGGGCAGGTCCCAGATGACTGGAGTCTTGCCAATGTGATGCCCATCTACAAGGAAGGCCGGAAGGAGGATCCTGGGAACTACAGGCCTGTCAGCCTGACCTCGGTACTGGGGAAGGTTATGGAGAGCCTCATCTTGTTGGCATTCACAAGGCATGTGCAGGACAACCAAGGGATCAGGCCCAGCCAGCATGGGTTCATGAAAGGCAGGTCCTGCTCAACCAACCTGATCTCCTTCTATGACCACGTGACCCGCCTAGCAGTTGAGGGAAAGGCTGTGGATGTTGTCTACCTGGACTTCAGTATAGTCTTTGACAGCGTCTCCCACAACATTCTCCTGGAGAAACTGGTGGCTTGTGGCTTAGACGGGTGTACTCTTCATTGGGTAAAGAACTGGCTGGATGGCTGAGCCCAGAGAGTTGTGGTGAATGGTGTTAAATCCAGCTGGTGGCCATTCACAAGCAGTGTTCCCCAGGGCTCGGTTCTGGGGCTGGTCTTGTTCAATATCTTTATTGAAGGTCTGGAGGAGCGGATCGAGTGCTCCCTCAGTAAGTTTGCAGATGACACCAAGCTGGGTGGGAGTGTTGATCTGCTGGAGGGTAAGAGGGCTCTGCAGAGGGATCTGGACAGGCTGGATCGATGGGCAGATGTCAACTGTATGAGGTTTAGTAAGCCCAAGTGCAGGGTCCTGCACTTGAGTCTCAACAACGCCATGCAATTCTACAGGCTTGGGGAGGAGTGGCTGGAGAGCTGCCCGGCAGAAAAAGATCTGGGGGTCCTTGTTGACAGCCCGCTGAATATGAGCCGGCAGTGTGCCCAGGTGGCCAAGAAGGCCAACAGCGTCCTGGCCTGTATCAGAACTAGTGTGGCCAGCAGGAGTAGGGAAGTGATCGTGCCCCTGTACTCGGCACTGGTGAGGCCGCATCTTGAATCCTGTGCTCAGTTTTGGGCCCCTCACTACAAGAAGGATGCTGAGGTGCTGGAGCGTGTCCAGAGAAGGGCAACGAAGCTGGTGAGGTGTCTGGAGAACACATTTTATGAGGAGCGGCTGAGGGAATTGGGGTTGTTCAGTCTGGAGAAGAGGAGGCTGAGGGGAGACCTTATCGCTCTCTACAACTACCTGAAAGGGGCTTGTGGCGAGGTGGGTGTTGGTCTCTTCTCCCAACTAACTATCAATCGGACGAGAGGAAGTGGCCTCAAGTTGTGCCAGGGGAGGTTCAGGTGGGATATTAGCAAAAATAGTGGTCAAGCATTGGAACAGGCTGCCCGGGGAGATGGTGGAGTCACCATCTCTGGAAGTGTTCAAAGAACATGTGGACGTGGCACTTCAGGATATGGTTTACTTGGCATGGTGGTGTTGGGTTGATGCTTGGACTTGATCATCTTAGAGGTCTTTTCCAACCTTAATAATTCTATGGTTCTAAGAAAGGAAATGTAAAAGCTATTCGGAAAAGCATTTCTAACCAATGCTAAAATACCATGTCTCTGAAACATGAACAATGATTGTAAATGTATACAGCAAATTTTGGCTAACGTTATACATCTGGTCATATCTTTTGCAGACATAAATCAGAATAATTTCAGAAATACCAGTGGAACTATGATAATGAGAAATCTCACAAGATGAGAATCCATCTTAAGACGAAATCAGGACTGGAACTCAATGGTTTTTCTTCTTCAGATTTATGCTTAACTTGTTCTTCCAGGCTTGTAATTTCTGATAGCTTGAGAAACAAACCCTCTGGCATATTATTAACAAAGTCTGTCTTGAAGCTTAACTTTTTTAAAAAAAGTATGGAGTGAAACAATTACCCATGTGCCCACCAGAAAAAACTATAATGGGAATTTGCGTTAGTGGAAAATATATCTCATGGCTCCCGTATTTTGCCAGTTGATTCAGTATTGTTCTGATATTAGGGTACCCTTCGTACCGCAGTTCATGTTTCAAGTACTTGCCTTTGATGGCTCTGATGTCTCTAAGAGGTTGATTGACTCATTTGGTGACAAAAGTCTTTCCACATACTTACTAACTCTTTGGATATAAACCATTGCTTTCACTTTTCTGTTGGACAGTTGGGTCTGAGGTTGTTTCTTCCCTCTTCCATATGCCTGCTTTTCTCTTTGACATGTCTGCTTAAAACTTCTGAAGTGAAATGTACCACAAACTAGAGTGGGTACAACCTCAAAATTGTAACATTGCCCTCAAATTATTTCAAAACTCATAATTTATTGGAGTTAAGAACTCATTCTGATTTTAATATTTATAAAGATATAAAATCTCAATACTGGAAATCAAAGTAACATTTAGTCAGAGAAATTCGAAGTTAACAAGCCATGAAGAAAAAACATTGATTTGAAATTAGAGTTGTTTTGTAAATTTTGTTCTGAGAGATTTATTTAGAAGCTTTGAAAATATCCTTCAATTTTTAATCAAAGTTGGGATGTGAGAAAAGAAGGATGCAACTCCTCATAAATTCTGTCAGTTTTACTGACACCTTAAGAAATTATGTCTGTTTACCTGCCTCCAACAACTGTCACATCTATGTGTCATAGTAAATTGATAAATCAAAGACATCAGAGATCTCTCAAACAACTTTGTATTTTTGCCATGTGAAATGTTTATGTTTTCTGAATATGAAGGTCACTGTGCTCATACTTCACCCTTTTTTTTTTTTTTCCAGTTTTGGCAGATCAGGTCTATCTATACTTAAAAGCCTGGTGCTTCTCCTGAAACTGTGAACAATAATCCCTGTGTTACTTTCCACAGCAGTAAGACTTACTGTCCTGGCCTTCTCTTTTGTTATGTTTTAGTTTGATATGGAATTCTTAAAAGTAGCTGACTGAGAAAACAAAACATTGCATTCACAGTGTCTAAATGGAATTAATACACAGAGTCTAATTTATTCATCTCCAACCAATCAATATTTAATATACAACAATATTTTTTTCTCCCACAAGATAAGTCACTCATTCTACAAGTTTTGGGTTTACAATAATTCTCTAATTTGAGTTAGAAAAGTCTGAAGATACATCTTGTTTATAAAAATTTATCTTATTAGAACATTTTTCACAGTACTCAAGTTGTCACTTATAGAATAGCTTAACAGAAAGCTGTCCTTTTAAGTCTTCTTCTTCTTCTTCTTCTTCTTATCACTTCTATTACCCAATGAACTGAAGTCAAAAGAGGTGAAAAATTAACTGTTTAAAATTATATTTAGGAAGTCAGATAATTTGAATTTGTCAAAATATGACATTTAATTATTTGTGCATGTGAACTTGTTACAAGAACCAATTATTGTTTCATGATCCTTTCTAGCCTCTTTCAGATTTTCTCCAGCACAAAAAAATGAATCTTCAGAACACTGAAAAGCTTTAACCTAAACAGATGCCCAGAGGCCAGTGGTTATCCTAACAGGTGGGAAATAAAGACATTTTGTAAGTGAAGAAAGCACAAGGACAAAAAGACCAAAATTCCTTTTGTAATAATGTTATTGTCTTTCATAATATTGTGCTTACTTTGTGGTTCAATGTCAAAATTTTACATCCTGTTATCACATCACAAGAACAAGAATAGATCGGCATAACATTTCCATGATTATGTTGATACAGCAGAGGCTGTAAATATGATTTTTTTGTTTCTAGTGAAAAGTCTTCGACTGTACTCTACTTGAGAGCACAGGTCTCAGGGCTGACCTGGGCTTATCTTGGCCGGAGCTGCGCTGGGCTGGTTTCAGCGCCTGCCTCAGGGTCAAGTCCCTGTTGCCTCCCCTGCCTGAGCTTAAGCTCTGCCAGTGCCTCTGTGGGAAGGGCCCAGCAAACCCAGGGGGACAGTGCCCAACAAATGAGATCCCCTGGTGGAGGATCTGAGCCTGAGGAGGCTGTGGGGCCACGCTCATCCCTGAGTTGGATCAGTCAGAAGGCAGCTGCCCAGGATGGCACATTAAAATAAATCTAAGCTGATTCTAGGACAGGCAGGTTCCAAATCACACTGCTCCCAGCAAAGAATTCAGGATGATGGTGATTTATCACAAAATCCTCCTCTGTTCTTCTTGAGGAGGCTGGCACCATCACTTTCAAGCCTCAAGGGACATTGGAAGGGTAAGCACAGCACCAAGTGAACAGGGATACATAGGGAGGGGTTTTATGAGATAATGATTTTAACTACTAGGCTTTTCAGTATCAAATAATTTGAACTGTTACACTGTTAAAACTTTAATTGGAGTAACACTAAATTTTCAGCTCCATCTGTATGTGTGTTTCCTTTTTCCCAGAACAATTTCTCAAGTGTAGCGTTGTTGATGGTACTTTCTGAATACCTGTCAGAAGCTCTCTCCTCGTAGAGCAAAAGAATTCTCATGGCACAATAAGAATGACATGGAACCTTCAGTAGCTAAAGGTATTTTTGGAGTCCTAAAGATGAAACATTCTCAGAAAGGTTTCAGGATCAATAATAAACAATACTAGTTTACTGGTAATCCCAGCTCCTCCATAGGAAATATCAAGGAAAACTACTCAAACCAATAGGAAAAAATAAACACTCTACTTACCTGTTTTAATGTTTTGGAGTAGGTCCTGACTGCAGGGTAAAGTCTTTTCCATCCATGGCTCCAACAGATAGAGTAATCTTGGCTTTCTTGTCTTTGAATTAGGTTAACCAAGCGATATAAACATAATAATTTTGTTAAGCTCATCTACTGCCATAAGCACCATTAACTCTTTGTTATACCTATAAAGTGAGAAAGAAGTCAGACATTGCAAAAGATTATGTTTCAGAAAGGACAAAGGTGAAGACAGCATAAATGCTTACTAGAGAAAGGAGAGATGAAAAAGATATTTTAAAACTTTTTATTTTTCTCACTGAACATTGCAATTTTTCCTGACCCTCCCCCAAAAAACACCAAAAATTCTATCATAGTGATTATGATAGACACAGTAACACAACTGAAAGATTGGTACATTTCATGATTCATGAAGTGTGTTCATGACCCATTAATGTCAATTTTTGCTCAAATTTTCAATTAAAAATGGTGAAATTAATTCAAGTAATTTTATATTGAGTCCTTTGCCCTACATTTTTGTCTGTTAAGGACTATTTTCACAGTGAAATTTATCCCATTCACCCACTGATTTAGGAATTTCACCTTTATACTAGTTAGTTAATGTCACAAAGAACATTTATTTATTTACATACTTTAGCAGCAGTTGAAAAATAATTTGTATTGCTCTTCCATAAGCCTGAACTGGGACCATTAGCTGTTCATTAGATATTAATACTTGGTAGCCATTACTCACATAAATGTGAATACAAAAATGTTAATAAAAAGACAACTAATTTTGTCTTCAGGAGACATTGGATCAAGTCTGTGGAAAGGATTTTCGCTAGTGACTAGGAGTGAAGTATTATTCTTCCTTTTATGTTACAATAAAAATTAATTCAAAATAAGCCAGCAACCCATTAATGGGATCAACAGTAGAGGAACAGATATAAGGAAACAGAAAAAGATATAATATGCAATATTCAGAAATAAAGTAAAACATTCATAGAGAACATCTAAGGAATTATCAAACTTATTAAGTGTTTGATAAAATAATACTATAATTAAGATTATAGTTAGTAACATTTTTGATAAGGATAGAAAGTCTGTTATTGTTCCACACAGCATATGTTATTTTCAATACTTATTTTCAATACATATTTTCAGCTGTACTAAAGGTTTGTGAAAATTTTTCCTACATTTTTCTTACCACTTTTAAATACTTATTACCAGTTTTGATTTTTTCATTTAAAAAAATAAAATTAATTATCTTATGAAAAAATAATTGATTTTGGTGAATTGAGGTGTATTTCCACTAGGAAGAGGAATAAGTAGATATGAAACAAATAAGCAAAACAAAACTTGTTTTGCTGAAGAGAGTAAGGATCAAACAGAAAACAATGTCTGTTCAAAGACTCAAAACTTTGATCTAGCCATACTCATTTTTCCTGAACTACTGTACTAGTGCTTGTACAGGATATTTGCAAAACTCTCATAAACTTCCCTTGAATCAAAACTATGCTTATTAAAAGGATGTTGAAAAAACAGACTCTGATTATATAAATATATAGTACTTGGGACAACAGACATAAAAATTCACTGCTGTGTAAAAGTGCATATATTGACTGAGGCTTAATGAATGAGTAGAAATAGTGAGGTTTTTTCTACCAAATAGTGAAATCACACTGAAAAATATGTCCCTAATACCCCAAGACAGAAATTTATCTTTCTGAAGTAAGAAATTTCTGTTAGAAACAGTAGACAAACAATCCAGCACTGAATGTCTTCAAAATTTTTATACTGGTAACATGCACAGAGCTCTATTTAGCTCTACATCATAGATAATGGTTTGAAAAAAATTGTGAAAGTTTAGAAAATTTGTAAGAAATGTTCATAAATTATTAATTCCACCTTTCTTCTTCAACTAGCCTAAAATCTCCATTATCTTTTCTATGAACCTGGCAGATGTATATTAAAAAAAAAAGTGCACATAAAGACAGATTAGAGTTAGAGAAGACAGAGGAGGATATTCTGCAAAAATGAAAAGGATATTGTGCAAAATGCAGGATATTGTTAAAGGAATGTTAATGATGTCAAGTATCACCAATTTCTGATCAAATCTTGATGTCCCTGAAAACAATCACACATGCTGCAAACTTGCTGTGGGAAAGTAATTCTTTTGAGGACATCACAATGTAGCTAGTATATTTTTAAAAGGGTAAAGCACTTTCGTCTTGACACTGTAGGCTACCTTGAGAACAGGTTACAAGGCAAGCACTATCAATGGTATGAATCAATAGAAAGAAAAATCAATAGGGAACAAAAGACATTGCCCTTGCATTACAAGTCTCCATTTCTTGTGTCCTGAGTACACGTTAATTGATCCAAGAGTACCTATTTATAAAGAACAATTTTCACCATCTGTAGAAAAAAATCAGCCTTGCTTTCTGAGGTTTAAAAGACACAGAATGGTAGTTCATAGCATAAGGCCCTGCAACGTGTGCTGGTTCATAGCAGAAAGATGCAACTAACTTTGGAAAATACCAGTATTGCGCTATTCTGAATTAGAAGTCTCATTGTATGAAATAAGGTGCACAGGTGACCCAGAAGAATAAGTAGATGTATATCTTTTGCTATAAGACTACATAATCTATTACCCATATTTTTGTCCTTCATGATAAAAATTTTGATTGGAATCCTTTGCGATGCTATTTACATTTAATAATCTTTAATAAAATTAGAAATAGAATCCAATTCTAACTATAGAATTGAAAAACATAACACAAGAAATAAAAAACAAAACAAAACTCTGTCTAGAGTACACTGTGAAGCAGTGAACAGCTGCCAGTGCCAAGAGACCTGGAATTTGCACTGACATGGTGATACCAGGATACTTGATCATCTACTGAGTTGTCTCTCATAGTTCAGGGAAGGCCATCACCCCCCTACCATCCCTGTCCTTCTGACAGCAGGAGAAGATTTGACTCATGTGGTATGGTTATAACAACAAATTTGATTTATTGTCCTGCTCCAGCTGTGATGAGCAATCAACGGGGCTGCCCCACAGGTACCCCCAGACTATACTGCTCACACAGTTATGTACCTTATTACTCTTATTCCTGTTTCTTGGCCCTCCTTTTTGTCATCCTTGTTACTCCTTTTTTTCATCTTAGCATCCTGCTGCCCTAATAAGCAGCCATCCTTAATTGTTTTTTGCCCATTCAGTCTCAGTTTTGCTAAATCCATATTGAAATTCAGTATTTCTACATTACTTAGGTAATCACAGTTCTATATAATACAAGTGATGAGGTTACCTAAGTTCTCTTGGCCTTATAAGATTTTACCCCCAAAAAAGTCCCCAATGCTCCCCTCCAAGTACCTCTTCAGTTTTACAATCTTGCACATCACTCCTAGTTAACCAGCAGTGAAATCCAGGCATCCCTCACTGAGCTACCTGTGTCCTTGGCTTCCCATACTGTTATTTAAGTTCAGAAATTTCTCACATCATATCCAGTAGTTTTCCTCTTCGTTTAGCTTAATCTCAGGCCAAAATCTAGTCATTGGCCTAATCATTTGCCTGCAACAGCGTCCTTTAAATAGTCCACATATAAAATGGCTATCTATAGTCTAGATAAACAAATGTTGTCTGAAAGTTGTGGTTTTGAAAAGAACAGCTTTGGCGAAATAGGAAAAATATTTACACTGTTTCTAAAAAATAATGTGCTTATGTGTTTACCTTGTCTGAATACATAGCGTGACATAAATAGTAATTGTTAAAGAAAAAGTAAAGACAGACAGGCTGTGGACTGAATGAAGAGTATTTGGTTAAATGCAGTGACCAAGAAGGATCAGCCCCTCAGTTTCAATATGCTGCTTGGTCAAATATAGGGAATACATATAACACTGGTGTTTTAAAAGTAAAAAAAAACCCCAAAAAACAAGAAAAGAAAAAGGTTGTCAATTGCTCTAGGGTGACCCATACTGAGAACCATCAGTTTCAACAATAAAGAGACCAAGCTGTCTGCCATAGTATGGCGACTATAAAACTAGACTGTTACAGGAAAAAAATGTAGGGAAGATCATGAGGTTATTTCTCAATATTGCCTGTTAAATTATCAGGAATCTTGTTATACTTTAATTAAAATGAAATGTAAGGAAATGTGTCATTTCAGACACTTCCTGTTATTGCATTATTCCAAGGATCCCCTAATACTGCAGTCGTCTTCTGAGAAGGTAACCAGAACTACCGTACAGGCATTAAGAGTCTAAATCTTAAATTTTGCATAAGTCGCACCTAACTCATGATCCGAAGGTAGAATGCCCTCTGTTTTTTCGCAGTAGTTCAGTCAATAATTCACAGAATCACAGAATCATTAAGGTTGGAAAAGATCTTCAAGATCATCAAGTCCAACCATCAACCCAACACCACCATGCCCACTAAACCATGTCCCGAAGTGCCACATCCACACGTTTTTTGAACACTTCCAGGGATGGCGACTCCACCACCCCCCTGGGCAGCCTGTTCCAATGCTTGACCACTCTCTCAGTAAAGAAATTTTTCCTAATACCCAATCTAAACTTCCCCTGGTGCAACTTGAGACCATTTCCTCTTGTCCTATCACTAGTTACTTCGGAGAAGAGACCAACACCCACCTCACCACAACCCTCTTTCAGGGAGTTGTAGAGAGCGATAAGGTCTCCTCTCAGCCTCTCTTCTCCAGACTAAACAATCCCATTTCCCTCAGCTGCTCCTCATAAGGCTTGTTCTCCAGACCCCTCACCAGCTTTGTTGCCCTTCTTTAGACATGCTTGAGCAACTCAACACCCTTCTTGTAGTGAGGCACCCAAAAAGGAACACAGGATTCAAAGTGTGGCCTCACCAGTGCTGAGTACAGGGGCACAATCACTTCCCTACTCCTGCTGGTCACATTATTTCTAATACAGGCCAGGATGCTGTTGGCCTTCTTGCCTACCTGGGCATACCGCTGGTTCATATTCAGACGGCTGTCAACCAGCACCTCCAAGTCCTTTCCTGCCCGGCAGCTCTCCGGCTGCTCCTCCCCAAGCCCATATCGTTGCATAGGGTTGTTGTGACCCAAGTGCAGGACCCTGCACTTGGCCTTATTAAACCTCATACAGCTGACCTCAGCCCATTGATCCAGCCTGTCCAGATCCCTCTGCAGAGCCCTCCTACCCTCCAGCAGATCAACACTCCCACCCAACTTTGTGCCATCTGCAAACTTACTGAGGGAGCACTCGAACCCCTCATCCAGACCTTCAATAAAGATATTGAACAAGACTGGCCCCAGAACCAAGCCCTGGGGAACACCACTTGTGAATGGCCATCAGCTGGATTTAATGCCATTCACCACAACTCTCTGGGCTTGGCCGTCCAGCCGGTTCTTTACCCAGCGAAGAGTAAACCTGTCGAAGCCACAAGCCACCAGTTTCTCCAGAAGAATGTTGTGGGAGACGCTGTCAAAGACTATACTGAAGTCCAGGTAGACAACGTCCACAGTCTTTCCCTCATCCACTAGGCAGGTCACCTGGTCATAGAAGGAGATCAGGTTGGTCAAGCCGGACCTGCCTTTCATGAACCCATGCTGGTTGGGCCTGATCCTTTGGTTGTCCTGCACATGCCCTGTGAGCACTCTCAAGACGAACCGCTCCATGATCTTCCCCAGCACGGAGATCAGGATAACAGGTCTGTAGTTCCTGGGATCCTCCTTCCGGCCTTCCTTGTAGATGGGCATCACATTGGCAAGACTCCAGTCATCTGGGACCTCCCCTCTTAACCAGGACTGCTGATAAATGATGGAGAGTGTCTTGGCAAGCTCCTCTGCCAGCTCCCTCAGTACTCTTGCGTGGATCCCATCAGGCCCCATAGAGTTATGGGTGTCCAGGTGGCTTAACAGGTCCTTAACTTTGCTCATGAGCTGGCAGACCTCATTGAGAGGGCTTTAAACTAGATTTGGAGGGGGGAGGGGCTAAAACCGGGCTCACTAGAGTTGAACCTTGGGGTAGGTTCAACGTGCCAGAGTTGAAATCGATAGCCCAGCTCAGGTGCATCTACACCAATGCACGCAGCATGGGCACCAAACAGGAGGAGCTGGAAGCCATTGTGCAGCGCGACAGCTATGACGTAGTTGCCATCACAGAAACATGGTGGGATGTTTCTCATGACTGGAGTGCTGCAATGGATGGCTATAAGCTCTTCCGAAGGGATAGGCAGGGAAGGAGAGGCGGTGGGGTGGCTCTGTATGTTAGGGAGTGTTTTGATTGCATAGAAATCGAAGATTGTGAAGACCAAGTAGAGTGCTTGTGGGTAAGGATGAGGGGGAAGGCCAATGAGGCAGATATCCTGCTGGGAGTCTGTTACAGACGACCTAAACAGGATGAAGAGACGGATGAGACATTCTATAAGCGACTGGCAGAAGTCTCGCATTCGCTGGCCCTTGTTCTTGTGGGGGACTTCAACCTACCGGACATCTGCTGGAAGTATAACACGGCAGAGAGGAAACAGTCTAGGAGGTTCCTGGAGTGTGTGGAGGATAACTTCCTGATGCAGCTGGTGAGTGAGCCCACCAGGGGAGATGCCTTGCTGGACCTGCTGTTTACAAACAGAGAAGGAATGGTGAGAGATGTGGTGGTCGGAGGCTGTCTTGGGCTTAGCGACCACGACATGATAGAATTCTCAGTTGTGAGGGAAGTAAGGAGAGGGGTCAGCAAAACTGCTATCATGGACTTCCGTAGGGCAGACTTTGGCCTGTTCAGGTCACTGGTTGAGAGAGTCCCTTGGGAGACAGTCCTGAAGGACAAAGGGGTCCAGGAAGGACCATGAGGAGTTTGTTGTGCTCTCCATACTCGTCTTCCAGCTCAGGAGGATGAATACCCTGAAGATACCTGGTCTGGCTATTAAAGACTGAGGCAAAGGTGGCATTAAGTACCTCAGCCTTGTCCACATCCTTGGTGACAATGTTCCCCGCCATATCCAGTAGGGGATGAGAATCTCCTTGCTCTCTTTTTGTTGTTAATATATTTGTAAAACATTTTTTATTATCTTTTACGCCTGTGGCCAGATTGAGCTCTAACTGGGTTTTTCCCTTCCTAATTTTGTCCCTGCTTGACCTAACGAGATTCTTGTACTCTTCGTGAGTTGCCTGCCCCTTCTTCCAGAGGTGATAAACTCTCCTCTTTCCCCTGAGTCCCAGCAAATGCTCCCTGTTCAGCCAGGCCAGTCATCTTCCCCACCAGCTCGTCTTACAGCACATGGGGACCATCTGTTCCTGCACCTTTAGGAATTCCGTCTTGAAGACTGTCCAGCCTTCCAAAACCCATTTGCCCTTCAGGACTGTCTCCCATGGGACTCTCTCAACTAGTAACCTGAACAGGCCAAAGTCTGCCCTCCGGAAGTCCATAGTAGCAGTTTTGTTGACCTCCCTCCTTACTTCATTTTGAATTGAGAATTCTATTATGTTGTGGTCACTAAGCCCAAGACGACCTCCGACCATCATATCTCCCACCAGACCTTCTCTGTTCGTAAACAACAGGTCAAGCAGGGCACCTCCCCCGGTAGGCTCACTTACCAGATGTGTCAGGACCTTATCTTCCACACACTACAGGAACCTCTTAGACTGTTTCCTCTCTGTTGTGTTATACTTCCAGCAGATGTCCAGTAGATTGAAGTCCCTACAAGAACAAGGGCTAGTGATTGCGAGACACCTGCCACGCTCTTACAGAATGCTTCATCTGCCTCTTCATCCTGTTTAGGTCGTCTGTAACAGACTCCCAGCAGGATATCTGCCTCGTTGGCCTTCCCCTCATCCTTACCCATAAGGACTTGACTTGGTCATCACGATCATTGATTTCTATACAATCAAAACTCTCCCTAACATACAGAGCCACCCCACTGCCTCTCTTTCCTTGCCTAACCCTTCTTATGAGCTTATAGCCATCCATTGCAACACTCCAGTCATTGAGAATCATCCCACCATTTTTCTGTGATGGCAACTTCATCATAGCTGTCCTGCTGCACAATGGCTTCCAGCTCCTCCTGTTTTGTGACCATGCTGTGTGTATTGGTGTAGATGCACTTGAGCTGGGCTATTAATTTCACCTACAACTCCGGCACGCCACCCTTAGGCTCATCTCTAGTGAGCCTGGTTTTATCCCCTGCCACCTTCAAATCTAGTTTAAAGACCTCTTGATGAGGTCTGCCAGCTCATAAGCAAGAATCCTTTTCCCCCTTGGAGAAAGTTGCATTCCATCTGCTGCCAGGTGGCCTGGTATTGTGTAAACCTCCCCATGGTCAAAAAAACCAAAATTCTGCTGACGGCACCAGTCCCTGAGCCATGTGTTGATCAGATGTGCTTTCCTGTTCCTTTCAGCGTTCTTCCCCGTCACTGAAGGGATTGATGAAAACACTGCCTGTGCTCCCGCTCCATCGACCAGTCGCCCCAGGGCTCTGAAATCCCTTTTAATTGCTTTTGGGTTTCTTAGTGCAACCTCATTCTTGCCAACCTGTAGGACCAACAGTGGGTAGTAGTCAGTGGGCTGAACCAGACCTTTCATAGAATTCATAGCATAGATCACACAGTCACACACCAACTTACATTACAGCAGCTTAATTCTAGAAGTTGGATTTTTCAAGAATTCTCTGCTAGCTTCATCCGATCTGGAATTGCCTTCTCCTGAAAAATGTGTATTTTGGTTACATTCATGCTTTGGGCATATAATATTTGTTCTGAATACTCTGGCATTTTGTCAACACCTTGTGATTCTTCTGGACTAAATCAGTTATAAATCACCAGTTAGGGTTGTCTGATGAACCTTTAGTCATCAACAAAGCAGCTAAACAAAGCTGCATTGGATTTCATAGTTATCCTAAAATTAAGCATTTGGGTGCTATGGATTGCACGAAAAAATTACGCAAAATGTTCTTGGCAGATAGCAGATTAATGATACATAAACATGATGGCAATAAAAAGACCACACAACCTGTAAAGGAGTATCTTAGAAAGTAGAATGATAAAATCATAAGCTTTTGTTATGTAAGAAACTTGAAAGTTTGAACAGAAAACTAATTAACCTGGACTTGTGTATTGGGTTTACATCGTAAGGTTTTGATAGTGGGGGAACTGGGCTGTAGGGGTGGTCTCTGTGAGAAGACAGAAGGGGTTGCCCCCATGTTGGACAGAGTCAGTTCCATCTGTCTCTAAATCAGACCCACTGCTGGACAAAGCTGAGCCCATCAGAGAAACTGATGTGATAACATATTTAAGAAAGGGTAAAAAATGAGGTGGAGCAGCTGAGAGAGAGAGAGGAATGAGAAAAATGTGAGGGGGAAAAAACCTGCAGACACCAAGATCAGAGAAGGAGGGAGTAGAGGCGCTCCAGGTGGCAGAGATTCTCCTGCAACCTGTGGAGAAGATCATGGTGAAGCAGGTTGTTCCCATGCAGCCCATGGAGGACTACGGTGCAGCAGATGTCCACACTGCAACCTGTGAAGGACCCCGTGCCGCAGCAGATGGAGGTGCCCTGAAGGAAGCTGCAGCCTTTGGAGCACTTACTTTGGAGCAGGAACTGCTGGCCTGTGGGGCACCCACGCTGGAGTGGTCTGTTCCTGAAGGAGTGTAGCCATAGAGAGGACCTAGGCTGGAGCAGTTCTTGAAGAACTGCAACCCGTGGGAGGGACCAATGTTGGAGAAGTTTGTGAAGGGTTGCATCTCATGGGAGGGAACCCATGACACAGCAGGGGAAAAATGTACAAAGGAAGGAATGGCAGAAGTAAAGTGTTATTAACTGACTGCAACCCCCATTCCTCATACCCCTGCACTGCTTTGGGTGGGAAGAGGTAGAAGAGTCCTGAGTGAAGCTGAACCTGGGAAGAAGGAGGAGGTGGAGGGAAGATGTTTTTAGTTTTGTCTTTGTTTCTCACCATTTTTAATTGACAAAAAATTAAAGTACTTTTCCTCAAGTTGAGCCTGTTTTGCCTGTGATGGTAATTGGTAAGCAGTCACCTTGTTTTTACCTCAACCCATGAGCTTTTTTCATCCTTTTTCCTCCTGCATTCTGTTGAGGTGGGAATGAGAGAGTGTCTTGGTGGGTGTCTGGCAACCAAGGTTAACAGACCACAAAGAGGCAAGATATGATTCCAGTGATGTCACTTTACCGATTGTGAAGAAGCAGGATTCTAAGGGGAACTAACATAAGGTCAAAACACAAATCTCAGGGAAGACTAAACACTCTTCAGATGAGGAATTAATATGGCCATTCATCATTACTATATTAAGTCCTGCATTTTTTCAGAAAAGGTTTAGTAATGTGAGATATCAAAATGACTTGATTGTGGCATAAATTTTTTATTTTATAATACACAGGATCTGATTTTCTGAAATGCTTGATATTACTGGGCTCATACAATAGAAGGACCATCTTTTAGCATAGCTCTAAATCTACATTTTAAATTACAATATTGTCCTGGTTTCAGCCAGGGTAGAGTTATTTTTCTTCATAGAAGCTAGTGTCAGGCTATGTTTTGGATTTGGGATGAAGCAAATGTTGATAACGTGCTGATGTTTTGAGTTGTTGCTAAGCAGTCAAGGACAGTCCAGCTTCTCATGCTGGCCTGCCAGCAAGGAGGCTGGGGGTGCACGGGAAGCTGGGAGGGGACACAGCTGGGACAGCTGACCCAGGCTGGCCAAAGAGATATTCCCGACCATATAACATCATGCTCAGTATATAAAGTTGGGTCGAAGAAGAATGAGGGGGTGGAGGGACGTTCGGAGTTATGGCGTCTGTATTCCCAAGAAACCATTACGCGTGACGGAGCCCTGCTTCCCTGGAGATGGCTGAACACCTGCCTGCCCATGGGGAGTGGTGAATGAATTCCTTGTTTTACTCTGCTTGCGTATACGGCTTTTGCTTTCCTTATTAAACTGTCGTTATCTCAAACCATGACTTTCCTCACTTTTCCAATTCTCTCCCCCATCCCACTGCAGGGGAGTGAGCGAGCGTCTGCGTGGTGCTTAGTTGCCAGCTGGGGCTAAAACACGACAAATATTCACTGTAAAAAGCAAAACTTGGGCACCACAGATAGAATGCCTTAACATATCTTCCCCAGGTTCATGTTTCATTACATATGAATCTTCAGAATTACCCTTATTGTAATATATACCATTCTGCCTTAATGACATAGTTTACTTGCTATCATTCAGCAGCTCTCAAGTAGTTTAAAACATGAATAAGAAGCATGTTCACCCCAGGAATCATTTTATGCCCTGTGAAACTACAGATATTCTTGTCTAATCTTACAGCACAACTTAACTAGTTACTGTTAATGTTGTTCTTGGAAATTTTTCTGTTGTATTTAAATAAGGTCACTCCATGCCTGGAAGCTCAAAGATTTTTTGAATAGCTTGCTTTTAAGCAAACTTTCATCACGTCTCTGGTGATAATTGTAAGGACAGAAATTTTTGTACCTTCATAAAAGTACCAGTAAATTAAAGAATAAAAAGAAACAGCATAGTGAAAAGTGTAAGACAAAGTTGAAAGGAAAGAAACAAGCCCATCTGTGGTTTCTCAAATTATTAAATGCGATTAAAGAAAATGTTGAAGACAAATATAAATACAAGCAAATAACTTAACCATTAGCATTAGACACTTTCTAGGGGATGGTTCAGATAAATACTGAAATACTGGTATAAAGTAAATATTAAGAAAAAAGTTAAAGATAGTATTTTCAATGTCATGTAAATTTTTTTCAAAATGCTTTCATCACTTGATTTTCAGGGAAAGTTATCCCTGAAAATTAAGTTTCATAGAGTATTACCAAGATTTATTTACTTTTAGAAATAAGACTCAAGTCCTTTAACATTTTACTACTGACCAACATCATATTTCTGGAAATGACTGAGATAACTCCATGCTTAACAATCTGAAGTATATGGCATATTTTTCAACGAACACTTAAAAAACCCCTCTCTCTAACTGCTGCTTAACACGCTTATCCACATATGCAACAACTGACCTCTTAGCTCCTATTAATATAAAACTGAAAACTAGTTTGTTAGTTACCCTTAGACAGTGGTTTTTTTTCTGAAGGGGACTATGTTTTTTGCGTTTTTACCACTTTTACCACTCTCTTAGCTTTATTGGGGGGTGGTATGGGAAGACCATACATCCCATGTAGATATATATAGGTCCCCCCTTCATTGGAGGACCTGCATAGTTGTTATTAAATAAAATAGTCTTTTTAAAAAAAAACTTGCAGGTCTTACTTATACCTGTAACTGGCCAGCAGATCCATGTTTTGTGATCAGGAGTATGCAAGGGCAATGTGAAAGCTTCTTCACATAATCTACTTTTAACTTCCACTGTTACTAGAGAGAACACTATTAGTCATGCATTTATGCTTTTCTTTTCATTTAGAGAAGTAGATATATTCTGGGAGCAGGTGAAACACCTGTGCTGTGCTAGAATTGACTGTTGTATTTAAGATCATTAACAGATGAGACTGACAAACTAAAAAAACCAAACACAGGAACTGCTCTTGATTTTTAAGGAAAGTAATAGCACTTATTCCAGTGGAAAGAAAATCTGCTCCCAAAACTGAATACGACATGAGACTATTGTTGCATGTGCCTAAGATTAAATGGATTGGACAATGGTTAAATTACATAAATAATCAGTTTTTAGATTATTCCTGTAAAAATGATTAAAATACATTAATTTTATTCCTAAACTTTAATCATATATACCATTTTAATTCTTTAAATAATTGAAAATAACACTCAGCAAGTCTAAAAGTTGTTATGTAACTGTAGCTCTGAGTATTTGCACATTCTTAAAGCAAAAGAATCACAATATAATTCAGTATCATATTATAATTCAGTCTGAAAGGGACCTCAGTATAATTCTAATTCAGAGTTCTTTCTGTCCAGAGCAACGTCAGCTCTGACGTCAGACCTCAGCTCAGTGTTTTATCTACTTGGGTCTTGAAAGCCTCCAAGAATGGGGAGGGACTGGAGCAGCCTGTTCCACTGCCTGACTGTCCACACAGGGAAAAAATTTTCTTCTTATATCCAGTCTGTGTCTCTCCTATCAGTTAAGATTCATTTTCTCTTGTTGTACCCCTGTTCACGGCTGTGAAGAGACTAACACTGATTTCTCAATATCCTCCCCATAGGCTTTGGGGGCAGCTGTTCAGTCCTCCTGAAGCTGCCTGTTCTCCAGGCTGGACAAGCTCAGCCCCCTCAGCTTTTCTCCTCACAGGGCAAGTGCTCCAGTATCACATCTGGTGGCCCTCTGCCAAAATCTCTCCAGTTTATCAATGTCTACCTTGTATTGGGGGATAAAAATAAATTAAAAAAATATTACTCGTACTACATTACTCATGCTGTACTCACGCATTGGGTGTGTGTGGCAAGGTTTTGGTAACAGTGGAAGTTGCAGGAGTCACTTCTGTGAGAAGTTACTAGAAGCTTCCCCTGTGTCAGATAAAGCCACTGCCAGCCAGCTTCAAGACAGACCCACTGCTGACCAAGGCCAAGAAAATCAGTGATGATGGTAGCACCTCTGGGATAACATATTTAAGAAGGGGGGAAAAAAAAATGCATGTAGCATTTGCAGAATCTGAAGCCAGAGAGAGGAGTGACAATATGTGAAAACAACTCTGCAGACACTAAAGTCAGTGAAGAAGGAGGGGGGCATGTGCTCCAGGCACCGGAGCAGAGATTCCCCTGCAGCCCGTGGGGAAGACCATGGTGAGGCAGACTGTCCCCCTGCAGCCCATGGAGCTCCACAAAGGAGTAGATCTCCACCTGCAGCCTGTGGAGGACCCCATGCCAGAGCAGGTGGATGTGCCTGAAGGAGGCTGTGACCTCATGGAAAGCCTACACTGGAGCAAGCTCCTGGCAGGACCTGTGGACGCATGGAGAGAGGAGTCCAGGCTGGGGCAGGTTTGCTGGCAGGACTTGTGACCCCGTGGAGGACCCACGCTGGAGCAGTCTGTTCCTGAAAGACTGCACCCTGTAGAAGGGACCCAGGCTGGAGCAGTTCATGAAGAACTGCAGCCTGTGGGAAGGACTCACATTGGAGAAGTTTGTGGAGGACTGTCTCCCGTGGGAGGGACTCCACGCTGGAGCAGGGTAAGAGTGTGAGGACTCCTTCCCCTTGAGGAGGAAGGAGGAATAGAAACGACGTGTGATGAACTTACCACAACCTCCATCCCCATTGTCCTGTGCTGCACAGCAGGGAGGAGGTAGAGAAAGTCGGTAGTGAAGTTGAGCCTGGAAAGAAGGGAGGGGTGGGAGGAAGGTGTTTTAAGATTTGCTTTTATTTCTCATTATCCTACCGTGATTTTGACTGGGAATAAATTAAACTCATTTCCCCAAATTGAGTCTGTTTTGCCCGTGATGGTAATTGATGAATGATCTCTCCATGTCCTTATCTCAACCCACAAGCTTCCCATTATAATTTCTCTCCCCTGTCCAGCTGAGGAGGGGGAGCAATATAGTGGCTTTGCTGGACACTTGGCATCTAGCCAGGGTCAACCCACCACAACTCACTATGTCTGTGGGCAGGGAAAGATGTAACTTTTCATTAATTGTATGAAACTTAGTGATGTCATCTTTGACTTCAAATATGCAATGTTCAGATCAGGATCATTACAGAGCTCAAATATTCATAAAGCACTTTTGAGTAAACTCATTGAAAATGGACAATTTTACATCTGAATCATAAAATCATAGAATATGAGAATCATCTAGGCTGGAAAAGACCTTTAAGATCAGTGAGTCCAACCATAAACCTAACACCCCAAAGTCCACCACTAAACCATGACCCTAAGTGCCACGTCTACACGTCCTTTAAATACCTCCAAGGATGATGACTCAAGCACTTCCCTGGGCAGCCTGTTCCAATGCTTGACAACCCATTTGGTGAATAAATTTTTCCTAATATTCCATCTAAACCGTCAGGGGGTGCAATTTGAGACTCTTTTCTCTTGTCCTGTTGCTTATTACTTGTGAGACGAGACCAACACCCACCTCACTACAACCTCCTTTCAGGTAGTTGTAGAGAGTAATAAGGCCTCCCCCGAGCCTCTGTTTCTCCATGCTAAACAACCCCAGTTCCCTCAGGTGCTCTTCATAAGACTTGTGCTCTAGACCCTTCACCAGCTTTATGTGGAACATTTATTCTCACAAGGCTTCATCTGATATCAAGTGAAACTCTCACTTTGAATAAGTATTTCTTTGAGTGCCTAAGATCACATAAGCCCACAAGCTCAAAGCAAAACTCTGCAAACTTGGACAGCGAAAAAATGTGTATGGAAAGATTTTTTATGAAGCTGGACTTGATGACCTTAAAGGTCTGTTCCAACTTAAGTGATTCTATGATAATTTGATGTACAGTAAAGATAATGTAGTAATGCAGGTGTGAAAGCGTACACCTGGGATCTTTGTGAGTATTTCTACGCTGATAAATTGCTTGCATACAATAACATATGGTTATGCACATAGTTATATACATGTGTTGTTACATTTAGCTATATACACTTAGAAGCATTTTAATCAACACATGTAAGCCACAATTGCCTATTCACTTTACCAAGAGAGGATAAGACTAATATGAAAATCAATCCAATAAGAAAAGTGTAAATCTATCATCTAGTGTGTCACTGAGTCATGTGTCCTACAGAATTTTCAGCAGAGTGATACATCATAGAAATCAATGATAAAAATCCCTGGGATTAATAAATAAATTATACACATGATATTAATTATCTTTTGTCAATTATCTATACTGTGTTATTGCTTCATTCAGTGTATCTGGAGTATGAAAAACACCTGTCTTCTTTTTCTTTCTCCTCCACCTGCTTCTCAAAGGGGAATAAAACCATCTCATTGCTGTTAGTTGCCACTGCAGCCACCTAAAGAACTGCAAGTCTCTGTCACAGCTGGAGCAAGCTAGGACAGGAAGACTAAGTTACAGAGAAAGAAGAGTGAAGGAAATGGATGTCTAGCTATTAAACTATCTTTGCTATAGCTCTGAAAGGTCTGAACACCTTATTATGATGCAGGGAAATATTGTTATTTCAGTGAAATCACCCAAATAATTCTACAACATAAGCTGCTTATTAAAAAAAATATAGTGTCTCTCAGTTAACAGAAAAGTTAGTGAGTGGACAGAGAGTTTTGTGACAGAAACTTCATGTAACTGTTATTATATGTTAAGTGTGGCCTTCAAAGTGATTGAAATGTAACATAGTGACAGAATACAGCTAATAGTTTATGTTAAGGTTATCATCAAATTAGAAGTTGTGTTTAAACTCCGGTACTTAAAACACTCATTTAACTTTGTACCTGTTTTTTCACACTCATTCAGCTGAATATTGAAACTGTGGAATAACTGAGGAATGTTTCAGTCATATTTGTATACACATACATATGTGGCTTTATATGTTGATACATATAAATAAAGAGGAAGAAACCAGATGATATTCTAAGAATACTTATCTAGCTTGAAATTTAAAATGTAAAGCAAAATTATTTTATTTTCATTAGTATTACTGTTTTAATTCTGAATAGAATTCTTATTCTCAGTATATTATGTAACCTTTTCTGTTATTTTCATGTTAATTGATTTCCTAGATTAAATGCCTGACAGAACTATTTTGCACTGAGTATTTTACTGTGCTTAACATTTCCACTATCTCCTCCTCAAAGGACCATTTGATTTAACAGCCCAGTTTTACTGTGTTGAACAATACTGTTAAGAAATATAAAATACAGAATCTTAGGATATATTCATCAGGAAAATTACAGTTTTCCTAAGGTACCTAGAACTGGTCTGTCACTTTGGCCAAGCAGTGGAAACATCTACAAAGGATATATAAAATAGTAATGTTTTTTTCCCACTAAATTTAACTGGAAGAGGGGGACATGGGGTCAGAAGATAATCTTTCTATATCATAATAATATGTAAAAAACTCATAGAAAATAATTTCTAAACAGCTCAGAGTGAATAAAGCACACACTATTAACACTAAATGTTTTTCCATGTATAAACAAATCTTTAGTGAGACTGTACAGCAGAAAGGGAGATAAAACAGAACAAAGATAGAACTGAATAGCATAAGAAAGAGTTCACTGTAAAAGTGCACCACATTTTCAGATAATATAAACTAGCATAGTACCAATGACTTTGATGGGCCAATATTTGTTGATTTATTCTATCTCAGAGAGCAATCCAGAAAGAGAATTGCTATATAAGCAGTGTTACAGTTTCTTTGTACTTAGAGGAAGAGGTAGATTGTCATTTATTGCCAGCCAGAGAAGTAAAACATTCATACTTAAAAAAAAAAAAAATTCTCATCTTACTCCTTTAAAACAAACAAAATCCCCCACGTCTCTTACTGTAGAACACTAAAACAGCATAATCTGATGGGTGACCAGTAAAATAGCCTTCCAGTACTTAAAGAGGGTTTATAAGAAAGATAGGGACAGACTTTTTAGCAGGGCCTTTTGCTATACGACACGGGATAATGGTTTTAAACTAAAAGAAGGTAGGTAGATTTAGACAAGATATACGGAAGAAATTTTTGGCAATGAAGGTGGTGCAACATTGGCACAGGTTGCCCAGAGAGGTGGTAGATGCCCCATCCCTGGAAACATTTAAGGTCAGGTTGGACAGGGCTCTGAGCAACCTGATCTAGTTGAAGATGTCCCTGCTCATTGCGGGGGGTTGGACGAGACAACCTTTAAAGGTCCCTTCCAACCCAAACTATTCTATGATTCTAAAACAAGTTAAGAATTAATTGTCTGCTTAATTAAACCATGGCTTTATGTTAGTAACCCATCAGCAGCAGTTGAAAAATATCAGGATTCTGTTCCCACTCTTGCTTATTCCCTAGGAAAGATTACCATCCCTTTTCAATTCCATTTCTGTGTCACCTTACTATAAGATACATTACCTGAAATGATCCATGGAATAAATGAAAAGATACAATGTGTTTTCCTTTTAAAATAGCCTGTCTCACTTGTCTGGTTTAGAGCAAGGCCACACAGCTGAATCAGCACACCTGAGGGTGTCATAAAATCTGGCAAAGTATGGGGAGCAAAATATCTTAAATTAGATCCTCCTCCAGTGGAACAGTAATGGAGAATGGAAGCCACAGACACAAAGGAGTTGGACCATGTCACAAATTCCATGTCTTTTAGAGCTGTAAGCAAGCAATCAAATTCCTCTGCACATATCACCTCCCCAGCTGAGTTAGCCCGTATATCCTGGAGGTAGAAAGCAATATAAGGAAGCAGAATCTTCACTGCTTTTGATACAAAATATTTCACAGGATCACTGATCTTGAGTACATCCTGGGGTCTCAGATTTTAGAGTGATCATACAGCTCCTGTTCAGGCTTTATTCCCAGATCACAGAAATATATTTCTGATGCATTATAACAGTAAAGTTTTCCTATTTAGGAACAGCCATAGATTTTCAAAATCATACCAAACACACTGGAAAGATTGTGTTCAATTGCACATACTGTATAGGTTTGTCAGTGTCCCTGTCGTGTACCTAATGGCAACAATCAGACTTTTTTGAAAGACTGAACTACTACTACCCTATGTTAGTGAAAGGAGAAATTGTGCAATCTATACATTTAATCAGTAATACAGCTGACAGATATATCTTTATGTATATAATGTGCTTCAGGCAATACTGTTCTTCAGTCACGTCCTACAATATAGTTATCACAGGGAAAATATGTTACCTGTAACATATAAAAGTTTCTGGACATTGTACTCATTCTTTCAACATAAAGAGGGAGGATAGCTCTTAACAGCTTAAAACAACTTGCCAAAATATCACCTAAAGCAATGGTATTCAAATCTAATTATACGTTTGACAGGCTTTAAAAACAAATGGAAATTGTCCCAAGCATGTTGACAAGTACAAGATAAAAAAGGAGAGCTCTCCTCAAATGGTTACTAACCAGACTCATTAATTTCTTTCAGAAGATTAGATATCAGCTTGGAAAATGCTCACACCATATTTCTAAGCCATTTAGACAACCCTGAAAATGAATTTTTGAAACAAAAATAAGACCCATTTTCATAAAATACATAACTTTTTCAAATGATCATGTCTTAAAGCAAAACCTACAGACCATAGTTCACTATTATGCCCTAAACTTACATTCAAGAACCACTGGCACCACTGTCAGAGATGTCTTTAATGTTTACCTGGTACATAAACAGCGAAACTGCAACTGAGGCATTTCAGAGGAGAATTACTTAGCTAGCTTTCCATGCCATTTAGTGATTCTCAGGAGGCCTTACAGCTCATCTGCTGTAAATAAAATTCTGAGTCACTTCAGAAAAACATATCTCAGGTTTCATTCATCAGTCATCACAGAATGGTTGAGGTTCGAAGAGACCTTTGGAGGTCATCTGGCCAAACCCTCCTGCTCAAGCAAGACCACTTAGAGCCACTTGCCCAGTACCAAGTCCAGATGGTTCCTGTACATCTCCAAGGGTGGAGACTCCACAACCTCCCTGGGAAATCTGTGCTAGTGCTCAGTCACCCTCACAGTAAAAAAGAGTTTCCTAATTTTCAGGTGGACCCTACTGTTTCCACTGCCTCGAGTCCTGTTGCTGGGCACCACTAAAAAGAGCCTGGCTCCATCCTCTTTGCCCCTCTCTTCAGGTATTTAAAATAAATTCCCCCTGAGCCTTCTGTTCTGTAGGCTCAACAGTCCCAGCTCTCTCAGCCTTTCCTCATATGAGAGTTGCTCCAGTCCTTCCGTCATCTTTGTGACCCTTCATTGGACACTCTCCAGTATGTTCATGTCTCTCTTGTCTTATGGAGCCCAGAATTGGACATGGTACTCTAGGTGTGGCCTCACCAGTGCTGAGTAGCGGGCAAGGATCACCTCCCTTGACCAGCTGGCAACACTTTGCCTAATGCAGCCCAGGATACCATTCAACTTCGCCACAAGGGTACTTTGTCGGCTTACATTTTACTTGATGTCCACAAGGATCTGTGGGTCCTTCTCTGTTGAGCTGCTTTCCATCTATGTGGCCCCCAGAATGTACTGGTACATGGGACTGTTCTTCCCCAGGTGGAGGACTTTGCACTCCTCGTTGTTGAGCTTCATGTGGTTCCTTTTAGCCCATTTCTCCAGCCCACTGAGGTCCCTCTGGATGGCAGCATGACTTTCTGGTGTACCAGCCACTCCTCCCCATTTTGTGTCATCAGCAAACTTGCTGATGCTACACTCTGCCCTGTGATCCAGATCATTAATGAAGATGTTAAATAGGACTGGACCCATTTTTGGCCCTTGGAGTACACCACTAGCCACTGGCTTCCAACTAAAGTATGTGCCACTGATCACCACCCTCTGGGCCTGACCATTCAGCCAGTTTTCAATCCACCTCATTGCCTGCTCATCCAGCACATACATCACCAGCTTCTCTATGAGGATCTTATAGAAGACAGTGTTGAAAGCCTTATCAAAGTCTAAGTAGACAATATCCATTACCCTCCCCTTGTCTACCAAGCTAGTCAGTTCATCACAGAAGTCATATTAGTCAAGCATGACGTCCTCCTTTGTGAATCCATGCTGACTAATCCTGATGAGTTTCATGTCTTTCAAGTGGCTGGAAATGTTTTCTAGGATGAGCTGCTCTATCACATTCCCAGGATCAAAGTGAGGCTGATTGACCTGTAGTTCCCTGAGTCCTCCTTCTTGTCCTTCCTGAAGATGAGGACTTTTTTTTCCTCCAGTCTTCAGGTATGTCTCCCAGTCACTATGATTGATCAAGGATTATTGAAAGCAACCTCACAATGAAATCTGCCAGCACTTCGTGTCATCTTTAAATAAAAATTAAAAATTAAAAAAAAAAAAAAGAACCTTCAAATAGCTAAAGAGAAGTGGCTAAGGCCATATAAAATTAACCAACTCCAAAATAACTGCACACTGAAAAAGCCTGAGTGATTTTTTTAGCTATTTTTAGTATTTTACTGACTACTTATTTGTAATGAACAAGCTTTCCTTCTCCATTTTCATGGTTCTTACAAACCCTGTTTGTAAGCATTATCTAAAATCATAACAAACCAACAAAAGCAGTTTTCCATGTTTTTCTAGAAAACAGTGTTCCCTCATGAAATAATACAGTTTCTGTTTTGATAACTTGCATGATTTAAGAATCTGGCTGCTATATTGAAGTTTGAAGGGTCACAACTTTCAAACTTTTACTGGAGCTTCTCTTCAAGCCTTTGCTTCTACTTCTACATCTCATCTAATCTTTTTCTCTCCAGAAGACTAAGTTTTTGCAGATTTGTCCTGAAGTCTTCTCACCACCTCTGCCTGACTTAATTTGCCATGGTTATTGTTAAGAAGAATGGTAGGCCCCATAAACAATTCAAGAGCCTGTAGTCCCACATGAACACCAACACAAGAAGAGTGGAAAAAATCCTATCTTCCTTTCACACTTCACACCTGTAAGGCAGAATCAAGTCCTCTGACAACCTGAGAGGAAAATTCAAAGAAAAGATTTTACAGAGATGCTTAATTAAATAACATGTCATTATTTTTTGTTCCCATAGACATTCAAATGTTCCCAGAAAGCCTACAGAGGTCAATAAAGAGTTTCTGTTACTGTTTTAGTTTGTAAAGCTGATTGCATGAAAAAGAGGAATTACTTATACGAGCCTAGTGTATGCTTTTTCATCTTCTTTATTTAAAAAAAGAGTAGAGTTGCAAACACTTTTGCTTTTGTACACAGTATAAACAAATAATAATAGGCAGTTTCTTTCCTCAGAAATTCTTAACTGTGCTAGTTTGGAAATCCAAATTTTAATAGAAATTTCACTCTGTTTGCTTTTAAGATTAAACCCACAGCTGCTGAACACTTCAGCTATATGTCAGCATTAATTTGTCTTTGACAGATGATTACAGAAGTGAAGTACCATTCTGTTAACATTACAACTCAGAGAGTCACATCATGCTTTATATTGATTTGTCATTTTCTCCAAAGAACAAATTATGTCAGTTTATTCCTCTCCTATCCCTTGCTTTCTGTCTCTCAAGATTTTATCTTCAGTCCAAAATGTTCTTATCCATAAACTGAGGAATTTATGAATTAAATACAAAATATAACTTCAAAATCATCACCTTCATTCTGTCTTCCTTCTCTTCTTTTTTTTCTTTCTTTTCAGTGGTTTTGATGAAACTAGTATCATAAAAGTTCATGAAAACCTGCTTCTTTTTACAGCACACAGGATTTCCAGATTACTTCCTGCTAAGTAGTTGTCAAAGCCAGGATTGATGACTTTTTGTAATAATACGATGTGTATTCAGCCCAAGAATGCCCAAGAAGAAATTCCTCTTATTTCAGAAAACCAAGTATGGCAGCAATTCTTATGTCTCTGTTTATAGGTGTATTACAAGATTTTCAATTATTATCAAGATTTACAAAGTTATCGATTCAATTAATACAGACAGTGAGAAAATTATCACTTCCTCGATAAAATTTTCATCCAGAACCAAAATCTTGAAATCCACAGAAAATATTCCAGTGGCCAGTGTGAAAGGGAGATATGACAACTCAACAGTGGGAAAATATGAAAAAATCTGCATCTCACACAGGTCTTGTTCTGGTCTCTGCTAGCTAGATTCTAGATGAGGTACACATACCCTTTCTAGATTTTTAAAGATATTGTAATAGCTTTGAGAACCACCTAATCCACTATTGAAACCTCCTAGATTTAAGCAAGAAAATAAACTCTGTATTTCAATTAATAGCTCATGTATAATTTTGGAAATAGTATGTTCTGTAGTCTAAATAAAGGCCTTAGAGCTCAGTATACTTGTATTATAGTCAGTCCGGTGTATCCACAATAATTGTGTTTTGTATATTTGGAGAAAAGTCTGTAGAGAAGCTAAGAAAATTCAGAAAGCTTAAAAAGTGAGTCAGCATTCAGAACATGTGTCTCTGATTGTTTATATTGTATGCTGAGAAGAGTAATTAGGATTGAGCCCTATGCGAGTAATGTGTGTTGATTACTGTTAGCTGACCAGTGAGATGTGAAGGACGATCTAGAAGTTGGCAACTATGATTAAAATTAATAAATTTGATTCCTGCAAAGAACAAAAACAGACTAGTTTTCTGTCTTCAGACAGATTTGTACTGAAACTGATATATAAACATATGGGTTTGTATGAATAAGTGGAAAGCATGGTCACCAGAATTATGGTTCAGTTATTTCTTGATTGACTATATACATCCTTCACACATACACACACATTCACATTGAGTATTCTTTCTGCTTGTTTCCTAAACTATTGACAGCATTTCTGAATGCACTTTTATTAAAATCGTCACTTTGAAGAAATTATAATCAACTTTTTGTTTCTTGTCAAACAACAAGATGAGGTGAGAGAATTGACTAATTTTAGAGCTTTTTAAAATAAAAATATTGTTCATAGGTTATACATGGGTTTTGGGGCCTGAAAAAACCACAGAAACATATTTTGTCCACCGGAAAGGTGCAGTCAATGAAAAAGAGAAATCCTCTGTTTGTCTGTTGGAGTTTGTAACCTGAGAAAATATGAGATTATGATTTAAATAAGGAATATCTGTAGTTGCTTTCTTTCATGTATGTATTGAAATAAGTAAAGGGGAAAAAAATGGGAGAAATAAAGATATGCAGATGTTACTGTAGACTTCGTAGACAAATACGGACAATGATGTAAAAATTGGCTTAGGAGATTTACAATACTTAGTGGTCATTGTTAAAGGAGGTGAACTGGTCATACTATACTTTGGGTTCAGAATTTTAAGTAGTTTCCATGGTTTTGGGGGTATATGGATGGGAGCATTATAACTATAAATAGTAAATAAATTTATACATAAGTAAAAAAACACTGGACCCTGTTATGATCTGATGAAAAATAACCTAGAAGAATCTTATCTGTAGTAAAATTAATAGTTCTAAATAATTCAGAAGAGTAGAAAGTCAAAAGCAAAGCCAAATATGTATTTTCTATAATACTTCTACTAGCCAACAACACTTACCTCAGATACTTTCTTTTCCTTGGCTAAACTCATTGAAGTTGCACTTTAAGAAAGGCAAGCAAGGGATGCTTGTTTACTACTTTTGAAAGCGATTCATTTGACTTGCATTTTAAAAGAGAAATGTCATTTTCCAGATACTAAGCTCCCAAATTTGACATTTAATAACCAAATCTCTCTGAGTTCAGAGAAAAAATGAAGAAATACTCTGAGATATAAGTGCTTATTACTACCAGGATAAGACCTACCCCAACTCTTAAAAATAATGTGCATTTTGTAGATGAAAGCAGAATAGAAAAGAAGAGGTAGTTGGTAATTTTAGTCTGCTTTGAGGTGATGATTACATCCAATGACTCAACAAGAATCATATAAACTAACCGGAGAGAGTGAAGGTTGAAAGCTATGTCTAGATTGTTAGTACAATAACAAGTTCATCTTAAATCATGCAAACAGCCAAATAGACTGCAGAAAAAATCATAAGCTTCAGCATTTCTGCATTTCTTCTGGTAAGGAACCACTTTTGATGAAAAAGCTATGTTACATTCTCTCACTTTCCTCTTTCTCTAGAGAACACCAGAAGGCACAAGCTTAATAGAGAGAAAATTCCAGGATGCTCAAGAACTGCTTATTTATGGTCTACTTTGGGATCAGATTACTAGTTTATACCAAAGTCCCTGATACAGATGTCCAAGCATTTATAATAGGAAACATAAATGTTATGCTTGGTAAAGATTCATCTTCTAAAATGAATTGAGATTATCAAGTCATAGGATTTAAAACTAATTTATAAGTGCTTAATTTGCAAAGAGTAAGTATGAATCATATAATGTACACGAAGTAGATAACTGTAACTCCGTGCAGTTAAAGAATATGTCCCTTTCTACATTTGAACTACTTGGTGACATGTTTAGCACAGTGTGTCTGTCTACATCACTGTTTATCTCAGTCTTTCCTATGGTATCTCCCACCAAACAGGAAGAACATTTGAAATAAGATTGTGATTTGCTATTTCAAAGTAATCCTCAATCTCTGAATATTGCTTGTTATTCCTAGGCAACGTGCAAAATTTCTGTTTCCTTTAACACTGGATTTGGATGTAGGAACTAACCTTAGATACTATTTTCCTTGTTCTAAACTGAGTATTTTGTAACACGTGCCTGTTTTTTCTCACAATAGGGCAAAAAGAAACATTTCCAAATACTCTTAATTGATTTTGAAATTAAAGTTTCATTTTCTAAAAAAAATTTGCCCCTTAAACGGTTTCAAAAGGCAAGGAAGCCCTTTTCATACCAAACCACCAACCTCCTGGCTTTATTTTTTGTTCATTTTTTTTTCCCTGGGGTGGGTCTTGGTGGTGGTTTTTTGTTTGTGGTTTTGTTTTTTTTTATTGTGCTGTGTATTCAATTCTTTATTCCTTTCATTTTTTGTTCTGGCTTGCCTTCTGCAGAACATGTTTTATTTCATACCATCTTCTGTTACTAACAACATAAATAAAAGAATAACACTAACAGCTATATCATCTGGCCACAAATGCAATATTCAGGAACTTCTTTCTAAATTAAGGCATTTTCTTTTGTGGGCTGGTCCAATTCGTAGTTAAAGGCAAGTGGTTCTGTTACTAAATCTTTTTCTCCTGGGATCCATCTATTGGTATCTGACTACATTGAATGTTACTACTTGTGCTTTTTCGACTGTTACATGAGATTTGCATTTACTTTATATAAAAAATGTAAGGAATAAATACAGCTGACTCCCATTTGATCTGGGGAAAAACATGTTTTGAATTTTTGAATGAAGTGAAAATTTCAAATTTTGATTGCCAAGGGTAACAAATTTTAATTCATAAGAACACAGGTATTTCTTTTTCAACTCTACATTTCTGAGACTATAGTCAGAGTGGTCATTCAATTTAATTTTTTATGTAAGATTCTTTAAGGGTCAAAGCACAGGTCAGAAACTGTTATACTCTACATTATTATTTCAAAGAGTAACACCTGGCCAGATATGCCTTACTTGAGACAGGTGGTCATAATTTCTTAAGATTAAATAATAATTGGTTCATATATCATTAACACATATTTTAGACTTCTATTCTAAGTCAGGCTGATATACTATTGATAAGTAAAGAAAAATATTTTTCTCACAATTCAGGTATTACTGCAGTTACTCTTAGACTACATTAACCAAGATATTCAGATTTTATCTCTTCTGAGGGAAAAGTATTTTTTTCATAATTTCACATTACTCTCAATAAAATATAGACCCATGAAAAACAAAGTTATTTCTGGTAAAAGATGTAATCTTAAAATTCATGGCAGTCAGTGTGACAAGTCATATTTTAAACTTCTCAGAATAAGGATATATCTACATTAAAAAAAGATTATATATTTCCCTTTGTTTAATATAAAAATATGGACTAATCTAGTTTCACTTTAAGAAGCAAGGCATTAAGTGCTCAACTGTAGTTATAAAATGGTTCACCTATAAAATCAGTTACTGAAGACAATACAAAATGGAGATCATAATAAAGTATGTTTGTTATCAATCCAGCAATTAATTTTGCTGCTGTATTGAATTCTAGATATGATATCATTGATGAACCTGATTAAAATACTGATTAAGCATCAATAATAAAAGGACAAATTCATTAGAAGATAATAATCTAACATAAAATATTAAATTTCATTATAATATTGATCAGAACATCCTTTATGTTATTTAAAGAAGTCTGCTCTCAGAGTAAAAAGTTACAAGAGGTAATACAGCTGAATGTTCTCTTACAAGGTTAGTTCTTCTTTTACTTAGGAATATTTTAAAATTTCTGAGTTATAATAATTTTTCCATAAATGTTAGCTTTCTGTATGCCTTCCATATTTTCATTCAAAATACACTATATAACAATTGCAGATCACACTGTCAGATAATTACTTACAGAGACATTGGTGACATTCAAAATTATAGATTTCTGGAGATAAAAAGCATCCAGGGTAAATAGAAAAATTGGAAAAGATTATACAGTGGATCTAACACAGTGAATTATAGTTTCACTTTGTCAGCTGTAGAAATTTATTTGGTTTTAATCCTAGTTTTCACACTAAATACTCTATACAATCTTTAAAGATTATAAGTTTTTCTATCTGTCTAAAAGATTAGATTAAATAAAAAAATGTAAGTGGTTCAGTATCCTCTTTCTGCCAGTAGCAGATGCTTGAAAAAGACTAAAAGAAAGTGGACATCTCTAAAGGGAGCTGAATTCATTAATACACACTGGTTTTAAACTATTAGTGACTTAAGGACCTCCAAAGCCAGTTATATCCAAATTACTGCTCTTGCTAGTTACCGTACTCCATGACATTTCAAATCTATTTATATTTTTTGCCTTCTTTCTCCATCCATCAGAAACATTTTCTGTTGCTGCATTGCCTGAAAAAACCCTCTTTTTTATTGTTCTTAAAACTGTCTTTTAATAATTTTTCTGTGTGGCCTTAATATTTAAGATGTGGATTTATCATGAATTTATGCAGTGTTATGTCTCTTTTATTTATTCCAAATGTCTTTCCTCAAAGTAACAAACATTGTCTTTTTGACTGCATCTGAACAAAAGAAAAATGATTTAAAAAAAACTATGTAGAATTCTTCCAGATAAGGAAGTTATAGATATTTGAACTCTGTTTTTGTGTATTTTGTGCACCATTTACATTTTTATATAAATTTGCATTAAACAATATATTTTGTAAGTCATTTTATAATTTGATTACTCAATATCATGAGACCTTGATGATCTTTTTCAGTCATTTTATTGTCTTCTGTATTCCATTGCAAATACTCTGCACCATCAGAAAGCATTGTTGCCATATTATTTAAATCAATTTCTAGAAAATTTATGACTGTATTGTGATGATGTCATATTTGGGATCCTTACTGATAACCTAGATTTACTGTGAAAACTGACTTTTTTGCCATTTCTTCTTTGCTATCTTAGACCAGTTAGTAATCCAAGGAAAGATTTTCTCAGATCCAGTTACAGCTTAGTTCCCCATGATAGGACTTTTATAAAGCTTTTCTAAATCCCAATGCATTATGTCTGCGTGTGTAGCTCTTTTGAAGAATACTGGAAAAATTGTGAGGTACAATTTGTCTCCAGAAAGCCACGTTGCCTCTACCCCTATGCAAAGTATTTATCTGTGTCTTCTGACTGCCTTACTGACGTTGGTCCTGCCAATTGCCGAGGGTGCAACCCGTTAGCTGTGCTCTTTGCCTTTGCTAGGAAAGGGTCACAGGCTCTGCACTGACCCGGTGGGACAGGTCCTTGGCTGCAGCTGGGCTGGGCTGGTTTCGGTGCCTGCCTCATGGCCAAGCGCCTGTTGCCTCCCCTGCCTGAGCTTGAGCTCTGCCAGTGCCTCCATGAGAAGGGTCTGGCATATCCAGGGGGTCAATGCCCAACAAACAAGAGCCCCGGGGGGCTGAGCCTGGGGAGGCTGCAGAGTCATGCTCACACTCAGCTGGCAGCAGCCAGAAGGCAGTTGTCTGAGGTGAAGATATGTATAAAATAAATTCAAGCAAAGCCCAGGACAGAGGAGGAAGTCTTCTCCCCCAACCCATCAAACTTCCTACTCATCCTCCCAAAGACCTCAGGATGGTAGTGGCATGTCTTCTGTACTTCTCCTGTCTTCCTGCCAGGAGCTCAGCCTGTTAGCTTCAGGATCCCCAGGGACATTTGAGGTATGAGCACAGTACCATGGAAAAGAGGTAGATGCCAGGAAGGGGTAAAGGGTTTGTATAACAGGTTTAGTTCTGTTATTAACGATGCTTTTATCTGTATTCATTACATAATTTGTATTACTAGACTGTTAAAACTTTAACTGGACTGCCAATAAATTCCTAGCTCCATATATATGGTGAGTTTCTTTTTGCTCATAACAAGACTTTGAATGTAACAAGTACAGAGATCAGACCTGTGACCTTTTGAAAAACATTTAATTGCTCTGAAACACACCTAGCCTGTTTAAAGAAATAGCTCTGCTTCACAGTAAACAGCTAAAAAATTTCATATTTGAGTTTTCCTGAAATTTGATAAATGATGCACTGTGTCCTGGTTTCAGCCAGGATAGAGCTGGTTTTCTTCACAGAAGCTAATGTGAGGCTGTGTTTTAGATTTGGGATGAGAAAATGTTGATAACATGCTGATGTTTTAAGTTTTTGCTAAGTAGTCAAGGACAGTCCAGCTTCTTGTGCTGGGCTGCCAGCAAGAAGACTGGGGGTGCATGGGGAGTTGGAAGGGGACACAGCCAGGACAGCTGACCCAGGCTGGCCAAAGAGATATTCCATACCATATAACGTCATGCCCAGTACATAAACTGGAGTTAGCTGGGGGGCAGGAATCAGTGCTCGGGGACGGGCTATGTTCTTGTACATTCCTTTGTCGGTATTATTATTGTTGTTATCATTGTTGTTTCCTTCTCTCTTGCTGTTTTTATCTCAATCGATGAGTTTTTTCCCAATTCTCTCCCCCGTCCCACTGCGGGAGGGGGGAGTGAGTGAGCGGCTGTGTGGTGCTTAGTTGCCAGCTGGGGCTAAACCACGACACATTGTTAGAACAGATCTTGTTCCTTCAGATACTTTTCTTCTAGGCTAAATAATTGAAAAAAAACCCCAACTTTGGAGTTAGCATTCAGATGACTTTAATCTTTTACAATAGTCCTGTAGGAAGTGGTCACATTTCAAATCTACATATGAAGATGCAGCATAGGTCAAAAAATGAAAAAAGAAGTCTACAGAGACTTAAAAGTTGCCATTACACCTTGGTCTGACTTCTTACACAGCTCAGTGTCTTCCACTGCTCTTCTGAAGCATGTGTTTTCAAACACATTTCACTTAAGCCTTCTTTTAGAATCAGGGATACTGGTCGGGAAAAAAGAAAAAGAAAAACAGATGAAGAGGACAGGTGGCACTGTAGCAGGGACTAATTAATATGATCAGTTCATAGCATAGTACTTCAGGAACAACATATAGAGAGTTTCAGTGGAACCTACAGAAAGTCCTGAGGTAAGTAGATGGTTGCACGGGTGTATGCTGTTTTTCCAGAGATAGTACATACAGCATTCTTATTGGGTATTTATTGATTTATAAAATTGATGAAGGAAAAAGACTGAAGTGTGTTTAACTTTCTGAAGATGAGTAATTCCACTGAAATCAATAGAATGAACCGTATGTCTGAATTTCAATGTACATTTCCTTCATAGTACAAGGATCAAAAAAGTAAATCATAATCTCATTTTTGTTACCCTTTTGAGTGAATTTATTTATTTATTTATTTATTTATTTTAAATTGGCTAATTATGCTGGAACTTCAGGTTTACTTTTGTTGCTGAATACAATGGGTTTTTTCTCCTTAAAAAATTATATTTGGTGGCTGAAAACTTAAAAACATAATAATAGCTGTAACACTGATCAGATACAAGGAGTGTTTGACAAATAGCTGCATCACTATCATGTTCAGAACATTAAACAGAGATGTAAAGTGATGTCCAGAGACCTTTAAAAGTCAAATGAAGTAATGCAAACATAGACTTATTATCAGATTATGATTATCTATTCCGATTCACAGACATCTGTGGGTTTGGGTTTTTTGTTTGTTTGTTTGTTTGTTTGTTTGTTTTTAAATGGTTATTATTACATTGATATCTAAAAAATAATTAACAAATAGAAGTATTTCTGTGTGCATTTTGTTTCCCAAGGTCACATTGATAAATTGTTTCTAAAGAAGGTACAAGCACCTTCTACATAGGGGTGATCTCATCGCAGTCTACAACTTCTCAAGGGGCGCAGCGGAGGGGAAGGTGCTGATCTCCTCTCTCTGGTGACCAGGGACAGGACACAATGAAATGGAATGAAGCTGCATCAGGGGAAGTTCAGATTGGACATTAGGAAAAGGTTCCTCACTGAGACACTGGAACAGGCTCCCCAGGGAAGTGGTCATGGCACCAAGCCTGTCAGAGCGTCTTCAAGGAGCATCTGGACAGTGCTGTTGGTCTTACAGTTTAGTGTTAGGTAGTCCCGTGAGGAGCAGAGAGTTGGATTCAACGATCTTTATGTGTCCCTTCCAACTCAAGACATTCTATGATTCTATGATTCTACGACCTATAAACAGATGGAGGTGAAAGCTACAAAACCACCTTCTTTTCAACTCAGTTTCCTGTGATCCTTCCAGCCAATGCCCTCCGTTATCCCCTTTACTGTGGTAGCTGAAATCAAGCTGCCGCTCTGAGGGCACACACATTGCAATATCCCACTAATGTGAATGGTAGTATTCCTGTAGCCATTCACTTCACAAAGAACAGAGCAAATTGCTAGATACAAAGGCAAACTGCCATTTCCCAACATTTTAAGTGTCTTTTATATAGTGCATAGTTGTATGTTATAAGAAATTTTGACCAGCTCTTTAATCTACGGAGCAACTCTGTTTTAAAGACCAATACAACTCACAATACTTGAGTTACCAAAAATGTCGCTATATGTCCTTTATATATGTCTGCCTATCAAGAAAGCACAAACATCAGGTTTATTAATTAGTAGATGTACATGCACAAGATTGTTATTTCACTCATAGAGAGGAAAATAAAGTTTAAATTAGTGGAGTATATCAGGCTGTGTTATCACTATATCAGGATTTTGCTAATGCTCATGACATATTTACATGTATTCACTACTACTTTAATAAGTAATACAGAGACTAAATGGCAGCTGAGTAGCCTGTTGAGAACAATTAACACAAAGCAGATGGCATTAAAAAAACAACTCTTAAAGGCTTTTTTCTTGTTTGGGATTTTCGCCTTCCTTGTTGATTTTGCCCCCTGAGTGAATTAAGGTCTTTACTGATAGATTTAAGATCTCCCTGACATTTGATTAAGCAAACTTCATACAGAGATTGTATTAAATTTTAATATCTGTCAGAACTGAACAGCAGTTTCTATCCGATGTTTTCTCACCATGTCTAGTGTCTAGTATCATATAAAGTGACTGATAGCTCAGCAACTACAAATCCTAAGAAAGCAGAACAAGCAGAAAGACCTGAACTAATAACATCTTTGAAACATTAACCCCAAGGGTCAATAGTGGCATCCATAAACAGGATTGTTAATTTTCAAAGACATCAAGAAATATGGGAAGTAGTTTCACCGGGCTGGATATAGAAAACATTAATATGTTTTGAAGCACCTGAAACATATAAGTGCTGATCCTTCAAGAAGCACTGTGTATTAATGGAGGCTGATAGACTTCATTGAGGTATTTCATACGTGTGGACATCTGCCCATCAAAATTTCAATGTAAATTTGAGGCCTTATATGTGTATGAAGATATCAGTGAAACATCTCTCACACTGTAATTAAGACTTGAGAGACAAATAGGTGTCGAAGATGTGTACATCAGGTAAGTTCTACACTAAAGGCAACACAATTATCCCCAAGATGTTTGAAATTTTAACCATAGGATCATAGAATAGTTTGGGTTGGAAGGGACCATTAAAGGTCATCTAGTCCAACCCCCTCCTCCCCACTATAAGCAGGGACATCTTCAACTAGATCAGGTTGCTCAGAGCCCCGTCCAACCTGACCTCGAATGTTTCCAGGGATGGGGTATCTACTATCTCTCTGGGCAACCTGAGCCAGTTTTGCACCACCCTCATTGTCAAAAATTTCTTCCTTATAGCTAGTCTAAACCTACCTTCTTTTATACTAACAGTGTTACCCCTTGTCATATTGCAACAGGCCCTGCTAAAAAGTCTGTCCCCATCTTTCTTATAAGCCCCCTTTAAGTACTGGAAAGCTGCAATAATGTCTTCCCAGATCCTTCTCTTCTCCAGACTGAACAACCCCAACTTGCTCAACCTGTCCTTAGAGGAGAGGTGTTCCATACCTCTGATCATTTTGTTGGCCCTCCTCTGGACCTGCTCCAACACATCCATGTCTTTCCTGCGCTGAGGGCTCCAGAGCTGGATGCAGGACTCCAGGTGGGGTCTCACCAGAGCAGAGTAGAGGGGCAGAATCACCGCGCTCAACCTGCTGGCCACGCTGCTTTGGATGCAGCCCTGGAGACAGTTGGCCTTCTGGGCTGCAAATGCACAGATTGTCAGCTGATGTCCAGCTTTTTATCCACCAGTCCCCCTAAATCCTTCATGGCAGGGCTGCTCTCAATCCCTTCATCCCTGAAGCTGTATTGATAGCAGCAGTTGCAGGACCCTGTACTTGGCCTTGTTGAACCTCATAAGATTCAATTCAGTGATCCATTCTAGTGTTACATTAAACAATGATTTTTGCTAGTCCTTTAGATATTTCTCAAAGCAGATTTCATTAGAGGTATACATATGAACTTTTTAAGTATCTGTATGCATACAGAGTATTTTGGATGTGAAGAATGGTTGACAGGAAGATTTACAAAGTTATTAAGTACAGTCCTAGGCTTGAAAATCTAACCATGGTTTGGGTTTTTTTAGGTGTTAGGGTTTTTTTTTTGGTAGGCAATAAATATCCTTTCTGGTTTATAACAAATATTTCTTCTATGTAAAAAGAAATATATGCCTACACAATAGTCTGCTTTTATAGAAGATTGAAAATACAGTTTATTAGACTAATGTTCTTCACAAAGAAGAAAAACTGGAAGAAAGCTGCTGACAATGCTCTGAAAAACCAGCAAATAGAAGACACTGCTGTATCAAAATTTAATAACTGAAACAACTTTAGTGTTGCTTCCTTGAAAGAGTTGTTTTGTTTTCTGATCATTTCACTGCAGTGTTCTGTGTCCTTCAGAACCTGAATAACTCAAATTTCAGGTTTTGCAGCTTCTTCTTTTGGATTGGTATCAGCCATACTGATCATCACCTACTGTTAACTAAAGCTATTTTGAAGCAGTTGCACACAATTCATTAGTAAACTTCTGATAAATACTAGTTTGAATATTTTGCATGGTAAATTTTCAAATCCTTAATCAAATGTGTCAGAGTGGATCTTTACATAAGTGTAAAAAATTCAAGGACTTACCTCTTTTTTAAGCTTATAATCAGCCAGAATATAAATATAAACAAGTTAATTTAAAGACAAGGAATATTTTCAGGTGAAAGGCCGGAAATGCAAATCATAAATAAAATAATCTTCTGAGCCATATATATATGGTAAAACCATGTTGCCCTAAGATCCTTAATAGCTGTGTTATTCTCCAGGTGGCTTATCTCTCTCGGTGTTAGCATTATTTTGTCATCCAAGTTTTGACTCCGTTGCAGAAAACCGGGGGCTATCATGCCTCAATGACAGTAATTTTGTTTGACATTTTTTAGCCTTAAAATCCACCTTATGAACAAAATTTATGGTGTAGATTTCATTTTTGTCTTTGTTATCTAAGCTATATTATCTTTGTAAGTATAATAATACAAATTTGAAAATACATCAGCTAATTGCAAGAGACAGAAAATTGTATGCAGAACAAGGAAAAATAGGAGTAAATCAAACTAAGTTTAGGTTCTGCATATGTCATTTCCTCACTGCTGCAAATGTAAAGAAAAAAGCTTCATTTATTAATTTTTATTTCCATTAATGCCATAGATGTGTTTATATATTTGTCTCTTCCTGGGATATACTCATCATAGAACAGTTGTTATAGATTTTACACTTAGATTTTGTTCATGTCCATGGACAGAATTTTTTTTTTATTTTTTTAAAATAGGTGAACAAGGCTTTAATTCTGCAGATTTTGATGAATCTCAGATAAAATGTGACCCTTTTTCCCATACTCTTTCACTGGGCTTCACCTATATTGATGTTAAATATATGGGCATGAATCAACATTTGGGGATTTGGAAGTAGAAAGATCTTTGGGAATAAAACAGCAAGATAAAGTCCTCCAGCTGTTGCTTACTTTTAAAGAAGGCGGCAGACTCATTATCAATCATCAGAACCATTATCAATCATCAAGCTACTGTAGAAAAAACATTTCCTTCTCATTTGCTTTGACCAAGTGGTCATTACAAATGTTAAAAACAAATCTGGGGTACAAAATTTCCTGGTTTCATTGTTTCACATCACCTGTGACTTCAGTAATTTTGAATTTTAGTTCTGAAATTTGGAAATCTTCATTTGTTCATATGAGGACACTGATTGATCAGAAGCTGACAAAATTATTCCTGATATTATAGAAATAACAAACGTTATCATATAAATATGACAAGGATTTTATTTTGCTTAAAAAATCCTCCAGTAGATATTGTAATATCTAAACCAGTGCCTGGTGATCATGATCCCACATAATCCAGTCCTCAGTAAACTCCATTTCTTCATCTTCTGAAGTTAGTTAAGGATGATCAGTTATATTTTTATCTTCTATATTTGGAAGCAGTTTCCAATTAAAGTATGTCTTGTTTTGCTCTGTAAACTTTATCCATACCTACCATGACAGGAAAGTATTATCTGCCACATTATTTAGAATGGATTAAGACAGAAGCTTTTTAAAAAGTAGAATTCCCAAGACAAAAAATAGGAATGGCAAAATAGAAAAGATCACTTACATTCTTCCAGATAGATAGGATTTTTTCTCTACATTGTACTTTTCTACTGATTTATGTTGCCTAATAGGAAACTTTCCACAGTCTAATGGTTAATATAAGGTATTACAGGAGCTTGGGGCTTCATTCCCCGCCGCCACCCCAAGGTTCAATATGTTTTGTTTTTGTCTACTCTGTTCAGTGATGCCCCTTGGACTATCCTAAATAACAAGTGGTCATTAATTGAAGAGTCCATTAAGGCATACCAGCAGGGTAATAAAGTTATGAGATTAGCAAATATGAGCATGTTAGAAAAGCTAGGTTTTATTACACTGAAATAATCTCTTTTAAGTAAACCTATTGAACTTTTACCCTTTGGCTATCTAAAGTCTGATTCCTATCTACAGTGAAAGAAGTTATCTTGTTCTGATGGCTGATTACTTTCCACAGAAAGTACTTATTACCACCAAATAGATCAATTTTGTTAGTCTTAGAGAAAAATGCTTTTTATTTTTAAAAAGGTGATGATTTGTAAACATTTATATTGGAAAATGACAATTGCTTGCATAGGTCTTGTGGAGACGGTGGCCATAAATATGTCAATACACTTTTATAGATCTTTTAAAATGAACACTTAAAATCTTCAGAAATGCATTAGAAACTAGTTGTAAAGAAGAACGAGTTACTTTTCTACCAGGGTTTTTAAGGCTTTGAAGTTTACTGTTATTGATAAAACACATAAAAATAGTTAAACTTGTTCTGTTATCAGTAAAAAAATAAGCTAACCAGAAATTGTTATTAGTATTTTAGATATTAATTTTAAAATACTAATTTTAAAATTAGTATTTTAGTACTTAGACTAAAATTCTTGTTCATTTATATGTATGTAAACTACAGTTTCAAATAAACATATATGTGTTGTATCATAATTTACATAGAACAGAGGAGTAACATGGCTTTACAAAACATCTGGAGGCAAGATGTCTTTATATGTAGGACACTCATATGGCCACTTGTCTGCAACCTGACCTTGGAGGAGTAGCTTTCTATCCCTAGGAGTCTCTTTTTGCATCCTTCCTTTGATTATTCTGTCTAAACTATAAAATCTGTAGCAAATACTGTCTCTAATATAACAGTTAAGCCTCTCCTTCTGGCTCCTGTTTAAAACAAAAGCCTATTGTATTCAATGAAGAATGCAACCCTTGGCAGAATGTATTGGGTATGCATGTCTACCAGATCAACCTGTTGATCCTAGAGGGTAATAACACTGAAAAATAGTTGCAGGTTATAGTAGTTAACCACTTAAACATAGTTAGCACAGCAAAGCTATGGCTAAGAATGCTAAGAAGTGGTCTTTGGCTATGTAAATATCTTGGGAATACCAAGTAAGGATAGAGCTTGTAGCTTACAGATATTTCTTAAGGGGAGAAAAAGGTCAAATGATGTTTTTTACTCCTTCTTAGCATTTCAATTTTACATATATATCTTAGAATAGAATAAAACTTACTATTTTTAATGATGCCTAGGGAATTAAAAGGTTTATAGTTTCAGCACTGTTCTTGAATTTTCCTTTACGAGGATAACAAGTGAGAGATCAATCATATTACCACTGTATCAAAAGAAAATATCCAAATTTAGTTCTTCTAGGCAGACCTAGCATATCCCACTTTTTACAATCATCAAACAATTGAGTGACATTACAAAAATATATCTGATCGTATGATAATAAAAATAATCCCCAGACCAAACTATTTTTTATTCCTTAAGATTTTTGAAACAGGTCTATGAAAACTAAGACTCAGTATTTGCATTTTTTGTAAGGTTTTGTATTTATATACATTTTCACATGTATATATAGTTTATATATTTTTATTCAGTCAATATATTTCACTACTTTAATATATTTATTATGAATCTTATATTTATATTTTATATAAATGTTCAGATTTTATTAAAATTTTATATAAAATCAATATCTGTTTTTAAATGCAAATAGAAATATAAACCCACACAAAATTCTCAAATCAATCACACTAAATTTTCACCAGTCTTCAGCTTTAGCCCATTTTTCAATACACTCATTTTTTTAGGGCTTCTGTAGTTATTTAAAACCAGTGTTCATTGGTTCATTTATTTTTGAGGAAGCTATTCCTTCAGTTTTCAAGATATTGAAGATCTTACATTGCAATTAATCTTTAGGTCTATTAAAGTACATTATCAATTATCAAAACAGAACTTCTGTTATTTGCTCAAAAAGCACTTTGTTAGTTCTTCAGTTTTTACATATCTTGATTACATGGCAAATATAACACCGTATTCACTTATTCTACCACCAATCCTTGTCTAGTTGACATCAAAGCATTACAATCCTGCCTACAGGATACATGATACAGGATATAATTTTGTCAACTTCTGTATTATTTCTTTACATTTTCCATTGATTCCACAGTTTATAAACAAATAAAAAATATTTTTTGTGTTTGTTTTAACGTATATAAATGTATATATTTATATATATATACACAATTTTTGTAACACTGGTCACTTTTTACAATCCTTGACATATATATCAGGTAATTGCATTCTGGTCAGATCTCTACTAACTTCAGCTAAGTAAATAACATATTTGAATTGGCTCAAAACAGTCCCTAAAACAGGGCTATTTGACTAAAGTGCTATGTCTCACTGATTCATCACTTCTGAAAGTATTTCTGGGTGCAGACTAAACTAGCTGAACACTTTACAAAATTCAGGAGGTTTCTCTCAAACTAAGGATATTATTATATATTTTTCTACCAGGTTTTTTGCCCCTTGGTTATGAGGGAAATTTTCAATAGTATACTACTGAAACAGTATACTACTGACATAGTATACTACTGTATTATTTGAGTATACTCAAAGTCATATTGTGAATTACCTTCAAATGCCAACCAAATGACTCATAAAACAAAAGTTACTTATCATAATAACAAATTATTATTATTTTTAAAACCTCATATGGTTGCTTTCAATGACTTCTGTAACCTATATTTCTCATTCTATTTAGCTTGCCTTAAGAAAATTAAAGAAGAATTATCAACTTAATTCTATAAATATTAAATTACAAATGCCATTAGGTGAAGTCCATAACAGAAAAATATTTGAGGGACAGAATGGAGAAGATGAAATACATATGCAATATTACATTTAAATGTAAAGAGCAAGAGCATTAACAATTTTGAAATAGCTGTTCTTTAATAATAGCAAGTTTACATCTACTACTCATACTCACTGGATGGACTCTTTGTAAAAGAGATGAAAGGGATTAATTGCCCTGGTGGTAACACCTTAGTTCTGAAATCTGTAAGCTTTTAGTAGGGACTTGTTGGAACAATAGTCCAAAGTAGATGCTACTGTTTCAGTGTTAAAAAAAAAAAAAAAAAAGGGAAGGAATGGATTCAGGTGCTAAACTACAATGCTTGTAAGACTTGATTTTGAATGGTAATTATAGATTTTAGGCAAATACAGAAGACACCATACAGTTTTTATAAGCAGATGGAGATATAATAATAACTTAGTCTACATGATGTGAAGAGACAGCTTGCTGGAATATATCCACTTCTGAATCTCCATCAAACATTCTTGAAGTGCAGAAATAGGATTTGTCAAGGAATTATCAGCGTAAAGCAGCAATGTCTGTATGTTGTCTGCATAACAATTATATTTAAAGCCATTTTAGGTATTAATGTCAATCAGTGTAACCACAGATAGAAAGAAAGAATCTTAGAAGCAAAATTTTAAGTTGATGTTAGAAGGAATTCACACAAATCCTGTTAGTCATAATAAGCAGGATTTGTGTGCTTATCTCCTGTGCTTTATATATGGGGCTAATTTGTTTTGTAGTACACAGAGATTTCAAAAAGAAGAATTTTTTGTTTCTTACAGAAGAAACTTCCAATATGCATCATGATCATCAAATATAAAATACATGCTTGTCTACTAACTTGAAATTATACATATATATACTGGCATTCGAGATTGTCTGACAAAAAAGAGAGAAAGACTCATAAGAATAAAAAATGGTCTTCTAAAAGTCTTTCAAGTTATTAAATTGCTTTAGAAAAATCCACATTTGTAATGAACCCATTTATTTAAATATTTTTACATATTTAAATTTAATATTTCTAAACAAAAACCTTTGTTTTAATGTCCTCCATGTATTTTCAGGGCATTAAATTACCCTGGCTTTCAGATTGTGTAGGTTACAAATATTAGTTGGGTGGGTTGTTTTGGTAAAAGAAAATGCCTAAATGAGGTTCTATCACTGGAAATATGTAAGAATAATCAGTAAAGTGTAATATAATACATTTTGAAAAAATATGAAGTAGCCTCTTGAAATACCTTTCAGCCTTGAATTCCTACAATATGTTCAATTTTCTTCCATCTCTAGTTTATAGTGGTTAGTATAGGATTAATGTGAAGCTACCAGAAACAAGAATATTCAATGACTGTTATCACGAATCACATCTGAGTTCGAGTATTTTGGGAAAGAATGAAAGTTCATTAACAACTTGCATTATATTATCCTTAATTGAATGTGGCTTCAGGTAACTGCAACATTACTCAGAAATATGTCAAAATTCATGAAGACGCTGTGTGTGGTTTGATGTTGGCTAGCTGCCAGGTGCCCACAAGCCTCTTTATCACTTCACTCCAACAAGGCAGGGGGAGAAAATATGACAAAAAGGTGATGGGTCAAGATAAGGATAGAGGGATCACTCTGCCATTAATTTATTGCCAATTAAACAGAGTAGAAAAATGAGAAATAAAAAGAATCTAAAAAACACCTTCCAACTATCCTGCCTTTTTCCAGGGCTCAACTTCACTCCCAAATTCTCTACTTCCTCTCTCACAGTGGGCACAGTGGGGTGGGGATATTCTGTGGTCAGGAGCTCTGCCGCTCCTTCCTCCTCATGCTCTTCCCCTGCTCCAGTATGAGGTCCCTCCCACAGGATACAGTCCTTCATGACTTTCTCCAACACTGATCCTTCCCATGGGCTGCACTTCTTCAAGAACTGCTCCAGCATGGGTTCTTTCCACAGTGTGCAGTCCTTCAGGAAGTAACTGCGCCAGTATGGTTCCCCTATAGGCTGCAGTTCCTGCCAGGAAACCTGCTCCTGAGTGGACTCTCCACAGGCTGCAGCTTCATTCAGGGCATCTCCATGTTGCGGCATGGGGTCCTCCATTGGCTGTAGTGTGGATACGTGCTCCAGCGTGGTCCTCAATGGACTGCAGGGGGGCAATCTCCATCACCATGGTCCCCTCCATGGGTTGCAGGGGAATATCTGCTCTGGTGTCTGGAGCACCTCCTCCCCCTCCTTCTCTGATCTTGGTGTCTGCAGGGCTGTTTCTTTCACATAATCTCACTCTTCCCACAGTTCCCATTGCGCAGTGTTTTTTACCCTTTCTTAAATACGTTATCACAGAGGCACTACCAAGATCACTGGTGGGCTCAGTTTGGTCAGTGGTGGGTCTTGTCTTGGAGCTGACTGCAACTGGCTCTGTCCAACATGGGGCAACTTCTGACGTCTTCTCACAGTAGTCACTCCTGCACCCCCCTCATGTCCCTTGCTACCAAAACCTTGCCACGTAAAACGAATACACATTGTTAGTGATTTTTTTCTTCAGAAAGTTGAACACAAATAAGGAAGAAGTATAAAAGAGGTGAGTTGGAAAATTATTGTTCTACATTTAATGGTAGGGATGAGAGGAAGAGATAAAACATCGCTTAACACTTAGAGTGCCAAAAAAAACCAGGAGCCGCTGAACTTCCCATGACAGCAAATAACAGTATTTTCTACTTTCTTTCTCTTATCAGGCTACTACAAGGAATATTGTCCCTTCACCAGAATCAAATGATTTTATGGATTAAGTTGAGAAGTGGACAGAACTTCAATAACAAATCATTTCCAAACAGTAATTTCTCTTTTTCATTATCAGTGGCATACATTTGATTGACAGCATCCATCTCAACACAAATATGTTCCCAGAGTTTTTGCACTGTTCTCAGTAGAACTCATGCACACAGCCTCTAAAGAATGAGAAAATGTGCAGACAGAAGTCTTATTTGCTTTCATATTTTATTGAGCAGTTTTTCTGCCATAACTGTAAGCTTTGCACCAGGATCATTCATAGCTTTGTCTGTCAAACATTTTCAGGTGTAAATGATATACCTCTTGCTTGCTTCAGCATTAGCTGTTAATTCACTTCACTGCTATGTTCTGAGCCTAACAAATATGATTTTTTGAAACTTAGTGAGTGGTTGCTCGAGTACTTGCTAAACAGAAAAAGAAACAAATTTAGAGCTATTAAAATGTAGCTATTATTAGTATTATTTAGTATTGTTTGATAAGCTGACTGGTAATTGTCCTTGTCCTCAATATTATTCTCAATGCTGTGCACAAATATACTTATTTGTTCAGGGTGGGCTGTAAACAAATTATAATAGAAAATTAAATCTCCACTCAGAGACATGTCCATGAGAAACCACTTATGGTCTCCAAAGTTTCTTCGTGGCAGAATGCAAACTTGGCAAAGATAACTAATAGTCTAAGTTACTTGTTCTTTTATTTTTCTAAGTTTAAAAATACAGTCTGTTTACATGTGTCACAACGCATAGTCCAAGGGCACTCAAAAGAGGCTTCAGGGCCTTGTGATAGTTGGCAAGGGAATATGGAGCACAGGTTATTTTTTTCCTCTCTCCTTCCAGTTGCAGGCAGAGACACTGGAAGGAACAGGTCGGTCCAGTCCAATAAAACATGGGTCCATGGATGGTGGCACTACCACAGTTTTGGGTTTTTCTATAATGGGATGTTCTACATGACACAAGGCTTGCTGGTATCGGATGGGATTCACCTTTCTCAAAGTGGGAAGAAGGTAGTTGCTTGGGGTTGCCTGGGCTCATTGACAGGACAGGTTGAGCGAGTTGGGGTTGTTCAGTCTGGAGAAGAGAAGGATCTGGGGAGACCTTATTGCAGCTTTCCAGTACTTAAAGGGGGCTTATAAGAAAGATGGGGACAGACTTTTTAGCAAGGCCTATTGTGATAGGACAAGGGCTAACATTTTTAATATAAAAGAAGGTAGGTTTAGACTAGCTATAAGGAAGAAATTTTTGACAATGAGGGTGGTGCAAAACTGGCCCAGGTTGTCCAGAAAGGTGGTAGATGACCCATCCCTGGAAACATTCAGGATCAGGTTGGACGGGGCTCTGAGCAACCTGATCTAGTTGAAGACGTCCCTGCTCATTGCAGGGCAGGTTTCAGACTAGATGACCTTTAATGGTCCCTTCCAACCCAAACTATTCTCTAATCCTCTGATTTTCTGATTCTCTGATTTTAAAGGGTTACCCAACTTGCTATCGATGGAGATCACAACTGTGCTTTCATAGGGGTCCATGAGACACAAGGACACAGAAGCTTTATCCTCTAAATTTCTCTACTTCATTGAGATTACCACAAATACAAAAGAAAATCACCACTGACAAGTAAATTTTTGATTAATAAAGGAAACATATATATACGGCTATTACAAATTACTATCAACAATCAGTAGTATGTAAGCAATCAATAAGAGCAACAGTCAATAATAGCAACAATCAATAGTATTGCAGCATTTAATAACAGCAGGAATAACTTATAGCAGCATCTAGTGTATATAATATTACAAGTTACTACAAGCTTATCACTAGTAGATCTACTTATCAATAATATAACACTGGATATATTTATGATAGATTACTTATATGAATATATACAATACCATATGTGTTAAACAGATCTCAGAAGGGGGTCAAACCATCCCAGAGGGGACCAAGCAGTCCCTGAAGTAGAAGGACTAACTGAATTGATCCCACAGGTAGTCTGAGAGAGGGACCAATCCACATCACAGAGTTTGGAGTTAGCCAGGTGTCCTCAGTGAGGGTTCAAGATCTCATAGAAAGTTCACACAGACCTTTTTAGGAAAGGGAAAAGTATGTGCAGTACAGGAAGATCTCACAGAAAGAAGCTCCATTTTGGAAAAAAATATTTAATTTTTATATTGCAAAGACATAAGAGCATAGGACTCTACCACTTCAAGCAGCAAAAAGGTACTGTTGTTGTTTTTTTCTTCACCTGCAATCCAGTAGATGATGATATTTTCTGTTCTACCAGACCAATTTTTTATTTTTCCCGACTGTTTTTCTGTCTTTGCAGTTAGAATAGCCAATGGCAGTTAATGATTCTTACTTTCTCAGATTATTTTTCCCAGATTATTTTTCACCTCTTCAGACTATAAATTGGTGTTACAGTTCTGTGTGTTTTGGTTTAATGATGGTATCTCAGGATGTCCCTGTTTTCTAGGTTCCCAGCTGTACTCCAAAGATGCCAGCTGCACTTCTAAAGGATGCTTCTGGTTCATAGGCCTAGTTCACAGGCTAACAGTTCACAGCCTGGCAGGCATTTTCTCTGTCAGTACTTTGGTAGAAATATTCTTCTCAGTATTTTTCCCTTATAATCAGGTCATCTTCATGGCTGTTCACATCAACATGAAATAAATTTTTTAAAAAAGGAAACAAGAAAAGAAGCATGTGATGATTTACGTACTCTTTTTATTTGTCGTGGTTTAGCCCCAGCCGGCAACTAAGCACCACGCAGCCGCTCGCTCACTCCCCCTCCCACAGTAGGGTGGGGGAGAGAATTAGGAAAAAAACCTTGTGGGTTGAGATAAACACAGTTTAACAGGACAGAAAGAAAGAAGGAAACAACAATGATAATATCAACAAAGGAATGTACAAGAACAAGTGATGCCCAATACAGCAATTGCTCACCACCCCGTGATCGACAGCCCGTCCCCGAGCAGCGATTTCCGCCCCCCGGCCAACTCCAGTTTATGTACTGGGCATGACGTCGTATGGTAGGGAATATCTCTTTGGCCAGTCTGGGTCAGCTGTCCCGGCTGTGTCCCCTCCCAGCTCCCCGTGCACCCCCAGCCTGCTCGCTGGCAGGCCAGCACAAGAAGCTGGACTGTCCTTGACTGCTCAGCAGCAACCCAAAACATCAGCACATTATCAACATTTTCTCATCCCAAATCCAAAACACAGTCTCACACTGGCTTCTGTGAAGAAAACCAGCTCTATCCTGGCTGAAACCAGGACAGTATCCACCCCTTATTCCATACCATTTACGTCATGCCCAGGTCCTGTACTTTCAATACATTCCAATTATTCAGTATTACTCTTCCTGTCTTTTAATATATACACACAGATATCACTTTCTTAGTCCATGGGCCATCACTTTAAAATGTCTGTGTAGTTCATTCAGTCCATGACTCTGGGCTTCATCCATCATAGCAGTCTCTCAGGGCAGGGGAGATGGTATGTGGTGTTGGATCGTTATCTGGCACGGTCCATGTCCATGATCTGCAGGTCGAAGATGTCGGTCTCGAGGGATTTGTTGGGCGCAAGCTGCTGAAGCCAGTTCTGGTTCCATCACTGCTGCATGTTGCTTAGTTTCGGTGAAGCTCATTCTTCATCAGTCTGGGTGATTCTTACTGTAATACCATCGATATGGTAGATAGCAACCATAGTAGTAATGGCATACTGTATTGTGTAACAATTAACACAATACAATTCAAATCATTGACTATTTTCACCCAAAATCAAGTCTCCTTGAGGTACACATTGGACTTCCCCATCCTTCCGCATTACCCACCAAGTGCACCCAGGTCCCCGGGCAAAGGCAATCCCACGAATGGGTTTGCCTTTGCCTGAGGCAGGAGTAACCCAGACTGTCTTCCCCAGCATATTTCTCACATGCACCACAGGGACTTTATCCCCTTCTACAGTACGTAAAAGTTTTGATTGGGCAGGGCCGGCTCTATTAGTAGATCCCCTAGTGTTGACTAACCAGGTGGCTTTTGCTAAATGTTTATCCCAATGTTTGAATGTCCCATCACCCATTGCTCTCAGTGTAGTCTTTAACAGTCCATTGTATCGTTCAATTTTTCTGGAAGCTGGTGCATGATAGGGGATGTGATACACCCACTCAATGCCGTGCTCTTTGGCCCAGGTGTCTATGAGGTTGTTTCGGAAATGAGTCCCGTTGTCCGACTCAATTCTTTCGGGGGTGCCATGTCGCCATAAGACTTGCTTTTCAAGGCCCAGGATAGTGTTCCGGGTGGTGGCATGGGGCACAGGGTATGTTTCCAGCCATCCGGTGGTTGCTTCCACCATGGTAAGCACATAGCGCTTGCCTTGGCGAGTTTGTGGAAGTGTGATATAGTCAATCTGCCAGGCCTCGCCATATTTATATTTCAACCATCGTCCTTCATACCAGAGGGGCTTTAACCGCTTGGCTTGTTTGATCGCAGCACACGTTTCACATTCATGGATAACCTGTGCAATAGCGTCCATGGTCAGGTCCACCCCTCGATCCCGAGCCCATATATATGTTGCATCTCTTCCCTGATGGCCTGAGGTGTCATGGGCCCACCGAGCTATAAATAATTCACCCTTATGTTGCCAGTCCAGATCCACCTGAGCCACTTCAATCTTAGCAGCCTGATCCACCTGATGGTTGTTTTGATGTTCTTCGGTGGCCCGACTCTTGGGTACGTGAGCATCTACATGGCGTACTTTTATGACCAGATTCTCTAGTCGGGCAGCAATATCTTGCCACAATTCAGCAGCCCAGATGGGCTTGCCTCTGCGTTGCCAGTTGCTCTGCTTCCATTGCTGTAGCCACCCCCATAGAGCATTTGCCACCATCCATGAGTCAGTATAAAGATAGAGTACTGGCCATTTTTCTCGTTCGGCAATATCTAAAGCCAGCTGGATGGCTTTCACCTCCGCAAACTGACTTGATTCACCTTGTCCTTCAGCGGCTTCTGCGACTCGTCGTATAGGGCTCCATACAGCAGCTTTCCACCTTCGATGTTTGCCTACAATCCGACAGGACCCATCAGTAAACAGGGCATATTGCCTTTCATTCTCTGGCAGTTCATTATATGGTGGAGCCTCTTCAGCACGCGCCACCTCCTCTTCTGGTGATATTCCAAAATCTTTGCCTTCTGGCCAGTCCATGATCACTTCCAAGATTCCCGGGCGATTAAGGTTTCCTATTCGAGCCCGCTGTGTAATAAGCGCAACCCACTTACTCCACGTAGCATCAGTCCCATGATGTGTAGAGGGGACCCTCCCTTTGAACATCCAGCCCAGCACCGGCAGTCGGGGTGCCAGGAGGAGCTGTGCTTCAGTACCAACCACTTCTGAGGCAGCTCGAACTCCTTCATATGCTGCCAGTATCTCCTTTTCAGTTGGAGTATAGCGGGACTCAGATCCCCTATATCCTCGACTCCAAAACCCTAGAGGTCGACCTCGAGTCTCTCCTGGTGCCTTCTGCCAGAGACTCCAGGTAGGGCCATTCTCCCCGGCTGCCGTGTAGAGCACATTTTTAACATCTTGTCCTGCTCGGACTGGCCCGAGGGCTACAGCATGAACTATCTCCTGCTTAATTTGCTCGAAGGCTTGTCGTTGCTCAGGGCCCCATTTAAAATCGTTCTTCTTCCGGGTCACTTGATAAAGAGGGCTTACAATCAGACTGTAATTTGGAATATGCATTCTCCAGAAACCCACAACGCCCAGAAATGCTTGTGTTTCTTTTTTGCTAGTTGGTGGAGACATAGCTGTTATTTTGTTGATCACATCCGTTGGGATCTGTCGACGTCCATCTTGCCATTTTATTCCTAAAAACTGGATCTCTTGTGCAGGTCCTTTGACCTTACTTTGTTTTATAGCAAAACCAGCTTTCAGAAGGATTTGAATTATTTTCTTCCCTTTCTCAAAAACTTCTTCTGCTGTGTTGCCCCATACGATGATGTCGTCAATGTATTGCAGATGCTCTGGAGCTTCACCCTGTTCCAGTGCAGTTTGTATCAGCCCATGGCAAATGGTAGGGCTGTGTTTCCACCCCTGGGGAAGTCGATTCCAGGTGTATTGGACACCCCTCCAGGTGAAAGCAAACTGTGGCCTGCACTCTGCCGCCAAAGGGATCGAGAAAAACGCGTTAGCAATATCAATGGTGGCGTACCACTTGGCTGCCTTTGACTCCAGTTCATATTGAAGTTCTAGCATGTCCGGCACAGCAGCGCTCAGTGGCGGCGTGACTTCATTCAGGCCACGATAGTCTACTGTCAGTCTCCACTCTCCATTAGACTTTCGCACTGGCCATATGGGGCTGTTGAAGGGTGAGTGAGTCTTGCTGATCACTCCTTGGCTCTCCAGCTGACGAATCAGCTCATGGATAGGGATCAGGGAGTCTCTGTTGGTGCGATATTGCCGCCGGTGCACTGTTGTGGTAGCGATCGGCACCTGTTGTTCTTTGACCCTGAGCAACCCCACCACAGAAGGGTCCTCTGAGAGACCAGGCAAGGTGGACAGCTGTTTAATTTCTTCCGTCTCCAAGGCAGCTATACCAAAAGCCCACCGGTACCCTTTTGGGTCCTTGAAATACCCTTTCCTGAGATAGTCTATGCCCAGGATGCACGGAGCCTCTGGGCCAGTCACAATGGGGTGCTTCTGCCACTCATTCCCAGTTAGGCTCACTTCGGCCTCCAGCACAGTCAGCTGTTGGGATCCCCCTGTCACTCCAGAAATACAGATGGGTTCTGCCCCTATATGGCTTGATGGCATTAAGGTACATTGTGCACCAGTATCCACTAAAGCCTTATATTCCTGTGGGTCTGGTGTGCCAGGCCATCTAATCCACACAGTCCAATAAACTCGGTTATCCCTCTCCTCCGCCTGGCTGGAGGCAGGGCCCCTCTAATCCTGCTCATAGTACTCGTTACTCACTTCTTGTAAATAGGAATCAGAAGTCCCCTCAAGAGGATCAGAGGTGAGATCAGCTCTTCTATTCTTTCTGGGGAACTGCCCACTGGAAAGTGGAGCGACGATTTTTCTGGAGGAACCTGAACCCCCTTTTGTAATTGTTTTCCCTTGCAGCTCGCGTACTCGTGCCTCTAGGGTCGAGGTAGGTTTTCCATCCCACCTCCTCATGTCCTCTCCGTAGTCACGCAATTGAAACCACAGGGTGGCTCGCGGTGTGTATCCTCTATAACCTCTCTCTTGAACAGAAGAGCGCTTACTCCTAATGGCTGAGACACTGGTCCGTACGGGTGGAGGGTAGGGCATATCCTCTTTGAATTGCCGGAACTCCTGGGACAGTTTCTCTACAGCAGAGACGCAGGCCCGTAGGGAGGAAGAGAGACTTTCTTCGTATTGCCGGAGTTGGCCAGCCAATTCATCCACCGTTGGTCTCTCTCCGTCCTTCCAGGCCATTACTGCTAATGAGTTGGCATATGATGATGGTGCACTCCGTACAAACTTCCGCCACATAGGTCGCGTGCAATTGACTTCATCTGGATCTTTGGATGATTGTCCATTGTCCAAGTCACCATAAATCACTTCCAGCACAGCTAGCTCCCTCAGGTACTGGATACCTTTCTCCATGGTGGTCCACTTGCCTGGGTGACATAGAACATCTTCCTTGAAGGGGTACCTTTCCTTCACACCCGACAGGAGTCGTCTCCAGAGGCTGAGGACTCGTGCACCTTTTCCAATTGCTTTGTCAATGCCCCCTTCCCTAGAAAGGGATCCCAGCTGCTTGGCTTCCCTACCCTCTAATTCCAGGCTACTGGCCCCATTATCCCAGCATCGGAGCAGCCAGGTGACAATGTGCTCACCTGGACGACGGCTGAAATCCTTTCGCATATCTCGCAGTTCACTCAGTGATAGAGATCGGGTAGTTACCGTCTCTTTTATGAGTTCTTCCTCTTCCTCCTCTTCAAGCGATGACCTGCTCTCTTCCCTCTTCCGTGCTTGTGATGGCCCTGCTTCAGAGCACTCTGCCTCCTCACTCTCTTCCTCTGGCTCCTTCTTAGCAGAATCTTCCTCCTCCCTTACTAAACGAGCTGACTTCCGCTTCCAAGATTTCTTCTTTTGTACAGGGGCAACTGATACCGGGATGGGCTGGTTCTCTGGTTCAGCTGCAACAGTCTGAGTAGCTACAGTGCCTGTTGCAGGGGTTGGAGTAGTCACAGTGGCCGCCGCAGGGGTTTGAGTAGCTACAGTGCCTGTTGCAGGGGTTGGAGTAGTCACAGTGCCTGCCACATTGCCATCAGACCCAGAGAGCCTCTCTCCCCTTTGCACAGTGTTAAATAGAGCTCGGTAGGCATGGGCCAGGCCCCAGCACATGGCAATGATTTGTGTCTCCTTGGAGCTGCCAGGCCGACAGCATACTTCTTCCAGATATTCTGCTAGTTTATCAGGATTCTGCACTTGTTCGGGAGAGAAGTTCCAAAACACCGGAGGTGCCCACCGCCCCAGGCATTTGCCCATGCTGTTCCACACGCCCTGCCATTCATAACTATCCAGCCTTGGGGCAGATCTCCGGGTGATATTCTTAAATCGCTTGCCAACCTTAGACAAAACCGAAACAATGTTCCCCAGAAGTAGCAATAGAGGTATTATAACTACCCAAGGGTGTTCAAAATACGGAAAAATTACTGTCATGAAGGAGGAAATGTTATGATAGAGGGTAGCAAAGGTATCATTCTGCATTTCCTCCATAGAAACCCTTTCAGAGGCAGAAGTATAATTGCTAATCGTCTCCACAAGACTGTAGCCAAAATACAGTAACGGCTTTAGTACAGAGTTCAGATGATACCACATTAAGCTCAAGGTCAGTGCTCTAAAAACAAAACTCGCAGGCGAGTACAGCAGCCCGCAGAGACCAACACCGATCCTTAACATGTACAACAAAGACGAGAGCATCATGCAAATCAAATAAACTGATATTGTGACCTGCAACTGTTATTATCTCAAGCCTCGTGCCCCACGTTGGGCGCCAAAAGGACTGTCGTGGTTTAGCCCCAGCCGGCAACTAAGCACCACGCAGCCGCTCGCTCAGTCCCCCTCCCACAGTAGGGTGGGGGAGAGAATTAGGAAAAAAACCTTGTGGGTTGAGATAAACACAGTTTAATAGGACAGAAAGAAAGAAGGAAACAACAATGATAATACCAACAAAGGAATGTACAAGAACAAGTGATGCCCAATACAGCAATTGCTCACCACCCGGTGATTGACAGCCCGTCCCCGAGCAGTGATTTCTGCCCCCCGGCCAACTCCAGTTTATGTACTGGGCATGACGTCGTATGGTAGGGAATATCTCTTTGGCCAGTCTGGGTCAGCTGTCCCGGCTGTGTCCCCTCCCAGCTCCCCGTGCACCCCCAGCCTGCTCGCTGGCAGGCCAGCACAAGAAGCTGGACTGTCCTTGACTGCTCAGCAGCAACCCAAAACATCAGCACATTATCAACAGTTTCTCATCCCAAATCCAAAACACAGTCTCACACTGGCTTCTGTGAAGAAAACCAGCTCTATCCTGGCTGAAACCAGGACATTATTACTGAACCAAGAACTTCATTGGAAGTGTTTTGTTCTTAAATTTATCTGTTATATATGAAAGAATATGGTGCAAATAGAACCTTCTCTCTGTCCTTGTCTTTAAGGTATAATATGCCCTGTTCCCAGATCGTCAGAGATTGTTCTTTATCTCAGGTAATATTTCAGCCCAGGTGACATTTTTTCCAGAGTGACCAGCAGAGCTTTTCCATTTACAGTAATTTTAAACTCTGATTTTGAATAATTAGATGATGGTAAATGCTGCCTTACATCAGTGATCTCTGAAAGATATACAGAAATGGAAAATATCCCCAAAGCTAGTCCAATATGGACTATGGCAAATATGTCCAAGTGAGTGAAAGAATTGAGAACTGCCTTAAAACAATGTCCCATTTCAATAATTTACAGAGTTTTTTTTCAATTAGAGTCTTATAAGGAAGAAACCAGAAAGATGTGACTGTCATCGGTAGACAGGCTGACAATATAACATGCTTTTCAGTCATTATACTACATAAAAGATGGTTATTTATTAACAATTTTTCACAAGTGGCTTTGCTGTTCACACAGAGTCTGGAGAAATCTGGAATCCATTCAAATTATTTCTAAGAATAGATGTTGGCATGTACCCATGAGAAGTTTGTTTGTGAAGTGCCTAAGAAACACTTCTATTATTAGATATTAGTGGATCTCAACCCAGAATGAGAGAATTCTTCTGATAAGACAATTTTAGAATGTAATCTTGAAGAATCATATTTTTTTCTTGTCATTAGACATGAAATGTTACACCAGAAGAATGTATCACCTAGCTTCATAATATGAATCAAAATAATAAACTTGTTTTCAGAATTTAGCATAGAAGAAACCAATTATCTTTCAGAGACTGCTGTAAACAGCTAAGTTTTAACACAGTATTAACCCCATGGAATTCAGACTTTTTTTGCTTATTAAGAAGTTGCAAGTCTTAGACCAATTATTCTGTGGTAGATATTTTTAAGTTGTGATTTAACATTTAATTCCTCAAGAGGTAGGGAAAAATTTCTTTGCACATTTCTAGATCATACTCTGTTGAGATCAAATAGTGTAAAGCATTGTTATGTATGTAACACAATACACCTTTGCGAAGAGATGATTATTGAGAGAAAATTTTGTGGTAAGTTCCTTAGCCCAGCTCAATTGGAAAAGTAAATATATGCCTGTGACAAAATACACACTTCCATCCACTTACTCTTCTACCAGTACTAACAAAATGACTATGAACTCAGCACAGGATTTTGAAAGAAAAAAGACCCCTAATCTCTTCAACATTTCTGTGGATTTTTACTTTAGCACTAAGGAAAAGTTAAATACATGGTTAAGTAACATGTTAGCTTAAGGACTAAAAGAGGAACCCTGAGGAATTTTATTGATGCTTTTTAGTTCATGCTGTTCCTAAGTCTATCATATTCACTATATTTTCTCTATAAGCGATAACTTTACTACAAGCTATTTCACTGTTTTCACTGTAAGCAGAACAAGAACTTTCAGAAGGAAAAGATTCTACAAAAGAAAAAGAAAAACATTGAAGTGAAAGTGATTGGCAGCTGCAAATTAAATTCAGTTTATAAAAACAAACATGCAAGACTTGCTCAGAGGTAATGCATATCCACAAAGCTTTGAAAAGTTCATTATTTAGCTAAAATATTTTAACTACATATTCCAGCCTTCAGGAACATTGAAACACCAGAATAAGAAATATAATGTATCTTAACTCTATATTCAGAATTTAGGATGTGTTAAGTTAAAAAAATAATGCAGCTTTATTAACAACCATTCTATGATCTAAATTTAGTGGCTAACTAATTTTTAAATTAACTCGATGAATTGTATAAAGCAAGTGATCTCATATTGTCAAAGGTTACCTCCTGATAGATATGTTCGATTCCTTTTAGATATTAAAATTAGATATGAAAAGGTCAGAGAAAAACTTAAGCATAGTATAATCAGGTAATTAAGTCAGACGATTCAGATCATCATTGAGTGATTAAAATTCATGCTAGTGACACCTGATTAAAATAAATATTTTCTGATCTCTACATAATTGCCTGTTATGATGAAACAACTAGCTCAGTGGTGAGGGAAGAGCTGTGGATATGATCTGCCTTGATTTTAGCAAGACATTTGATCTGGTCTCTTACACAGTTTCCTTACTAATGAACTGGTAAGATATGGGCTGGACAGATGAATAGCAAAATTGGTGGAAAATGGACTAAACCTCTGAGCTTGAAGGGTGGTGGTAGTTAGTGGGTCTAAATGAGACAAGTGGAGTTCCTTGGAGTCAGTACTGTCTCCAATACCGTTAAATATCATTTAGACCAATCTGGATGTCAGGACTGAATACACATTCACCAAGTTTGTGGATGACATCAAGTTGGGAAGAGAAGTAGGCTGGAGAGAAGAGTCACCACTCAGAGTGATGTCTCAGCTGGCTGTAAGATAGACCAGCAAGAACTGACTAAGTTTCAACAGTACATGTGAAGTCCTGCACCTGGGACAGAATAATTATAAAATCTGTAACTATAGGCTAGGGACTGATGGCTGAGAAGCAGCTCTGATCAAAAGGCCCTGGGATTCCTCGGCGACAGTAAGCTCAACATGAGCCAGCAGCATTCCCTGGAAGCAAGGAAGGGCAACAGCCTCCAGGAGTCCATCAGGAAGACTGTACCAGAAGACTGTGGGATATGATTATTCCACACTACTCAGTACGTGGTATGCCGTGCTTGGAAGAGTAAACTGTTTTGATCTTCCTAGTTTAAGAGGCACATTGATAAACTAGAGAGGGTCTAGCAAAGGACTAGGAAGATGATGAGGTGCCTTGGGAACTTGACTTACAAAGAAAAATGTTGAAGGAAATGGGTCTGTAGAGCCTTGAGAATCCTCCAATCACTCTTTCATTACGTAAAAGGTAGTTACAGAGAAGATGGATGAATATCTTCACAAGGATACACAGTGACAGGACAAGAAGCAATGGGCACAAGCTGCCCTAGGGGAAATTCGGTATGAGTATAATAAATGCTTCACTGTGAGAACATTTAATCATTAGCATATGTTGCCTGGAGGAGTGGTGGAACCTCTCTCACCAGAAATATTCAGGACTCAGGCCTGACAAGGCACAGGAACAGGGCCCTGGGAATCCTAACCTAAGGCCTTGCTTTCAACAGAAGGTTGGACTAGATGAGTTCTGGAAGTCTATTCTAGCTTAGATTTGTCTATGGTTCTATGATTCCACAATGAATTATATACACAGATATCTTATTTCAGGTGGTATTGGTTTAAAGATTCTTGAGGAAGTACTTTTTTTTCCTCTTATAGATGAAAAGATACTTTGTCAAATACCTTTGAGGATATTGATAGACATATTTAATAGATTTATCTTAGCATAAAATGCACTAAATACATTTAACACTTGAAATATTATGAGGTAGAATGTATAAATTTCCATTAATATGTCTCTCAGTGTCTTATGAAAAAGGAAAATTTTATTAAAAAAAGCAGGTCCAACCAATCTGTTCTATTTAAGTCACATAAAATCAATGACTTTAAAAATGTGTGTTTCTGATGACTGATTAAGATTTCTGCATTGGGTGTCCCTGTCCAGGTGTTGGTAATGAGGGGGCTGCAGGGGTGGTCTCTGTGAGAAGAGGCCAGGGGCTGCCTCATGCCAGACACAGTCAGTTCCAGACGGCCCCGAACAGACCCACCACAGGACACAGCTGAGCCTGTCAGCCAAGATGGTGGCCCCTCTGTGATAATGTATTTAAGGGTAAAAAAAACACTGCACAGCAGCCGTGAGAGAGAGGAGTGAGAAAAATGTCAGAGAAACAGCCCTGCAGACATCAAGGTCAGTGAAGAAGGAGGGGGAGGAGGTGCTCCAGGTGCCAGAGAAGAGATTCCCCTGCAGCCCATGGTGAAGACCATGATGAGGCAGGCTGTTCTCCTGCAGCCCATGGAGCTCCACAGTGGAGCAGATACCCACACTGCGGCCTGTGGAGGACCCCACATTGCAGCAGATGGAGATGCCCTGAAAGAGGCTGCAGCCTGCAGACAGCCTGCGCAGGAGCAGGTTTCCTGGCAGAAGCTGCGGCCTATGGGGGAACAATACTGGAGCAGCCTGCTCCTGAAGGACTGTACCTTATGGAGAGGACCCATGCTACAGTAGTTTGTGAAGCAGTTTGTATTGCATGGGAGGGATTCCACACTGGAGCAGGTCAACACTGTGAGGAGGAAAGAGCACACAGATGAAGTGTTATGAACTGACCACAAACCACTTTTTCCTACCTTACACCACCTCTAGAAGGGGTAGAAGAATCAGGAATGATGAAGCCTCAGAAGAAGGGCTGGAATAGATGTATTTTTAGTTTTGTCTTTGTTTCTTACCATCGTACTTTATTTTAGTTGACAATAAAGTAAATTAATCTTCCCCAAGTTTTGTCTGTGACAGTAATTGGTAAGTGATCTTTATCTCAAACCAAGAGTTTTCCATCTTATTTTCTCCCCCTGTGCTGTTGAGGAGGGGGAATGGGAGAGCAGCTTGAGGAGGGTCTGGCAACCAGCCAACACAATTTCTTATCTAGCTTTATTGTTTATAAAACCAAATAATAAATTACTAATGTGTGGGGTTTTTTTTTAAAAAATGTTACTGCTAATTGCATATGCATTACTATAAATAATTCCTCCACCACCTCAAGGTCAAAACATTTATATGAGGTAAAACAGTTATGTTAACAGTACCTCTAGATTAATTTGGGGGCTGTGGGGTTCTTTTTTTCTAGCATACTATACAATCCTACAAGGGTACATTTAGGAAACACCATTGGTTTGCAACAGAGAAAAAGCTCAATTTATAATTAGGCTTCATAAACAAATAAACTGTTTTGAAGCTCCTTGTGGACTTTGAAAGTATCAACACCAGTATCTTCTGTCTTTTCATAATCTTACATCTGATAAAAGTCAACTAAACAATCCACTTTAATTTGGTATATCAGCTCCCAAACACAGAAACTCATTTGCATAATTTTGTCATAAGACACAGGTTTCTTAAAAGAAAAACTACATGAACTCTTTTAACTGTATATAATACTTAAGAAAAGGGTGGTGGGCCAAAGCTGTCATGTTTGACCATTTTCCATTTTAGCATCAGATTGACTTAAGGGCAGATTGTTTTGTTGTTGGGTTTTGTTTTTTTTTTTCAAATCAGAGATTGAGTTATTGATTATAAAGTAGGAAACAAACTGAGGAAAGTATAAAATGATAAATAAACTGAAGAATGATAGCCTATCTAGTAATTGCCTTACCTTTGTGAAGTTACCTTGGAAAGATGCTTTTCAATTCACACTCTTTCATTTCTTCAACATTGACACACTCTTGTTTTTATTCATTTATATCCTTGTTTGCCAGTTTTTTCTTTCCAGTAGGAATTAAGTTTCAATGATCCCAAATATATCTACTCTGGTTCACTTTGTTGTTTCCACCTCCTCTCTCCTGTCTTTTCTTTATCATTGTGTTGATTTTTTTCCCAAACCTTTTTAATGTAAATGAAACATTCAGTACTTGGCCTTAGGGCTGCTTGACTCTAAATTAAGCATTCTGTTTTATCAAAGGATGAGGGAGGAATGATACCCTATTTTCAAGACTGTTACAACATTTTATAAATCATGTATCGTAAGAAGTATTTACTTTACATAGCTATTATGCAATGCAAAGTCTCTATAACATTTACTTTTCCACTGAGATTTTATACTGTATATTAATAACATGCATGACAAATACTGATTTCAGAACACTCTTTCTAATCTCCCTCTTCTTTTTTTGCTTCCTTTTTGGTCTTTTTCCTGCATATCACAAGTTTTACCACGCCCACCAAAAAAAACCAACAAACAACTTATCAAGATTAAATATTCTCTGATGTCTTTATGAAGCACGATTTCCCCTTCACATTATTCCCCAATTGAAATTATGGAGTTCTAGGAAAGGTGTGATCTTAAAACACTGAAAACACAACTCTAAATAATAAAGGCAAGCATGGGTAAAATAATACTAAGTATTCAACCAATTTTCCTTTTTAACTGTCCTGGTTTCAGCCAGGGTAGAGTTAATTTTCTTCATAGAAGCTAGCGTGAGGCTATGTTTTGGATTTGGGATGAGAAAATGTTGATAAGGTGCTGATGTTTTGGGTTGCTGCTGAGTAGTCAAGGACAGTCCAGCTTCTCGTGCTGGGCTGCAGTGAGCAGGCTGGGGGTGCACAGGAAGCTGGGAGGGGACACAGCTGGGACAGCTGACCCAGGCTGGCCAAAGAGATATTCCATACCATATAACGTCATGCTCAGTATATAAAGCTGGGACAAAGAAGAAGGAAGGGGTGGAGGGACATTGGGAGTTATGGCGTCTGTCTTCCCAAGAAACCATTACGAGTGATGGAGCCCTGCTTCCCTGGAGATGGCTGAACACCTGCCTGCCCATGGGGAGTGGTGAACAAACTCCTTATTTTGTTTTGCTTGCGTGCACGGCTTTTGCTTTACTTATTAAACTGTCTTTATCTCAAACCATGAGTTTCCTCACTTTTACTCTTCCGATTCTCTCCCTCGTCTCACCGTGGGGGAGTGAGCGAGCGGCTGCGTGGGGCTTAGTTGCTGGCTGGGGCTAAAGCACGACATTAACTCATTTACTTTTCACAGACTCTAGTCCTTGACTACGACTATCACCAACCTTACTCAATGTTGTGACTGGCAAGTGCCTTGTTGCAGGTATGCTGCTAGTTCTGAGAAAGAAGTACTTGATGGTTTTTACTGGAAACGTCTGTACCTAATTTAGTGATTCGGCTTTATTTGATTCTGATTTTGTAATACTCCCTATCAGTAAAACCACCAATGCTATTTCATCCTCCCCACAAAACTGTTTGGAAAGGTCTTTTTCCTTCTGTCTTTTCAGATAGAGAGTACACTATGTTTTGCCACAAAATGTAGATGGGAAAAGCATTCAAAAGGAAATATTACTTCTCTGTTGTCTTCCTACATCATGTAGTAACATCTGCTCTTTAAAGTCACTATCTTAGTAGAATAATAAGACTTGAGTCCGTTGGCTAAACACAAGAACTGGGGAAAATTACATGGCCTCAGATATGCAAGGGCATCTGACCAGGGTCGGCAAAAATGGGCTTTATGCAAAACCCACTCTTTTCTGGATTGCAGAAAAGGACAAACCAGATGTTAGGCTATCCTTGGATAAGCCCACATGGCAGTAGGCATCTATGTTTAGGCAAGTCAGCTCCTTCTTATTGTCAACTCTCACTGAAGCAGAAAGCTAAATGTGGAATTTATCTTATGCATCTCATGGAAAACTTATCCCTTCACAGTAAAAAAGAATGAGGAACTAAGCATATAGTCAGAACACTTTTTATGTCTATGTAACATTAAAAACAATGAAAACTTTTTTCTTCTTTAAGACAAGCTCAAGAAAGACTATATGAGAGTGCAATTCCATTCTTCTCCAAGATTTCATTCATTTACTACCTACCAACATCAATAGTCAATAGTCTGAAATCAGTGAAAAATTTTAGATTTGGTATGAAGAGACAAAAAAGGAGTGTGACTTATAGGTTCAAATACATTTACAAAGAAAACTTAATTTATGTCATTGTTTCCTTTGACTCTAAGCTTTGAATTTTAATCACAGAATCACTGAATCATTAAGGTTGGAAAAGACCTTTAAGACCGTCAAGTCCAACCATCAACCCAACACCACCATGTCCCCTAAACCATGTCCTGAAGCACCACATCCACATGTTTTTTGAACATTTCCAGTGATGGTGATTCCACCACCTCCCTGGGCAGCCTGTTCCAATGCTTGACCACTCTCTCTGTAAAGAAATTTTTCCTAATACCTAGTCTAAACCTCCCCTGGCACAACTTGAGGCCATTTCATCTCGTCCTATCACTAGTTAGTTGGGAGAAGAGACCAACACCCTCGTCGCCACAATCTCCTTTCAGGTAGTTGTAGAGAGCGATAAGGTCTCCCCTCAGCCTCCTCTTCTCCAAACTGTCAGCCACTCCTCATAAGACTTGTGCTCCAGACCCCTCACCAGCTTTGTTGCCCTTCTCTGGACACGCTAGAGCAACTCAACATCCTTCTTGCAGTGAAGGGCCCCAAAACTGAACATGGTATTCCAGGTGTGGCCTCACCAGTGCTGAGTACAGTGGTACAATCATTTCCCTACTCTTGCTTGCCACACAAGTTTGCCTGTATTTCTGATACAGGCCAGGATGTTGTTGGCCTTCTTGGCCACCTGGGCACACTGCCGGCTCACATTCAGCCAGTTGTCAACCAGCACCCCCAGGTCCTTTTCTGCCAGGCAGCTCTCCAGCCACTCCTCCCCAAGCCTGTAACGTTGCATGGGGTTGTTGTGACCCAAGTGCAGGACCCAGCACTTGGCCTTATTAAACCTCATACAGTTGACTTCGGCCCATCAATCCAGCCTGTCCAGATCCCTCTGCAGAAACTTCCTGCCCTTGAGCAGATCAACACTCCCACCCAGCTTGGTGTCATCTGCAAACTTACTGAGGGAGCACTCGATCCCCTCATCCAGGTCATCAGTAAAGGTATTGAGCAAGACCAGCCCCAGAACCGAGCCCTGGGGATCACCGCTTGTGATTGGCCGCCAGCTGGATTTAACGCCATTCAACATGACTCTCTGAGCTCAGCCATCCAGACAGTTCTTTACTCAGTGAAGATCTTGTCTTCTTAAATTCCAGTTACTTTCACAGATCTACATATATCTTTAACCATTTTCCAGCATTTTTCAAGAGGCTTTTTTGAGTTCTATGATACAATCTAAAGTTCATTGAAACAAAAGTGTGCTTTGAATTCTTTTGAGATAATAAATACTGCAGAAGAAAATTGAGTTCAGTTTATATTTGTTTTAGAGAATCTTGCACACTTTTTTTTTTCTATAATTCAAAATCAGATGTATAGTAAAAGCTTTTCCTTTCCATAAATCTATATTGGTATTTCACCTGAGATATAATTAGTTCAAGATGGAGACTGACTTCATATACATTCTTCTTTGTTCCTTCCAGAGGAAGTTCTTTGCATGCACCTTTATTCCTCCTGTAGTTCCAGAAACTCTTGAAGTCCCATGTTGATTTATGCAGAATGCATTATTCTTACGAACTTCATAACCAGTTCTTAGATCTGTTCTCTATGATCTGGCCAACACTTTCTCCATACATTTTAACACTTCACTAATATCAATAAAAATATTTCTAGTGTATTAGTACTGGGGATAAACATACCTGTTTCAAGCCAGACAGAATAACTTCAGAATAACTCTGATCTCAGAAAGCACTGGAAGCATATTTTACTTTATCTTCAGCCAAACCACTTTTCATAAATTTATCTAGATAGTAAATATCCTTGCAATCAGGGATTTTGTCTACATTCCATGTAAAATTGTCTCTTCAGTCCTCTCCTTTAGTTCTTACTGTTTTGCTAAATGATATGTTATATCTCCATGGTTTCATATTAAAAAAAAAAGGAAAAATAATCACAGAAAAAAACCCCAAAGACAAAACACCACAAGAAAACTAAAAGAGTAAACTAAAAGAGTACAGTATAGGATGACCTACAGCAGAAATATCTGATTATAAATTTGGTATGGGTAAAAACTACCCATCACTGTAAAGATTAGCTAAATAGGAGAATATTTTTTTTTTTTCACTTTGATAGTGTGTGTCCTGGTTTCAGCCAGGGTAGAGTTAATTTTCTTCATAGAAGCTAGCGTGAGGCTATGTTTTGGATTTGGGATGAGAAAATGTTGATAAGGTGCTGATGTTTTGGGTTGCTGCTGAGTAGTCAAGGACAGTCCAGCTTCTCATGCTGGCCTGCAGCGAGCAGGCTGGGGGTGCACAGGAAGCTGGGAGGGGACACAGCTGGGACAGCTGACCCAGGCTGGCCAAAGAGGTATTCCCTACCATATAACGTCATGCTCAGTATATAAAGCTGGGACAAAGAAGAAGGAAGGGGTGGAGGGACGTTCGGAGTTATGGCATCTGTCTTCCCAAGAAACCATTACGAGTGACGGAGCCCTGCTTCCCTGGAGATGGCTGAACACCTGCCTGCCCATGGCGAGTGGTGAACAAATTTCTTGTTTTGCTTTGCTTGCATGCGCAACTTTTGCTTTACTTATTAAACTGTCTTTATCTCAAACCATGAGTTTCCTCACTTTTACTCTTCCGATTCTCTCCCTCGTCTCACCGTGGGGGAGTGAGCGAGCGGCTGCGTGGGGCTTAGTTGCTGGCTGGGGCTAAACCACGACAGTCCTTTATGGCGCCCAACGTGGGGCTCGAAGGGTTTGAGATAATGACAAGTTTGATTGGAATGTGCTAGATGATAAAATTTATAGCTGTTATTGCTGTTTAGCCATTAATTGCCAGGCCCCTGTGCTTGCCATGGGTTTGCCTTCCCTGCATATAGTAGAGTCCAGTGCTCGTTAGTGGCTGCTTTTTGCTTTCGCTGCTGCTGTACTGCTGATCGTCTGACTCTGCTGTGCCTGGGAAGATTCTGATAACAGCAATGGCCTTGCACCTGGGCTGGCAGATGGCCGGGGTATTGCTGGGTTTTTTTCCTGTGCTGCTGTACTGAATAGGCTGGAACTCCACTGTGAACTCGAGTCGAAGGGACTGTGACCTGTGGGTGAGTCCATGTGGGAGCAGGACACACCCCGAAGCGTCTGTGCCTGTGCATAAGCCCATGCCAGGAGCAGGTATATCTCAAAGCCGCAGCAGGTATACCTCTGATGGGATTGTGGCACAAGGATAAGTCCACGCTGGAGAAGGTACATCTCAAAGTGTCTGTGGCTGTGGATAAGTCTATGTTGCAGCAGGTGCACCTTGAAGCATTATTGGTTGTGCATGAGGTCATGCTTGGAGCACCTCAAAGTGTGTGGCCATGGAGAAGCCCTCAACAGTGCAGGTATATTCCTGGAGGGACTGGAACTATGGGTAAGGCCATGCTGGAGCAGATTTATCTCTGGAGGTAGTGTGGCCCTTGGAGACGGCCATTTTGGAGCAGGTGCACCTTGAAGTGACTGCAACTGTGGATAAGTCTATGCCGCAGCAGATATTCCCCTGGAGAGACTGTGGCTCATGGAAGGGACTGCAGTCTCTGGATAAGTCCAAGCTGGAGCAGGGGCAAGGGGAGGAGTTCATTGCAATGTTAAACCCTATGGTCCAGTCCAAAGGGCCCAGGGGTGGAGATTGTAATGGAAGTACCTTTAACCTGTTGTAACCCATGATTTGAGTTGCATGTTATAGGAACTACTATAGCAGGAACCACCTGAACGAATGGAGGACAAGCCTTACAAGAAGCAGTGCCAGTGCAGCAGTGACCTGACCTGAGCTGGCTTTGTTGCCCAGTAACTCCATGCAACACCCCACCTTGCCTGTCCTGAGTGACCACCATAAGAGATGGAGCCTAAAGTCATGGACTAAATAAATTCAGCAGACATTTCACGGACATTTTGGAGGGAAGTCTAAGGGGATGATAATCTGTGTATTATATTAAAGGATGGGAAGGGGGGTGGTGGTTAATGAGGTTCTATTGGATAGTGTGGTACCTGAGCATAACGTAAATGGTATGGAATAAGGGGTGGATAACGTCCTGGTTTCAGCCAGGGTAGAGTTAATTTTCTTCATAGAAGCTAGCGTGAGGCTATGTTTTGGATTTGGGATGAGAAAATGTTGATAAGGTGCTGATGTTTTGGGTTGCTGCTGAGTAGTCAAGGACAGTCCAGCTTCTCGTGCTGGGCTGCAGTGAGCAGGCTGGGGGTGCACAGGAAGCTGGGAGGGGACACAGCTGGGACAGCTGACCCAGGCTGGCCAAAGAGGTATTCCCTACCATATAACGTCATGCTCAGTATATAAAGCTGGGACAAAGAAGAAGGGAGGGGTGGAGTGACGTTGGGAGTTATGGCGTCTGTCTTCCCAAGAAACCATCACACGTGACGGAGCCCTGCTTCCCTGGAGATGGCTGAACACCTGCCTGCCCATGGGGACTAGTGAACAAATTCCTTGTTTTGCTTTGCTTGCGTGCGCGGCTTTTGCTTTACTTATTAAACTGTCTTTATCTCAAACCATGAGTTTTCTCACTTTTACTCTTCCGATTCTCTCCCGTCCCACTGTGGGAGAGTGAGCGAGCGGCTGCGTGGTGCTTAGTTGCTGGCTGGGGCTAAACCACGACAGTGTGGTTAGGGGAACAGGACCTATATTTAGCTTTTTTTAAAGGAAAGAATTAGACATTTAGCTAGTTTAGAGACTGTTACATTGCACAGGTTCTGACTTACACAAACTGCACACCAACCCCTCAAAACCAGAAATTTAAAACAAATATAGTCTAAGATGTCCAATGTCTTCATCTGCTTGTTGGATGAAAAGTGGTGGATCCCAGTGGTCTGTGGGTTATTATATTCAAAGTATTTTTATGTAATAAAAATCCAAGATAGAATCTTTGTGTGAAAACAACAAAGGAAATTGTTTTGAACGGAGCAGCTTAATGACCCTGGTTTATAATTGCTCTTTCACCTCTCCAAAATATTTCCTTTAGCTAAGCTTTTTTTTTTTCTTTTTCCCTTTCCCACTTAAAAACAATAAAAATTGAAACAAGAAGTGACGAGGCTATTTCTTAAAGTTCAAAATTATTTCATAGTAAAATATATTAATTTGCAGTATATTTCTCTCACTTTTTGAATATGCATTGCATGATGAAGGAATTTCTTCCTTGTGAACATTAAGAGTCTAAAACCTCTGCTGGACAAGAAATATTATTTTTTCATATTTTTGTTTATGTTGCCTTTACTAAGACAGGTTTCACATTTCATGCCTTAGTGGTTTTAAAGTTGTTTATTGCTCTATATTTCTTATCACTAAGGAACATGTTGAGAATTCCTGTCACTTACCTGTCTTCAAGGACTTGTGTACTGGACTTGTGGAAGTTTTTTACAGAGGATAAAATGCCTCTGTTTCACACCACCAGAGAGCACTGTTGGATCATTAAGATTTGGCTTTTTTTCTTTCTAGACATTAGCTAAAGTAATGAGAACCAGGGAGACAAATAGAACTTTGTTAAATATTCTTTCTTTCTTAACACATGATAAATATCAGCAACACATAAAGCATAATAAATCAATTGGTCTTTTTGTGTTTATAGTTCTGCATTCTTTTAACATTCTTTTCTTTTAAATAAATGAAAATACCAGTGTTCCTAAGGTTGCAATTAGTGATACAGTTTGTACCATCAACTTCCATAAATTTTGGTTTACTCACCAGTCCATGGCACAGCTGTGAGCTGTATCACAGGAAAACTGTGAGTGTCACTTCTGGTTCCTCATTCTGGGAAGTAGAAAAAGCATCCCTTAATGCTTCAGTAAATAATATGACAAGAATTTGAAGACCATGGTGCAAAAATACCTTGCCATGGTGTCAATCAACACACCCTAGCAGAAGCCATCCATTCTTTCAACTTTACAGGTGAGCAATGTTACAGTCACGGCAAAGATCATGGAAATTGTGTTCAACTAGAAAAAAAAATGGCACCTTCAATGCATGAGGAAAAGGGTGGTAGCTTGGTCTTCTGACAATTTTCTGCCAAAATCAAAAACCACAATGAAGAACCCAAATCATTGGTAGGTTAGAAAGTCATTCAGTGTGTCTGCAGGTAGGTATATGCATGTGAGTCTATGGCTACATACAAATCTATATAGCCTTGCATAAAATACACATATGTATAACATACTAAATCATTTCAAATTCTCTTAATTTTCCAAGGAAGCTAAGCACCTCTCTCTATGCAGGTGTTTAAATGAAGCTTTATACTAAACTGACGAAACTTAAGTTTGAGGCTTTTTTCATAATCAGAAAGTAACCACTAAATGAACTATTAAAACTGCTTAACCACTTGGTACTTCACAGTTTTAGGATTTAGGTTTTAAAGACATTTCAAAATACTGTTTAAGAAGATTTTACAAAGAAGGGGAAACAAAGGTTATTTAAGGTCCTAAATTCTACTTAAATTCCAAGCATCCCATTTACATTTAGGTGTCTACATGCTTTTTTATTTTAAAGCTTGGGATGAAAAAGTGTTGGAAAGATTGAAAATAATTTAATTTTATTAACTAACTATGAAATTTCTAATGTAAATATATAAAAAATGAAATTTTAGATTAAAAATTCTGGAAAACTAAATGTGTTCTAGGGAAAAAAGTGTCCTCTGGAAAGATATATCTCATAATTTTTTTATGCTTAAACTTAATAACATATTTATTGTATTGAGGAATATTTTGTGAGAATTCCATATTTCTTTTGGTATTAGGAGAAGACAATTAGTCTAAAATGAACAATAACTAATGTTTTGATTATATCTCTTTTTTCCTAGCTTTCATTTTAATAAAATGTGAGGGAATTATTCTGAAATTATGATGTAATGATTCAGTGTTAACTAGAATTTTCTCATGTCATTGAGGCTTGGAACTGGGGTTGTTCAGTCTGGAGAAGAGGAGGCTGAGGGGAGACCTTGTCACTCTCTACAACTACCTGAAAGGGGATTGTGGCGAGGTGGGTGTTGGTCTCTTCTCCCAAGTAACTAGCAATAGGACAAGAGGAAATGGCCTCAAGTTACTCCAGGGGAGATTTAGACTAGGTATTAGGAAAAATTTCTTTACAGAGAGAGTGGTCAGGCATTGGAACAGGCTGCCCAGGGAGGTGGTGGAGTCACCATAACTAGCAAGTGTTCAAAAAACATGTGGACGTGGAACTCCTGGACATGGTTTAGTGGGCATGGTGGTGTTGGGTTGATGGTTGGACTTGACTGTCTTAGAGGTCTTTTCCAACCTTAGTGATTCTTTGATTCTGTGATTGAGATACATAACTATCAGTTCTACTGATTATTTCTAAATTCTAGCTGAAGCACAGAACATCAAACAAATCCTTTTTTTTTTTCTTCAATATACCTTCCACTCACAGTAAACTCTGGAATAGAATACAACACAAAGACATCTTTCAAATTTTCCAAATTACAGGGTTAAACAGTGATTTCCTTCTGATGCATCAGCAAAGTAAACATTTTTCCTTCCTATCGTTATAAAAATCTACTCTATAATGAGCTTTCTCCCATTATCCACAGCTAAGGTGATACTTAATACTGAATTTTTATTAATTTTTATTCAATTTGTTGTTTCCACAATAGTAATTCTTGTCCTTCTCAAGGCTTTACTCAGATAATACATGCATAAGTATTTTTGCTTGGGTGAAGGCTTCAAAATTTCTATATATTCAGATGAGAAACGGGACAAATATGATAATCTTCTTAACCTGTTTTCTTAATTATTACATTCTTCTGCTATTGCATTTTTTTCATATCTATATCATACATTATTTATATGTAATGTTTATTCTTATGTTTTAAAATGAAATGAAACCCCAAATATTGAAAAATATTGTTTGTAAATAACACTTCCATTTAATATAATTTTTTATAACGTTACCATTAGTTTTATAAGGATAGTTTCATGTAAACAAATGAGAACTTGGAACAAGCGTGAAAGGAAGCAAAAGGGGTTTTTTTGGAAGTTTTATTTTACTTAATTAATGTGATTCTTCTGCTTATTCATTAACCACATCTAGATCCTCTATGTGTTGTAACTGTATTGCTTCATGGTATTAGCACAATATCAGGATTGCTATCGTGATGTGAAGATCTTTATAAGCAATTGAGAAACTTAGTCCAAAGTAAACTTGACTGATAGTGTCTATATGTAACCTAACTTGAGAAACATTTGCTGTAAATCAAAGATCAAAAAATGATTGAATTATCAACTAATGAAGGAAAGAAGAAACAAGCAGAAGAACTTATTTTGTGACTCAGGGACTAATTTGAATCTTGAAAAACTTGTGTGCTGTCACTGATCACATTACAAATTTCCAGGATGACCTTGAATTATTTAGGGTCAGATTTTTAAAACGGCTTTATGTAACAACAACAACAACAACTTGGAGTTTTTTATAACCATGAAGGAAATCGTTTGCTATAATGGAAAAATAGAAAAAATATAACAGAAATAGTTTGGTTTCCAGTAACTAATGAAGACCAATACATGTGCTTACACAGATATGATATCCTTACAGCAAGTTAGTTTCAGAAGAATAAAAAAAAAGAATTAAAAAAAAATGTTAGCCATAAGTTTGTATTCCATGGTTCATTGTCATTCAATTAAGAGTCAACATACTTTTTCTAACTGTAAAGGTGATTAACCACTGGAATAATGTACCCAAGGAAGGTGTGGATTCTTCATCTTTTGACATCTTATAAAGGAGACTGAATACCTGTTGAGAAGATAGATTTTAATTCAAATGCAGTTTTTTTAAGTATACACTCCATTATTTGTTCAGTATTACATATATTATCTAATATTAAAAAGTTTAACCCAGGTAATCTCAGGATTTTTTAACCTTAAAATCTCTGTGACTACCATAGGGTAACAGGTGAAGTAGCAGCAATATAAATGTTAAAAATTTGGTTATACCTGCAGTTCAAGAGATCCCACTGTACACCTCTTTCCAGATTAATTGTAAAAATGTAAACAGAGAGCTTGAGGTTAAAAGAAATTTTGGTCAAAATTTGAAGGACACTGTTTTAATTTTGTAAATTAAGAAAAAAAAATGCTTGCTTCATGACATTTCTTCAAAAACAACACCCAGCTGTGTTCAGTAGAAATTCAAATCAGCAGTCCTATTTCATTCAAACAACATAACCTCCTACACTACAGCTGCCAGAACTCTTAAGTCTAGTAAGTTATTATCACTACATGACAGTAGTTTTTACAAGTATGTCCCACTGCTATGAAGCTAATTCTAAAGACAACTCACATCCTCTGACAAGATTTATTCAATTTGTTGAAGTAATGGGCTATGTTTTAAAAAAGTTCAAATCTAAGAACCAAGGACCTTCTGCCATAGGCTATTCTACCTTCTCCTTTTCACCATGTATGATTACAACAGCTCTCATGTTAGTAACTCAGGTTTTTATAACATCCCCTACTAATTAATGACTTGTTAAAATAAAGTCCCAACACTGTACTGTTATAGTACCCTGTGGGATTGATAAGTTTCTGTTATAATAACTTCTTTTTCCATTCTGAAAATCTTTTTTTCAGTAATGGCATTGACATTAAAATTTCCTCCACATCACTTGTGAAAATCTAGTATTAAAAAGAATCTTAATAAGTGCAATCATATTTTAAACCAAAACCATTCTTAGTAAAGCTATTTAATCAAAACTCTTTCACAATGCTGGCAAAAAATAGGACTAGATTTATGAACTTATTCAAATGACTTGACAGCAAAAATAGGTCAGTGGGAGGCAAAAATCCCACATTTCTTACACAGATTTTTTTCTCTAACTAACTTTGTCTTTTGCTTTGAAACTTTGCATTCATTGGACACTTGCAAAGGCTTTAAATTTGCTTTTACTCTGTAAGCCACTCATATTCTCTTAGGTAAAGACCGTCATCCTGATTGCAAAATCTGCTAGCTTTAAGCAATTATAAAGTCATTGCATTTTGAAAGAATAAGGGGATATTTAATTTACATTTAATGTCAGAGTTAAACAGACAACCTTTCTAAGAAAGCAACCACACAGACCCTGTTAAGACAACAAAGCCTTGCTGAAGTTTTTCTCTGTGTGTATGTGTAAGTTCAGAGTCCTCTCTGGAACACTAAGACACACTGTCCACTCCCTACTTGTCTCTTCTGCTCCTTTGCTTCCTATCTCTATTTCTGCTAATACCTATACAAGAACAAAGCTTGTCACCTTGGCCATCTTAGAAATCTGTTAACTGAATTCATGTGCAAAGTTAATCACAGAATCACAGAATCACTAAGGTTGGAAAGGACCTTCAAGATCATCAAGTCCAACCATTAATCCAGTGCTACCATGTCCCCTAAACCATGTCTTGAAGTGCCACATCCACACGTTTTTTAAACACTTCCAGAGATGGTGACTCTACCACCTCCCTGGGCAGACTGTTCCAATGCCTGACCACCCTCTCAGTGAAGAAATTTTTCCTAATATCCAATCTAAACCTCCCCTGGTGCAACTTGAGGCCATTTCCTCTCGTCCTATTGCTAGTTACTTGGGAGAAGAGACCAACATCCTCGTCGCCACAACCCCCTTTCAGGTAGTTGTAGAGAGCGATAAGGTCTGCCCTCAGCCTCCTCTTCTCCAGACTGAACAACCCCAGTTCCCTCAGCCGCTCCTCATAAGACTTGTGCTCCAGCTTCGTTGCCCTTCTTTGGACATACTCCAGCACCTCAACATCCTTCTTGTAGTGAGGGGCCCAAAACTGAACACAGTATTCAAGGTGCAGCCTCACCAGTGCTGAGTACAGGGGCACAATCACTTCCCTACTCCTGCTGGCCACAATATTCCTGATACAGGCCAGGACGCTGTTGGCCTTCTTGGCCACATGGGCACACCGCCGGCTCATATTCAGCCAGCTGTCAGCCAGCACCCCCAAGTCCCTTTCCGCCGGGCTGCTCTCCAGCCACTCCTCCTCAAGCCTGTAGCATTGCATGGGGTAGTTGAGACCCAAGTGCAGGACCCTGCACTTGGCCTTGTTAAACCTCATACAATTGACCTCAGCCCATCGATCCAGCCTGTCCAGATCCCTCTGCAGAGCCCTCCTACCCTCCAGCAGATCAACATTCCCACCCAGCTTGGTGTCATCTGCAAACTTATTGAGGGAGCACTCAATCCCCTCATCCAGTTCATCAATAAAGATATCGAACAAGACCGGCCCCAGAACTGAGCCCTGGGGAACACTGCTTGTGACCGGCCACCAGCTGGATTTAATGCCATTCACAACAACTCTCTGGGCTCTGCCGTCCAGCCAGTTCCTCACCCAGTGAAGAGTACACCTGTCGAAGCCACAAGCCACCAGTTTCTCCAGGAGAATGCTGTAGGAGACGTTGTCAAAGGCTTTACTAAAGTCCAACATCCACAGTCTTTCCCTCATCCACTAGGCAGGTCACCTGGTCATAGAAGGAGATCAGGTTGGTCAAGCAGGACCTGCCTTTCATGAACACATGCTGTCTGGGCCTTATCCCTTGGTTGTCCTGCACATGCCCTGGGAGCACTCTCAAGACCAACCGCTCCATGATCTTCCCCAGTTCGGAAGTCAGGCTGACAGGCCTGTAGTTCCAAGGATCCTCCTTCTGGGCCTTCTTGTAGATGGGCGTCACATTGGCAAGCATCCAGTGGTCTGGGACCTCCCCTGTTAACAAGGACTGCTTATGAATGATGGAGAGTTGGCTTGGCAAGCTCCTCCGCCAGCTCTCTCAGCACTCTTGGGTGGATCCCATCAGGTCCCATAGACTTGTGAGTGTCCAGGTGGTTTAACAGGTTCTTAAATGCTTCCTCCTGGATTATGGGCGGGTTATTGTGCTCTCCATCCCCGTCTTCCAGCTCAGGGGGCTGAATACCCTGCGGATACCTGGACTGGCTATTAAAGACTGAGGCAAAGAAGGCATTAAGTACCTCACCCTTGTCCTCATCCTTGGAGACAATGTTCCCCACCATATCCAGTAAGGGATGGAGATTCTCCTTGCCTCTCTTTTTATTGTTAAAATATTTGTAGAAACATTTTTTATTATCCTTTACAACTGTGGCCAGACTGAGCTCTAGCTGTGCTTTTGCCTTTCTAATTTTGTCGCTGCATGACCTAATGAGATCCTTGTACGCTTCTCAAGTTGCCTGCCCCTTCTTCCAGAGGTGATAAACTCTCCTCTGTTCCCTGAGTCCCAGCAAAAGCTCCCTGTTCAGCCAGGCCGGTCGTCTTCCCTTTTTACTGCACATGGGGACCGCCTGCTCCTACACCTTTAAGATTTTCTTCTTGAAGACTGTCCAGCCTTCCTGGACCCCTTTGTCCTTCAGGACTGTCTCCCAAGGGAATCTCTCAACCAATGACCTGAACAGGCAGAAGTCTGCCCTCCGGAAGTCTATGATAGCAGTTTTGCTGACACCTGTCCTTACTTCCCTCACAATTGAGAATTCTATCATGTCATGATCGCTAAGCCCACGACGGCCTCCGACCACCACATCTCCCACAAGTCCTTCTCTGTTTGTAAACAGCAGGTCAAGCAAGGCACCTCCCCTGGTAGGCTCACTCACCAGCTGTGTCAGGGAGTTATCTTCCACACACTCCAGGAACCTCTTAGACTCTTTCCTCTCTGCCGTGTTATACTTCCAGCAGATGTCCAGTAGATGGAAGTCCCCCACAAGAACAAGGGCCAGCGAATGCGAGACTTCTGCCAGTCGCTTATAGAATGTCTCATCTGTCTCTTCGTCCTGGTTGGGTGGTCTGTAACCTTCATGACTCCCAGCAGGATATCTGCTTCATTGACCTTCCCCCTCATCCTTACCCATAAGCACTAGACTTGGTTTTCACAATCATTGATTTCTATACAATCAAAACACTCCCTAACATACAGAGCCACCCCACCGCCTCTCTTTCCTTGCCTATCCCTTCTTATGAGCTTATAGCCATCCATTGCAGCACTCCAGTCATGAGAGTCATCCCACCATGCTTCTGTGATGGCAACTACATCATAGCTGTCCCACTGCACAATGGCTTCCAGCTCCTCCTGTTTGGTGTCCATGCTGCGTGCATTGGTGTAGATGCACTTGAGGGTGTAGATGCACTTAATGATTCAATGAGATGCACTTAATGAATCAAAGTGTAGAGAAGCATGGACCCACTGTGAATAGAAATTTTAGAGCATGGAAAACTTTAAAAGACATTTATAAAATAAAGGGTGTAAATATGCAGTCCTTTCTGTTCCTACAGAAAGAAAGAAAACATTTATTACAATGGCTACTTAATTTTTTTAAATTTACACAGCAGCTAATCTCGTTATAGAAATGCAGAAAATTTCCCATTACAAAAAAAATTACTTTCTACAAATATTGAATAAATGAACTCTAGTAGAGCAATGAAACAGTCCCATTCCTTATACTTCTCTTCTAGGTTGAAAAGCTTTTGCCTTCTCCAAAATTTAAAGACACCACATTCTTGTTCATATTTCCTTTCCTAGTACAATGCTTGCTTCTGTATTTTGCTACAAATCTTCTGTAAGATGCTCAGCAGCAGAGAAGAGCCTAAAGAAAGCTCAGTAACTTAAAGAAAAAATCTACCTTCAGGAAAGAAAAATATTCTGAATATCTATGAGAGGGTAAGGTTAGCCATCCAGGAACTTTTAGGCTTAACCATCTTATCCAATGTTCCAGAAAACCCTATAAGCAGTCAAAGAGGGTTGCTTCTCATATCGAAGAACCAGACACTCACTGCTGATGAGACTTAAGTGGCAAGTATTTCATCCCTGTTTTTTAAAAGTTTGTGTTTATAACAGTGTTGGTATTATTTTAGAAAATATATGGTTTTAATTTTTTTATGATACTGTATATTCTGGATTCTAACTTTGATTTGAAAAGTCAAATAATTGAGTTTGCACATATCTACCTTTTTTACAATGAAAAATCTCAGCATATACACAGTTTTCCATCTTCCATTGTTTTAAAACAACTGGTTTATTTATTTTATTGCACTCATTTTTTCATCATCATCAGATGATATAAAGTAAAGTTAGTGTTTACCTTCCTTCATGACTCATCATTTTTTCCTATCCAAGATTGTTCTGTACCACTATTTATTGCCAAAATAATGAAGTAGTTGTATCAGGCACATTTGATAGGCAAAGCAAATACTGCAAGTCATATATATGTATGGATAAATATATAAGAAATACATCAAAAGTATGTGGTTATTGCATAACAAAATTTCCAGATCTAGGATAGAAGCTTCTGTTGTTTAATAAAGACAGCTTAGCATACTGAACTTTATTAGGTACAGTGCTTACTTAGACAGAGATGCTATGTACACTTACATTCTTTCATACTTTTATGTATATCAGATGCCCAAAATAACTCCTTAGTTGTCACTTTTGCCTGAGTGAAGCAAATGAGAGTGTTGCCTATTGGCTTTATTCCAAGGACACTTCACTCACTATGTATAAACTTTTCTTGCAGCTCTTGTGTAGTGCCTGAACTACACAGTTTCTAGATCTATTATACCTCTATTGGATAGGTTGCAGTCAATCTAAAGCAGAAATCATAATAATTTTGTAGGTATTTTGATACCTAATAAGTAAGAAGTAATTCAAGAACATACTGATATAAAAATCTGCAGGTCATTTAACAAAGCTATAGAATGGATGTCCCTTCATTAATTTCTAGGAGTTTTAAAGAAACCTTAATAAAAACATATAATCATTCCATCAAATCCTCTCATTGCATCTATATTAAACTTTGTAGCATTGTGTAATAATAAAAAACGACAAGAGTACCAAAAATTCTCATTACCTGTTGAACTCAAACCTCTTAGTAACTACAAAAGAACAGCGAGTACCTTGGAAGTTGGGGAGATCTTGAATTTGTTACTTGAGAAAATCAGTCATCATAATGTAATGTAATGACATTTCCACAAGCGGCTGGTGATCCCCTGCCCTCTTGCTCCTGGGCAGAAGGAGAGGACCTAAGAGATGAGGGAGAATACAAACAGGTCCCTGCTCGGGGCAGCAGGTGAATCCCCTCCCGGCCTCCCTTACCATCCCACCTGCCCTTACACAACAGATAAGGGGCTCTGGAATGTGAGGGACAGGAACATGAGGATCTTGATGAAAGTCCATTCAGGGGGTTGCCTAGGGTGAGTCAGCCAGCCCTACACATCAAGACTTCCTCTGTTAAGAAAAAAAGGAGAGTAATTGTTGTAGGTGACTCCTTTCTGAGGGGTACAGAGGGCCCAATATGCCGACCGGACCTAACCCATAGGGCAGTCTGCTGCCTCCCTGGGGCTCGAGTAAGAGATGTCACTAGGAAACTCCCTGGTCTGGTTCGGCCCACTGATTACTACCTGCTGTTGGTCATGCAGGTTGGTAATGATGAGGTTGCACTAAGAAACCCAAAGGCAATTAAAAGGGACTTCAGAGCTCTGGGGCGACTGATTGATGGAGCAGGAGCACAGGTAGTGTTTTCATCAATCGCTTCAGTGGCAGGGAGGAGCGCTGAAAGGAACAGGAAAGCACACCTGGTCAACACATGGCTCAAGGGTTGATGCTGTCAGCAGAATTTTGTTTTTTTTTACCATAGGGAGGTTTACACGACACCAGACCTCCTGGCAGCAGATGGAGTGCAACTGTCTCCAAGGAGCAGAAGGATTCCAGCTTACAAGTTCGCAGGCCTCATCGAGAGGTCTTTAAACTAGATTTGAAGGGGGAAGCAGGTAAAACCAGGCTCACTAGAGATGAGCCTAGGGGCAGCATGCTGGAGTTGTGGGTGAAATTGATAGCCCAGCTCAAGTGCATCTACACCAATGCACACAGTACGGGCACCAAACAGGAGGAGCTGGAAGCCATAGAGCAGCAGAATAGCTAAGACTTAGTCACTGTCACAGAAGCATGGTGGGATGACTCTCATGACTGGAGTGCTGCAGTGGATGGCTATAAGCTCATTAGAAGGGATAGGCAAGGAAGGAGAGGCGGTGGGTGGCTCTGTATGTTAGGGAAGGTTTTGATTGTATAGAAAACAATGACTCTGAAGACCAAGTCTAATGCTTACGGGCATGGATGAGGGGGAAGGCCAATGAAGCAGATATCCTGCTGGGAGTCTGTTACAGACCACCCAACCAGGACGAAGAGACAGATGAGACATTCTATAAGCGACTGGCAGAAGTCTCGCATTCGCTGGCTCTTGTTCTTGTGGGGGACTTCCATCTACTGGACATCTGCTGGAAGTATAACACGGCAGAGAGGAAAGAGTCTAAGAGGTTCCTGGAGTGTGTGGAAGATAACTCCCTGACACAGCTGGTGAGTGAGCCTACCAGGGGAGGTGCCTTGCTTGACCTGCTGTTTACAAACAGAGAAGGACTTGTGGGAGATGTGGTGGTCGGAGGCCGTCGTGGGCTTAGCGATCATGACATGATAGAATTCTCAATTGTGAGGGAAGTAAGGACAGGTGTCAGCAAAACTGCTATCATAGACTTCCGGAGGGCAGACTTCTGCCTGTTCAGGTCATTGGTTGAGAGAGTCCCTTGGGAGACTGTCCTGAAATGCAAAACGGTCCAGAAAGGCTGGACAGTCTTCAAGATGGAAATCTTAAAGGTGTAGGAGCAGGTGGTCCCTATGTGTTGTAAGAAGGGCTGACGGGGAAGGCGACCGGCCTGGCTGAACAGGGAGCTTTTGCTGGGACTCAGGGAAAAGAGGAGAGTTTTTCACCTTTGGGAGAAGAAGCAGGCAACTCGAGAAGCGTACAAGGATCTCGTTAGGTCAAGCAGAGACAAAATTAGAAAGTCAAAAGCCCAGCTAGAACTCAGTCTGGCCATGGTTGTAAAGGAAAGCAAAAAATGCTTTTATAAATACATTAACAACAAGAAGAGAGGCAAGGACAATCTTCATCCTTTATGGGATGGGTGGCGGAACATTGTCACCAAGGATGTGGACAAGGCTGAGGTACTTAATACCACCTTTGCCTCAGTCTTTAATAGCCAGACCAGGTATCTGCAGGGTATTCAGCCCCCTGAGTTGAAAGATGGGGATGGAGAGCACAATAAACTCCTCATAATCCAGCAGGAAACCATTAAGGACCTGCTAAGTCACCTAGACACCCACAAGTCTATGGGGCCGGATGGGATCCACCTGAGAGTATTGAGAGATCTGGCGGAGGAGCTTGCCAAGCCACTCTCCATCATTTATCCGCAGTCCTTGTTAACAGGGGAGGTTCCAGACAACTGGATGCTTGCCAATGTGATGCCCACCTACAAGAAAGTTTGGAAGGTGAATCCAGGGAACTGCAGGCCTGTCAGCCTGACTTCAGTACCAGGGAAGATCATGGAGCGGTTCGTCTTGAGAGTGCTCACAAGGCATGTGCAGGACAACCAAGGGATCAGGCCCAGCCAGCATGGTTTCATGAAAGGCAGGTCCTGCTTGACCAACCTGATCTCCTTCTATGACCAGGTGACCCGCGTAGTGTATGAAGGAAAGGCTGTGGGTGTTGTCTACCTGGACTTTAGTAAAGCCTTTGACATCATCTCCAACAGCATTGTCCTAGAGAAATTGGTGGCTTGTGGCTTGGACAGGTGTATTCTTCACTGGGTGAGGAACTGGCTGGATGGCTGAGCCCAGAGAGTTGTGGTGACTGGCATTAAATCCGGTTGGCGGCCGGTCACAAGTGGTGTTCCCCAGGGGTCAGTTTTGGGGATGGTCTTGTTCAGTATCTTTATCAATGATCTGGATGAGGGGATCAAGTGTTCCCTCAGTAAGTTTGCAGATGACACCAAGCTGGGTGGGAGTGTTGATCTGCGGGAGGGTAGGAAGGGCTCTGCAGAGGGATCTGGACAGGCTGGATCGATGGGCTGAGGTCAACTGTATGAGGTTTAATAAGGCCAAGTGCAGGGTCCTGCACTTGGGTCTCAACAACCCCATGCAATGCTACAGGCTTGAGGAGGAGTGGCTGGAGAGCTGCCCAGCGGAAAAGGACTTGGGGGTGCTGATTGACAGAGGGCTGAATGTGAACTGGCAATGTGTCCAGGTGGCCAAGAAGGCCAACAGTATCCTGGCCTGTATCAGAAATAGTGTGGTCAGCAGGAGTAGGGAAGTGTTTGTGCCCCTGTATTTGGCACTGGTGAGGCCGCATCTCAAATACTGTGTGCAGTTTTGGGGCCCTTCACTGCAAGAAGGATGTTGAGTTGCTCGAGCATGTCCAGAGAAGGGCAACAAAGCTGGTGAGGGTTCTGGAGCACAAGTCTTATGAGGAGCAGCTGAGGGAACTGGGGTTGTTCAGTCTGGAGAAGCAGAGGCTGAGGGGAGACCTTATCGCTCTCTACAACTCCCTGAAAGGGGGTTGTGGCGACGAGGATGTTGGTCTCTTCTCCCAAGTAACTAGTGATAGAAAGAGAGGAAATGGCCTCAAGTTGTGCCAGGGGAGGTTTAGACTAGGTATGTCTGAAATCAACATAATTCTGAGCTGTTTCTATTTGTCTTGAACCTTTATTTCATTACAAAAACACAAAGAAGAGATGAGCTATTTCTTCTGCTTGTGATGAGTTTGTAGAGAATTCTTTGCTAAACATATGCAAAGCATAGAGAAGAAGTTATGTATGAATAGTGATAAAAATAGATCCAGCAATTTGAATTATAAACTAAAAGTATGTTTCAATTTCCAGAGAACAACTATCTCTTTGGTGATATTCCCATATACACAAGAATGACTCCACGGCTTTAGCCAGAACTGAAAAATACAAAAGAGCCTCTGATATTCCGTTCTGGGTCACCTTGTTTTCTGCATTTTTTCTTGATCTCCACTGGCTTTACTAACTAACATCTGAGTCCTGTTTTAAGCTTGCTGATTGCATTGAGTTTGTATTTGCTATGCAATAAGCTGGCACTAAGAAGGATTTTGATCTTTAATCTGGTTCAAGGGATTCTAAGCAGCTCTGATTGCAGCCATAGGCAATACATGTACTAAATGATATTGAAGGACAAATTAAAACAAATAATGTTTGAGTAAATCACTTTGTCCTGGTTAAATGCATTTAACAATTTCATTTTCCCTTGCAAAGCAGTTTTTAAAGAAATTAACAAGTGGTGGGTTTTTTTTATGTAAGTATAATGAATATTTTTCTAGACAGAAAAGCTAATGTCATTAAAGTTGTGTCTTTCCTCTATGTGTTACAATAGCTTCAAAGCTTTTGGGTAGAAAGCTGAGGAGAAGTCGGAGATCTGTAAAATATACCGCTGTATTTATTGCCAAAGGCAAAGCATGGGAAAATGGTTAAGGCTTCCTTAACAATCATAGTTGATTTGAGTAATGGTGTTTCAGACCTTTTGACTAACACTGGCTCCTGCAGCCAGACAATAGCAAATTTATATAGTTTGCATTGCTCTAAGAAATAAAGTCTAGTAATGAACTAGCTAGAGAAAGAACAATGAAAAGCAGGCTTATTTGATCCAGTTATTTTAGCAATCTTCCGCCTGCCAATATTTACTTTCCTTAGAGTATTTTTATGATGTGTTGCTATATTTGAAGAAAACTAAACAATATATAAAAAAGTTGTCTGACACTGTAATAAATGGAAACTTTAGAAAAGATAATACATATGGTTAAAAAAATATTTCTCCAAGAAGCAAATTAGTAGAATAACTAAGATTTGTCAGTACATTATCTATGTTAGACAAGTAAAAATACCTGATAACCTGACAAGGTAAACCCTGTTTGGCCACAAGTCCAAAGAGAAAAATAAACATAAGAAAAAATTATAGACATTATAACACTTTGGGACCTATCATTTCATGTTCATCAATTACTTGTCTGTGTGTGAGTATGTTTGTATAATTTAAAGTCTATAAATATGAAATGTCAAAACAGTATATGCATCAGTTCAAAAAGAAAGTATATTTACAGAATAACGTCTTGGTGATCTTTTCTGACCTTTTTTTTTTTTTTTTTTTTACTATTTAAATGCATAATTATGGGGAAAAATCCATGTTGTTTTTGGTAAAACTTGGTGCCCTTATAGAATTCAGGGATAAAGTCCTGGCCCCTTCTGCATTATTGCTAAAATTTCTGTTGATTTCAGCAAGATAAATATTTAATCCATGTTGGATCAGGAATTATTCAACTCCTGTTTATTTCATGTAGCATTATTTTTCTATGCTTCAGTATTACTATTCCACTATTATGTAAAATTTTTTGTTTGCTACAGAGCACATGAATGAACCAGTTTTTATCTAAGTTCTCTCGTGTTTAATATTGGAGCACCTTGACAATTTGACTGTATACTACCAATGCTCAGGAAGTCTAGTAGCTGGGATGTTAATTATCTGCTAATATTTCAAAGTTTTTTTCTAAACATAGGCTTATACTGCTGTTTATGTACGGTCTCCATCTCCCCTCCATGCCTCGCCTCTAAAATGGAAATATGAAAGAACTTTTACTTATAAATGGAAAGAAGTCTTTGGGCTTATTGAAGTTGAACTTTTCTTCAGTTTTGCTCTGTGTGGGACCCAGTACATTCCCACACTTCTGTTTTGGAAAGAATTAGGATTAAAACTAAGCAAGTTCTTCCATTATGGAATCCAGTGCATAATTTTGTACATACTTGTATCATACATTCAGCTGATAACTATAATACTATCATGATGACCTCATGTTTGTTTTGTCTCTTTTACAATACCCAAAGCACAAAAAAGATTATAATCGTAACATTTCTGTAGCTGCTGCTAGCAGCTTTTCTGTTCCTTCTCTGTGCATTGATATTTCACCCTGTATTGTTGGTCCAGGTCATTCTATATTCTAGTCTCTGGTAGTACTCTGTGAATCTGAAGGACCCCTATGCATTGGTTTGGATAAAAAGATATAGCTTTAACAACTATTTTTTACTGTATAAATAAAGTAAAAATGCAGTTTGACACAACTTGGAGAAAAATTCTGATGCTGTATTTAAAAACAGCTGGAGAAAAACTTCATTTCCCCTAAAAGAATTCCCAGCAGCATGAGAAATAGTTAATACCGGTTTACAGTTTGCTTCCCTCAAGATGATTTAAAACTGTGTTTCACAGTAAAATATTTGAATCACCAAACTATGCTGTACTCCAGTGCAGTAAGTGTTAAATAGATCTTAATGGAGCTGTAAAGCTGGAGTGCACCTACAGAGAAAACAACAGGTTTTTAGGACAGAGATGCCCAGAGGAGATGGCCTTTTAGCAAGGCTTTTGATCAGAGGAGAAGACTACATAAAAAAGAGATGTAAAATAATTCTGTTTCCTCTGAGGAATAGGAAATGTTGGCACAATAGCTCTTGCTCACTTAAAGGAAAATAGAAGTTCTTCTTCAAGGAAAGATTAAATATTTTTAAATGTTTGATGTGAACACAGAGCAAAAAAAGAAAGAAAGAATGAACTTAACATTCCCTTCTCCATGTCACCAAAAAAAAAAAAAAAAGGGAGAAAAAAGGAGGGGGAGAAAGGGATAACCTGCAGGAGACCAGTGCTTAATTCCGTGCAGTATATAAGCCTGATGAATAATATAGGGTTGCTTCACCCACATGACAAGCTAGCATGATTTACCAAATCATGGAACTCCTTGAAACCTCTGTTAAGAATGCAGATGCCGAGAGTTGATGTCCAAAACTTGCCACGACTTCAGCGTGCTAACAAAGAGTATTGAAACTATCAAGTAATAGGAGATAATCCTTGATTAATAATAACAATCCCATTTATAGGATTCTGAGAACGGAAATAAGAGACCTTCATTAGATAGTTATAGAACACATGGAATATTGTATAATTAAATTATTTGTGGAACAGTTTTGCATTTGGTGCAGTTCGGCATGTTTTTAATCAAATACTGTGCCATTTTATGGGAACAGCAGTATCCCATGACTATCTTTTGGAAATATTCAATTGGATTTAGCAATAAAGTGCAGTAAGTCTCCTGGAACCTCCTATGTAATCCAGAAAATATTTAGTGGTCTATTCAGGATTTTGCTTGACATTTGGAGACCATATTAGAAGATCACTTGCTGGTAAATGCAACTACTATTTGATCTTGTTTGAAGGCATCTACATTATTTGATAGCCTGTGACATCTTTGCATTATGAAGCAGCACTGTGAGCCACTCTGTATTAAAATAAAAACAAAAAAACAAACAAATGTTTGTGGTTGGTCTTTTCGTAATGCACCAAATCTGCACAGGGTTCAGATTTATGTAACACAGTATCTATTTACCTGTAACATAAATAGATTTTTTCTCCTATACAACAATAGACTATATTGTTGTATAGGAGATATATAGTTCTGGTATCTCTCTCTCTCTCTCTCTCTCTCTCTCTCTCTCTCTCTCAGATTGCAGTTCTGGTCCCCACAATTTAAGAAGAATGTGAAGGTTCTTGAAGGCATCCACAGGAGGACAACAAAGCTGATGAAAATTCTGGAAGGAATGTCCTATAAAAGGAGAGGATAAGAACTTTGGGCTTGTATATTTTGGAGAAAAGGAGGCTCAGGGGTGAGCTCATCGCTTTCTGTAGGTTCCTGAGGAGAAGTGGAGAGGGAGGTGCTGATCTCTTGTCCCTGGTATCCAGTGATAGTACATGTGAGAACGGTTCAAAGCTGCAGCACAGGAGTTTTAGACTCAACATTAGGAAGCATTTCTTTACCAAGAGGGTGATCAAACACTGGAACAGGCTTCCTAGAGAGGAGGTGGATGCCCCAAGCCTGTCAGTGTTTAAGAGGCATTTGGACAACGCCCTTAACAATATGCTTTAATTTGGTCAGCTTTGAATTGGTCAGGCAGTTGGATTAGGTGATTGTTGTGGATCCATTCCAACTGAAATAGTCTAGTCTAGTGTGTAACTTTCAACAAGTATTTCATAGAATCATAGAACCATAGAATAGCTTGGGTTGGAAGGGACCTTTAAAGGTCATCTAGTCCAACCCCCTGCAATAGGCAGGGACATCTTCAACTACATCAAGTTGCTCAGAGCCCCGTCCAAGTGCAGCGTCCAATGTTGAAACATCCAATGTTTCAAGACATGGGACTAGTGTCCAGTGTTCTACCGTACATTTTGTCAGCAATCTCTGTCAGAAGACAGGAGAATGAACCAATCATTATGGGAACTTTTTATAATAAAGGTTGTTCCTTCCTTCTGTCAAAAAAACATTGGTGATCCCAATAGATTCTTTTTGCCCCTTTTAAATATTGTATCATATGACTTCTTTCTTTTTCTCTGATCTTGTTACTACTTGGTTCATTTGCCCAACAAATGCATGCAAGAGGGCTATATTGATTAGGCATATCTACAAGCAGAGTTACAAAATCTTCTCTCAAGACAAATCTATTCTCTTCCTTCAGATTCATTTCTTGATGGATTTTGACTTTGACATTAACTTTTTTAAGAATACCAAAGTGGTATTCTTAGCTACATATATTTTGTTATTCTTTGTAATAAAATAATTACAGTGGCTTGTACTAAAAGGAAACTGTATTTTTATCAAGATATACTTTTTACTAAAGCATTATGCTGCATATGAATATTTTCTTGAAATTAAATGGCAATCTTGTAATGGAATAGTTGTCAAGTCAAACACTTAAATCCATGCAGGATTTTTCTAGAAGTTAAACTACAGAAGTCAATGGGTTAAAACTGGTGTAAATGCGACAAAAATGTAGAGACTTGAAATGGTGTTCAAGCCAAATGATCACAGGTGATAGCACAGATATTTTTATGTTTTCTAAGTCTTTCCAGATTTTATATATAAAATTTATTATCAGAGAAGCTCAGAGATGACTGAAGGCTGAGCAGTTTGATAATTATAAAAGCAAAAAAATTATGACTGGTACTAACAACTTCATAGTATAATATAATCATTATGTTTCAATACTGGAGTTAAAATACTTTCTTGGCTACAAAAGGCAGCATGCATAGCAGGAAGCATTTACATATGGAACACTATTCTTAAACCCTTGGGTGAAGTAAATTCCTTAGTAAGGTCTTTTTGCTATATCCTTTCTAGTTCATTTTACTGCCTTTCACTGTAATCTATGAATTTGGGACCTCCAAAACACATTTAGTTCAATCAGTTAATCAGATTTATTATTTTTCATATATTTTTAAAAAATAACATTGATTAGGTGGAATTTGTAAATTGTTAGAAGACAGAAAAACATTACAATGGGTACATAATATTATGCAGTTATGACATGTTGAAAGCATTAAATATAGACAAGTTACAACACTCAGTAGTCTAGTGACCCTAAAAATTTAATGAGCTTTAGCTGTGGGCAAGAATCTAGCAGCTGCAGGTACAGAGGAAGAGGAAGGTCTAATCTACTGGTAACGTATTTTGTTAGCAAAAGAAATGTTATCACCATAATCCTTCTTTCTGTTTTATTGCTGAAAGTTCTCACAAGTTGTCATCTAGTACATATGCAATTACCTATTGCTCTTTTTACATATTTTGCAAAAGTAGTAAGCAAAAACTTGTACTCCAGAAAATCTTATTTCAGTGTTTTAGAAATAATAAAGCTCTGCATATTTATTCTTTTATGTTCTGAACATAGTCCTCTATTTGAATCACAGAATCATGGAATAGTTTGGGTTTGAAGAGACCATTAAAGGTCATCTAGTCCAATCACCCCGCAGTGAGCAGGCACATCTTCAACTAGAACAAGTTGCTCAGAGCCTCGTCCAACGTTTCCAAGGATGGGGCATACACCACCTCTCTGGGCAACATGTGCCAGTGTTGCACCACTCTCATTGTGAAATATTTCTTCCTTAGAGCTAGTCTAAACCTACCGTCTTTTAGTTTAAAACCGTTATCCTTTGTCCTATTGCAACAGGCCCTGTTAAAAAGTCTGTCCCCATCATTCTTATAAGCTCTCCATCTTATAAGCTCCCTTTAAGTACTGAACGGCTGCAATAAGGTCTCCCCAGACCCTTCTCTTCTCCGGACTAAGCAACCCCAACTGTCTCAGCCTGTCCTCAGAGGAGAGGTGTTCCATCCCTCTGATCGTTTTGGTGTCCCTCCTCTGGACCCGCTCCAACAGGTCCATGTTTTTCCTGTGCTGAGGGCTCCAGAGCTGGATGCAGGACTCCAGGTGGGATCTCACCAGAGTGGAGTAGAGGGGCAGAAGGACCTCTCTCAACCTGTTGGCCATGCTTCTTTGGATGCTGCCCAGGAGATCTTCATCATAGAAGGTCACTAGGTTGGTCAGGCAGGCAGGACTTGCCCTTGGTGTAGCCATGCTGGCTGTCTCAAATCACATCCCTGTCCTCCATGTGCCTTAGCAACACTTCTAGGAGGATCTGTTCTATGATCTTCTCAGGCAGTGAGATGAGGCTGACAGGTCAGTAGTTCCCAGAGTTCTCCTTGCTACCTTTTTTAAAAATTGGTATAATGTTCCCCCTTTTCCAGTCTCCAGGGACTTCATCTGACTGACATGACTTTTCAGTAAACCTTTTATTACTATGGGATTGAACTTCATGAATAGGATATCTTTTTTTGATAAATATCCTGTAGAAAGAAGCTATGCTCAGCATATAGATATTGACACAATATGGTGTTAAAAGTTCAGTCTTAGAGTAGTCAGATTTAACAGTCAATGCATAAATGAACACCATGATACAGCACTGTTTTTGAGCTATTTATTCAGATCTACTCTCCAACTTTATTCTCCAGTCCTGCTACAGAAGGAATGGTACTGGAGCACATAAGCTGAGGACTAATACACTTGTAGCACATGGGTTTTCTTTCTTACTACAACAGAGATTTCTGGAGTTGCAGTCCACAAAAATGGTGTTCTTCATGTTTCCAGCCAAGCTGGAATCTACTTTAACTGAATCTGAAAGAGTCTGAGTCTCTGTTACTAAATAGAGTCCTGAAAAAGAACTGTGGCATATCTTACCACTATTGCATTATGATGTTGTGATGTCAGGATTTAGCTCTTGTGCTGTGAGTGAAGTATTCAATTTCAAAAGATATTAGAAAAATCCCATTATAGGAGTCGCTCATTCTAGAAATGCTTCACTTACACTAGGCTAAGCTATGTGAGGTTATCAGACTTCCCCCACCCATTTAAATGCTCTCTAGAAGTACAGATTTTTCATGTTTAATTTATCTAAAACTCTATCTTGGCTAGAGCACACCTGCGTGTGGAGATAGAAAGGAACAAAAAAAGCCAAAACAAAACAAACTTTTATATAATTATCTTATTTTAGGGAACAGTCTCAACACATTCTGTTAATTGTACCTTTTCATTTGCAAACATACAGCAAATTTTTAAACACATAGTACATAACTGTGTATATTTTTTTTCTCAGTCCTGGATCAAGTGACATGCACTTTAAATTTGATGGAAAGGAATAGCAAGATTAAGTTTTCTGTATGGAAACCTCTCAGTTCAGAGGTGAAATGCAAGAACTTGAACAGTACACGCTGCAATGTCCCAGCGACAGAGAGAATAAAAACAAAAAAGGGCTGTAGAGCAGAAAATATTATTTTTTAAATGTGTAGTATGTTGACATCTACCAACACCCATACGACCTTTCTTTCACTCTCCTCTCCACAGGACAGGAAGAAAATAAAAGGAAGATGAGAGGATTGATGGATCGATATAACGACAGTTTAATAGGGAAAGCAACAGCTGAGTGTGCAAACAAACAGAAAAAAACAAGCAAACAAACAAAAAAGGGAATTTATTGACTATTTCCCACCAGCAGGTAGATGTCCAGATGCTTCCTGGAAACCAGGGTCATACATAATGACTGCTTGGGAAGACAAATGCCATAATCGGTAACATCTTTTCGCCTCTCTTTTCCTGAGCATTTATTCCTGGGCACAGTATTATATGGTATGCAATATCCCTTTGGTCAGCTTGGGTCAGCTGTCCTGGCTATGATCCCCCCAAACTCTTGCCTTTCTTCAGACTACTTACTGGGGGAAGTGGACAGAGGGAAGGAAGAGGAAGGAGGGAGGAGAGAAAAACTTGACACTGCAAGTACTGTGCAGCAGTAGCTAAAACACTGGTGTGTGATCAACAGTGTTTTAGCCATAAATGCAAAGCACAGAACAATATAGGCTGCTAAGAAGAATGTTAACTCTATCCTAGCCAGACCCAGTATGAAATTATGTATTCCAAAAAATGATCAAGGCAGGTTGGCATTTATAGACATTTTGCTTGGGATTTACATCAATTACCATTAGTGTTAGTGCTATAATTTTAAGAAAAATTTTGTCTAGAACTATTTAAGAAATAATGTTAAAAATTCAGTATTTGTGGGTGAAAGTCCTTCTTAAAATCAAACCTTTAAAAATGTATACAGCTAAGCAAACAAATATGAGATACTTAAAAATGTTCATAATTTTTTGACATAAACACAAAACACAGGTGAATATATTGCATCTGGGGTTTACACAAAGCAAGTATCAGTGTTGTCTCTTATGCAGTACTTTATGTAGTTAGGTTAACAATTATAAAATAGCTCATTAAAATTCATAAATGTATTTACAGATGAAGAACAGGTTTTTGATCTTCCAACCATTGCAGATATTATTTAGAAAAGAAGTTAAAACACCAGATCTACAAGGAAAATCAAAATATGCAAAGGTTTAATCAGAAAATACAGACATTATCTTTCCTGCAGCTGTCAAATCAGTAAAGTAAAATTGCATCAATTTTCAAAATAAATGAAAATTTTCACTTTATGCTTAGGCTCATGCTAGGAGGGCACTAGAGAGAAAAGATGGTATAATAGTTTTAACACAGTTGGGATGAAGAAAAGTGCAGTCAATGTGAGGTTGACTTGGTTGATGCATAAGGCGAAGTACTACTTCTAAGCTATAAATGTAAACCCAAGTTCATACTCACGGCGAAAACTAGTGTTCCAGACTACAGGCATATAATGTTAACATTTATCTTTTAACACATTTTTCATGAGATTCATCACCAACTATATAACACTCATTATCCGTGGCTACTATAATCAATCTATCAATACTTCCTGTTTGGAAACTTCACCTAAAAAGAAAAAAAACACTCAATACCTTATAGAAATCAGGCAAAAGACTGACCAAATAGACTTTAAATTGCACTAACACAGGATAGATATGCTGCAAGAGGTAAAATTATTAATCCCTTTCATAGAGAGGGAGTGCAATGTCACTCCTGAGCTCATGGAGAGGGACAGTGAAAGGGCTATACCTTATTCAACTGACAGAAAGACGTACAATCACCAGAAAGCAAGGGTTTTGCCCTTTCCTGCTAGGGTCTATTCCCAATCTCTCCTGCTTCATTTGTACTGTTTACAAAGTCACCAAATTTGGAGTAGAATGGATTTCCAGTACAGTAAGTCCTAGAGATCTGATTTCTCAATTATACCTGCCTTCTGGTTAATTGTTTATACTTTAAAACACATGGACAAAAGATGCAATGATCCATCAGATGTAAATTCTATGGTACTAACAAAAAATGACAAAAAGTGACATTTCTGATAGAAGAATCCTACCTTCTTTCAAACTTAATGGCTCACAACAAATGATACAGCATCAAATGTAAATCACAAAATTTGACTAATAGAAAAATTATACCTTTTTACATTAAGTTCATATTTCAACAAAAAAAGTTTAAACTAAATTTGAAAACACCTAGAAAAAGCTTATAGATGTAATGTGAGTAATTTCTAGCTCAGTGAAAGAAATAACCCAGGAAAAATGTCAGGATAAGAAAATCTATCACTACAGACTAGATATCTACATAATCAGAAAAGTAGCTTTCAATTTCTATATGACATATTAAAAGTGAATTTATGGTCAAACAATACTCATTGGTATTGTTTAGGCTTACTCATTTTAACACTAGGAAAAGAGAGGTCCAACATCAAATCATTCACTACAATAATATTCTTTTTCTTTGTATTACAGCAAGTTTTGAACTGAGTACATATGAAAGAAAAAAAACCTAATTAAAACTGTGTTTGCAACAGCATCCAGTCTATCTATGATCATAGAAAAAAGGCTTATTATCACAATATGATTTAACAGTGGGTGGTATTGATCAAAAACATTATTGACATCGCTGACTATGCTGAGCTGTAAATTAAAGTTTCTCCTTATTCCTGTTCCTAGACAGTGAGTGAAGACCCTCAAAATATCAGGGAGATTATGTATCTACCAGTTTCCTATTATCAAAGATTTTTCTTAAAGACTCCTCTCTCCTGTTCTTTGTTACAACTTCACTTTCTTACCATCAGAAAGAGGTGTTTTTAAGGAAGAATCACAGGACAGAGTGTAAAAGTCACTTTGATCCAACTCCAACCTAGGATTAGACTTGCTGTTTTAGAAAGGTTGCTAGAGGTAGTTTTACCTTCACTCTCCTCACAATTTAATGGGACATTTTTGTGGCCATCGGTGCTGCTCCATTTCACACTTTGTTGTTTAGTACTGATCCTCCACTGGAAAATCAATATTGTAAGGAACATTCCTGCATTTTACTCCTACAGTGGGAAAACAGCAAAACCTAAGAATGATAGTATTGAAGAATTATATACCTCTCTATCTGATAAATAGGAAGAGTAATATGCACTCCTCTAAGAACGAACTTGGCGTAGCTCGAGAAATGAACGATGTATGTTTTTCCAAAACGTGTAAAGAATAATTTTCCACATGTGGCTTGTATTAATTTTATTTTTTGTATTCAGATAACAGCTGTTATAATAAGTTTCTTTAAAAAAAACCCTGCACCTGTGGTTACCTGTTGTGAAGGTAACATACCAAAATATGGGTGAAAAATACGGCAATTTATCTTAAAATCATTTTGTAAGACAAGTCCATATGAAACAAAATTTTCTCTATTGGGTATAACAGTTTTTAAGTGAATGAGTGAAAATTATGTGAATGTATCAGCTTCTACAATACCCAAGTGCTGTATGACTCATTAGGAAGTTGTCACAGTAAAAATTTTGCTGTTTTCCCTTTTCTAGGAAATGGCAGGAAGCATATTGCTTTGTTTTGGGAAGATTCATAATGTTTCTAGTTTCTTTATTGCAAAATATTTCCATGCTCTAGTTGTAGTTTGTAGGAAAGATTCTGGAAAATGAACTTTGGGGAGTATCAGTACAAGTATCGGAAAATTATTTTACAATGGAAGTATTTTCATGAATGACTTGAAAAAGGTGATATTTAGTTTCTCACAAGTATTTTTTTGATTTTGCCCAGTATGATGATACAACAAAATATTTGTGAACCACATGTGAACAGCACATTTTCAGATTTTAAGAGAATATCAGGTGATTTATGTAATGAATTGGGCAGCAGCAGGAGTAAATGATGAATAGGGAAGACTTTAGGCAACCTTTGAACATAGTAGTGAATTAACAGACATACTTCAAAATTAGTTTGTATAAGTAATTTTCAAAGTGAGAGTTACACTTATTTATATATTTATTTATTAAATTGCAAAGATAGATACACATTTGTTAAATAAATGGTCATATCTAAAATAACTTACCCTTATATATCCCATACAAAATGTAGAGACATAATAAAATCATTCCTAAGAACAGTCCTCCAGCTAATCTGGATTCATTGTGCCACTTTATGCATGGGTAATAGAACTGGGACCATTTTATCTTTTCCTAAATGTCTTTTGAAGTTTATGTTCACTGAAAAATCCATGCAAATAAATTGGTGAAGTAAATGATATATGCAGGTCTCAAACAGAGTATCAAACCATAATGGTGGCTTAAATCCCTCGAGAAGCAACAAGAGACAGGATGAAGGAGTTTGCTAAGAAATGTCTATGATCTTTTTTCCCATTCAGATGAATGAGTTCTTAAAAACAAAAAATAATATTATACGATCAATTTATAGTAGCTCGAATACTTTATGTTAAGGGCTGTTAACTGCCTTCAACAACACCAGCCCAGGACTCCCTCCTGCCAGCTACTGGAGCCCAGTCCTGTCCCCCCAGGGACTCAGGGTCTCTGCCCAGGCTGAGGGATGCAGCTGACACTTTCCTGTTTGCAGGTACAATCAGTAGTGAAGCTCAGCACACATCCCAGAGACACACACACACACACATGCAGGACACTGACACAGCCACTCACACAGGCTGCCACAGACAAGGCACTGCCTTCAACAGCACCTGCGTACAGGACTCACATAAAATGCAAGCACAGGCAGCCAAGTCCCCTCCTCCGCTCGGGCTCCAGGTTCACAAGCATGCACAAACTTGTGGATCCCCCAAATACTGGCACAGTCCCTGTTGCGTTAAGAGGCAGAGCAATTTGGCAGAAACTAAACCCCCTTGCTTTCCAGTCGATCCTCAGATATCAGAGGGACTGGGGGCGGCTGAGCTTAGGTTCTGAGTGATGCCCAAAGTCAGCGTTAGTAGTCTGGTCGCGCCCAACACCTTTGTTGGACTATCACGGGTCCGGATGCACTACTAACATCACACTACCTGCTCAGCCGGACACCTCCTGAACTCACACGGCCGCACTCAGAGGTACGGTCGCGTTCAGGGACCACACACGGCTGAGTCAATCAATAGTGCGATTTATTGAAGCAACAGACACACAGGTTCTTTGGATTGCTGGTGATAAATTCACTACCTATAAAGCACGTGCAAATGCTAAAACTACGAGGGACACTACTTGGCTATAAACACGTTAAAAGATGTAAAGTGACTCTATATAGAGATTTCTAAGTTTCCCGGGGAGGCACTTGGTATGACCAAGGGTTCGAATCTTACCCAACGGCGTCCCGATGGGGGGGAAGAGAGGCTCAGCCCGTCGACTGATCCCAGAAGTTAGAGTGGTACATGACGATGGTATCTTCCCTAACATCCAGCTCTTAAAACATTATTTTATAGTGTTTTACTTTGCAGGTGGAGCTTGAGTGACTCTAGTCATACATACCTTTATCAGGATTGGTGCAGAATTCTCTCGCTTCGCGTTTAAAGGTACAGACTAGGAAAAATTCGGTGCGCACACTCATTGAGGAGGGGTCGCACCTTGGGGGGGTGGTAGCTTTTGAGAGGGGTGTGCGTTTTAGTATTATAATGATATTATAATTAGCAAAGTTCACTCTAAGTACAGCACTTCATCAAAGTTGACAGGTCTTTGGCCCAGGACATTGTAAGCGCAGCTTATCAATGTACATCCTGTGCATCCCTAAACTCCCCTGTTCACAGAGCGTGGCCGCGAGGTCTCCACTCCGCTCCACCCTCCATGTAATCTCTCCCAGAGTCAGCACACCAGGCGCCCCTGATGTTGCCAACATCCAAGGCCGTTCAGGGAGTCTCCATGTCACAGACCCGTTGTACATGAGTGCTACGTTCCACCTGGTTTCAAGGCTGTTCTTAGAGGGTAAATTTCCAAAGTACCCCTCAGCGATTACTCCACAGTCCCTGTGTTCACCCAGCAGCCCTGCCCACATCTCAGCCCCCTTACCCACCCTATGTGTCCCTTACCCACTGGTCCAGCTCAGTGCTTGCTGGACACAGCAATACTGGCACACTTGTCCCACAGACACCCCACAGTCGTTGGTCCCCTGGATACCAGCATGGATTCTCCACCCACCTGATATATCTGCCCCAATCTGAGGCTCTGCTACTCACTCGTTGGTCCTCACTTGTTGGTCCAGGAGGTTAAAGACCTCCGCTCACTCCGGTAGCTGACACTGAGACCCCACTCACTCCCATAGCTGACACAGGCCAGGGACACCCACACCCCCAGTCTGACTCCAGTAGCTAGCATCAATTTTCACTCACACACAGACCTCTCACCAGTAGCTGGCACTTAACCCTTACAGCACACATACAGGGGACAGAGAATGAGATTATACAGAGAGATCGTTAAGAAAAGGTTTAAGAAGAACGTATGAGAAGATAGGATAGACTGTGGTTATCAGACACAGACACATACACATCCTGGTCCATCAGATTTGCATCCTTACCATTTGCAAAGTCCTGATTTGCCTGCAGTTTTGTGATAGCAAATAGTGCAGCTGACCAGGTGTGTTTCTTGTCTTTGCCTCCATATCGGCTGTCAGGCTATTTTGTCAGTGGCTTCCCCCTTTTCCTTAGTATCCTGTTTGGCAAGGTCTGCAATCAGATAATCTTACTGAAATAAATATTTCTATGTCCCACCTACACTTATTAGCTAGTGTTTCTGACCATGCTTGATTCTCATTATTGCTTGGTCAGATTTGTGTCTCTGTATGGTCTTATATATGGCTTTCCCCTTTTCTTATTATCCCCTTTTGCACTACAAAGGCCCTTGACCAGACATCCTTAAAGGAGCAGATGATCTCACCTTCCTCATACCCTTCTTACAATTTAATACTGCTACAGTGTTTGACTTGTCTCCTCTTAGCATATTTCAGCCTAATGCTTTTTCTGCATGTATAGTTCAAATATAACAAATTAATAAGGTTTTTTTACAATTCTTTTCTCACCTTCAGATAATTTTTAGTATTATTAATGATAGCATAACTAAAATTTGATTAGTTTTTGAAGTAACGATTTCTTTCTTTCTTTTTAGTAAGTGCATTCCTTCATACATTCCTGCCATCCGTCCCTCTGCAATTTGAATGAATTTTATTCACTAGAAATTTGTTCCAGTTTCAATATTGGATAGAAATGGGTCAAAGGGCTTGACATGCCACTTAGCTAAAAATCTCCTCCAGTTTAGCTGTGAACTGTACAGTACTCAATTATTTTTACTTCTCTCTCAGAAATGATTTTTAAAAATGCTTCCATGCCAAATCAATGATAGTTATCACAATTATTGGTTACAATTTATATCCCATGACATCCTAAATTAGATACAGCAGACAAAATATTAACACTGAAGTTAAATACAAGATTCATTCTTCTACCTCCATTTCTAATGGAATATACAAGTTGCCTTCACTGGCTTGTCATTACATTTGGGTATGAGTTTGTTGCTTCACTGGCCAGCCACTGTATTTTATCTGTGAAGGTCTCTGAAAGACGTGACATTAGATTCCCAAGCTGAAAAACTTTAGACTTCAAAAAAAGGAGACAGGAGTTTCATAAATTAAGATGTCATTTTTTTATTATACATTTTTACAGTGACTTTGTATGTTTTCTGGGGGAAAAAGGAAAAAAAAGAAATCTAACATTTTCCTCAAAATTTGATTAATCTTTCTAGGTTAATTTTATCCTATTATTTTCTCATATTAAAACTAAAGAAATGTATTGAAATGTTTTCAATTAAATATTTACTAAAGGTATCAACTCACAATGAAGTTGGAGTGGGAAAGAGGAATCTTTTCTCTTTTTGGAACTCATCAATTCTTCAAGTAATACAAATATTAGTCCAAGAACTGTTTTTCCAAGGAAATAAAAATAAATGTAGCCTGAAGTTTTAAGAGACTTCCTACCCTTAGGAAACTGGGAAAGTAACTCAGAAAAAAGAAACCTTTTGTCAAGACACTTAAACTCATAGGGGAGAATCCCTTCTTCTACTATAACACTGAATCAGTTGAAAAACTGGAAATGTTTGAAATTACCATTCTAGACTAAGAAGGTCTCTGCTCCCATTCCTATACGAACACAAAGAATAGTCATATGTGTATATTTCTACAGAAAATATTCATTGAGAACCCAAAAACTATGTGTATCCCAATGGAAAAAAATACTCTCTTCTTCCATCTCCTGGTGGAGAGATATAGGTAGAATTTCATTTGCATAAGATTTTTATTCATAATTCCTTCAGTGACACATGGGAGTGATCCTATGATCATCACTATACACAAATTCATAATTAGCTGAGAATTGGAATTGCATGGAGAGAGGTGACAAGGGATTTCTTTCATGTAGCTAAAAGAACATCTGTGAGGTAAGGACTCACAAATGTTCAAGCATCCTACAAGTTATTAGTTGTCAGGCCCTGCAGACTATGTGCTATTGAGAGGTGAAATATAGGTGCTCCTTAAATGAATCTACAGGGGACAGAAGAAGAGCTAAGTGAAATCCAGTGATTTTTTCCTAACATGAAAATAAAGCTGCATTTCACAGCTTCAGGTCTTGCTTATTCATTAACAGCAAAAGAAGCATGGAGCTTAGGTGGTCAGGAAAAGTGTTGTTTAGTTGGTTGGGGTTTTTTTACAGTCTAATAAAATTCCATCCTGGATCAAAAAACTTGTCCTAATGATATTTTCTCTAGAAAATATAATTTTGAATGAGAAAATTAGTAATTCAGAATTTCACAAAATTTGAATAGAAGCTCCGCTTGCTATGAGTTTTTATATAGTATTAGCTTGAACTGTCAGCAATTTATGGAAGAATCACAAACTGTGCATCTGTATTATGAAATCATTTTACTGCTTTGTTCCAGTGCTCTTGTCTCCTGATCATACCTGCAAGGATGTGAGTGTGCTCCTGTGCTCTGTTCGGGAAGGAATCAAGCTGTTTATTTGACAGGGAAACAGACCAGCTGTACACACCCATATCTACACCCAACAGACAGTATGGATAATTTTGTTTCTCCTGCTTGAAATAGTCTTCTAACAGCAGACTTACTTTTCTCTGATCAATGTTGTCCTTCACATCAGGAAATTGCATACTTTCACACTACTTCCCACAATATACTCATCCCAGTTTCAGCACAGTGTTGTAAGAAAACACTCTGGAGCATTGCAAAAGCCTTCTCATTATTCATTTTTCTATTTATCTCAGGTATGAGCACACAAAAGCTGAGAGAGATTGGCTACCTGTAGGGACCTTGTGTTGTCTCAAAGTTTTGCTGTCGGGAAGATTCCCAACAGTATTACGAGGAGGTCACTTGCCATATCTGCCATATGGTCAACACGCTGCAGATGGTTACTGTTACTCTCAAAATCTTGTTATGAGCACAGGGGAAGACACCCTGTATACAAAGCCAAGAATTTATTTTCAGTACAATTAATGTTTTTACGGTGTAATCAAAATACAGCAAACAGTTCTTATTAGTCCAATTACAATAATATTAACAGTCATAGGACAAATTATCTAATCAATACAGAAAATTCTCATTGATAATGCATTAAAATGGTTATTGTATAATACTATAATACTGTACCTTCCCAATATTCCTCTAGTCCTAGGCTGACGGTGCTGCCTAGTTTTCCTCAAAAGACTTCATCAAAAAGAGTGCAGGGAGTTATGACAAACTATCCTTACCTCTCCTCCTAGGAAGATTATGATTTTCATAGTGGAGAGCTTCTTCCTCCTCAGGTTTGAATCTGCTTTAAGATGGTTTTTAATATTTTCTAACACAATCTGATCCATTGCTCTTTCTCATTTGTTACAAACTCCACAATACATTTGTATTTCTTATCATCTTTGTTAGCCCTAACAGCAGATTCACCTGACTCACAGGGTTGCACTTGTTTAGTGACCACTAATTAATCACTATGATCTGTTTTCACAATTTCTAGTATTATTCTTTATCGGTAGTCTTCTACATCATGTTTTTATTTTAGGGCCATAAATAGTTTATGCCACACAGAATAAATAATTTTTATTACTACTTATTAATTAAAATTAGCTATTACATCACACAACTGCCCAAAGCTAAACTAATGCTAAAATGAATTTAAACAATAGTCATCTGACTGCTAAGCAATTGCTATCACAGCTAAAACAAGCTAAGGATAAAACAAGCCCAAACAAATCCTGAGTCCATGCCATGTCCTTTTACTACTAATGGCAAAATCATATTTACTTGGCAATATGATGAGCAAATGTCCAGTTGACATTTAAAATACAGACAGTACGAGATGCCAATATTGTACTCAGTTGACAGGCTCAGCAAGGAGATCTGATGTTCTTTAGCAGAAAAAGGATGGGATGGCCATCTCTCTCTAGCTTAAGCAACAGGTTTCAGACACAAGAGTGGCTGCAAAGCAAAATGACAAGTCACACAGGGAGAGAAATGAGAGTTAATTTTAGTATTTTCACACACCCTTTTTTTACAAACCCACACATACCTGGGTTTCTGTTTTAAGGGCCCTGAGAGAATGCTCTCCCCTCTACCATATTGGGTGTTTGGTTGCCTAGGCTCAAGGCCAAGCTGGATGGAGAACATCTGGTGAACTTAAGGAGTTGTTGTGAAGAAAGCTAAAGGTGTCAGTGAGGCTCAGCCTATCCCACCTTTGGGGGCTGCTTTTAACCTGAATGATGTCCTGTTGGGCTGTGTCTGAACTACAGTTTCATCTGTGTCGCAGACGCATCCGTGCCTGGCTGTGCATTCTACCAATACAGAATGTCATTTATGGCTGGCCTCTGCCATAGGTAATGATCACATGCCATAGCCGTTCCTGGCAATTGGAGTTCAGCTGGGCTGTCATTGGAGGAGCCCAGTGCTACTCTAGGTCTGTAACAACGAGCCTAAAGATTTGAATATATAAACCAAAATGAGATAGATAGATAGATAGATAGATAGATAGATAGATAGATAGATAGATAGATAGATAGATAGATAGGTAGGTAGGTAGGTAGGTAGGTAGGTAGATAGGTAGATAGGTAGATAGGTAGATAGGTAGATAGGTAGGTAGATAGGTAGATAGGTAGATAGGTAGATAGGTAGATAGGTAGATAGGTAGATAGATAGATAGATAGATAGATAGATAGATAGATAGATAGATAGATAGATAGATAGATAGATGGATGAGGATTTTCTGTTGCAATTCCCAGTATGTGTCATCAAAGGAAACTAAGTATCAAAGTAACAATTCCTGTATATATTTCACAAAATTCTGAGAGCAAGACGGTAAGGAAAAGAAGCATAACCTTTTAAAAAATATATTGTTATATAATGTGTGTTTAGATTTTAATGATATATTGACTTTTCTATGTAGAATTTTCAACACCTTTTCCTCAGCTCATCTTTCACTGTCTACAGAGCTCAAAACTCATGAGCTATCTCAGTAAGTCTGAAGGAGCACAGATTTGGAAAAGTAGAAATACTATGGTAGAAACATATGAAGAATAAATTACTAGTATACTTTGTAGTCTTATATTGAGTTTACCTGAATCTGGATTTTTCAAAGTTACTTATTCCTTGCTTGTCTAGCAGAGGTATGAGGGGGACTACGGTCATAATTTTGAGGTTAGTAAGGAATAGTGTCTTAGAGTAAGAAGGAAAGTGCGTTTCTGTTCTTTGTGTTTCGCAACTAGAAAGAGGATAGTCATGTTTTATATAAGGACAACAGTGCTTAAATATCTTGTAGGGAGTGGTCTCCCATGCAGAAGTGAAGGACGTGTTTAAGGTATTTGGTCCAGAAACATAGTTATAGGGGGATGCAGGTGTGTGTTATGTATGAATTCTAAACTGCATGCAAAAAAACGAGATTATGCATTTTTCTCCTACCCTGGCAGTCTGGGATGCTGATGACAAAGACGTGGCAGGCTGACACAACCTGAAAAACCCAATCTTTCTGGTGCCGTTCCCTGTGAAAATGATCCGCATATTGCTTGTATAGATTGTTTAAAGCTTGACAAGGTGTAACATGAACTGTAACTGAATACTGTCTTTGTTATTCTAGCTCAGATTCTGTCAGTTGATGACAAAATATTAACAAAACCTGTAAGAACTCAGAAAATGTCCTGATGAGTGTTCAGCATCTGAACAAGTCTTCTTGATTCAAGCTAGCCAGGCACAAATACTGGTAATATCGCTTGATGAAATAATCACAGATTACACAGGCAACAGTGTGCCAGTCAGCCTACAATAGAAGCTAAGTGGTTTGCAGAAGATAAGATCATTATGAAGTTAGCAAGTGCAGCCAATTATGATGTTCATAAATCTGCCACAATAGTGCAGAAAAGCTTTATGACAAAATAGTATATTTAACAGAACTCAATAGAGGCAGTATGTGGAAAAAATTCTGATGACTAGATACTCCTTACTGGAATACAGCTATTGGAAGCTGTGAAGATGCAGATGAGAGTCTACAGGATGACGTCACAGAAAATGACTATAGCCCTTCCACAAAATGACTCCATCAAGCACTAGGAGCCAAGGGTAGCTAAATTCCACATTATGGCAAAAAAACCTCCTGTCCTTAAGAATAACAGACAAGAATATAGTATACCTGTTCTGTAAGACAGCATCTAATGTGACCTTTTGCATCTTAAAATTCTGGACTCACTTGTCTTTCCAGTACCATATCACAATATAGTCTTGTATGAGTCATGTCTCTGTTGTAGGGGATCAAGAATGACACACCTGATAGTGACATAGCTTTTGCATGTCCTCCAAATTCAACATTTCTGCATTAGTAGGTACTAAACAGTGACAATTAAAAATTAAGGGAGGAACTCCTTATATTGAATTTGCCAGTTTAATCTTTAAGTTGTATAAGAAACAAACACGGTGTAAGCTAGAGAGGACAAATGCAAAAGGATTAAAAACTAATTCTTACTCAAGTATGTGCTGATATGCAGTATGGATTTGATCTGTCAGTGTACAGAAGCCATAAGTCAGCCCTCATCTGTGATATAGAAAACTGAGGTCAGTCCCTGGGACATGCAACAACAACAGCACAGGTGTTGTCAATGAGTACTCAAAACCAGAGCTGGACTGTACCATAAAGGATTCATTAGCAGATGTATGCCATAAACCATCAGTTGGTAAGGAGGAAACTTTTTGTTCTTCTCGTCCACTGCTTCCTACTTCTCTTTTGGTATCAGAGTCATTGTTACCCATGAACACATGGTGTACAAAGAAGATTTTGTTCATGTGATACTACCCATGTAAGGGAATATTATTTTTTTCTAGGTCACCCTGTAGATTTTTTGTCACCTACAGAGAACAGTAGAAAAGCTGCTGTTTAACAGCCCTTGTAAGTGAACTATTGTAAATCACAAAAGAGAACTCAACTCTTTATGTTTTTAGGCAAAAGTCATTGACTTTTCTTAATTGTCTCTTCTTCAAAATTATTTGGAAAATTATAATCTATATGACAATAAAAGAATGAAAATACCTTGCTTTAGTTCAATGCCTTATTTGTTTTAATATGCTTAAAGAATGTTAAGAACATAACCTTTAAATGACAGATATTTATAGAAAGATTTTCAGAAACAAGATAATACAGCACCCTCAATATACTTTACAAGTAATTTTTTCCTCCCCTGGATTTAACATTCAGTCTGTTGCTCACAACAGGATTACAGTTATAATCACTGAAACATTTCATTCCTTCTTAATTTTGTGTTTACATGTATTGTTAGAACAACTTTAAAACTCGCAGCATGGATCGCCTTCATATGAATAAAAAACATAGTCACAGAAAATTTATTGCCTTCTCTCTATGATTTCACTTACTTTTGTTATTAAAAAAAACATTTTTACATCAACAATAGTATATTAAGCCACCATGACATGGGAATTAAAAATGAATCACTACAAAGTGCTGCAACTGTTCATTTTAAATTGAATTAAATGAACCTCTATGAATAAGCGTTCCTTCTCTGCCATGGTATGTGAACTTAAATATATAATAACTTATTCTAATTCTGAACTTTAAAGTTGTGCCAAAGTGATTGATACAAAACCAAAAAGATATCTGTTGTTGCCGGTAATGTAAAAATATTAGAACACTTCAAACAAAAGGTGTTTGGTGTCAGAATAATTTTTTAATGATTAATTGGCTTCTCAGAAAAAATAATTAAGGTTTACAAGTGTCTTATAATTTGTTGTGATTTGTGATTTTTTGTCTACAAAAGAAGTTATTCATAATAGTATGCATGTACATATTTTATTGCTCCAAGTATTGCTGACCCTTTATTATATAACATACAGGATACTAATAGAAAAAAAACCCTTTAATATAAAGAATGCAAAAAAGCTTGCGTTGATGGTGATTATAGAGCTCATATGCAAATAAGAATAAAATGCATAGTCCAGTAAAAGTAATTTTTGCCATTCCTAGTTAAAAGCTGTGGGAAGGGTCTGGAAAATCCAGGGAGTCACTGCCCAATAAACAAGAGCCCCTGGGAGGCTGAGCCTGGGGGAAGTTGTAAGGCCATGCTCACACTCAGCTGGGAGCAGCCAAAAAGTAACAGCCCATGGTGATGAAACGTATTAAAAAAACCCCAAGCAGATACCAATATTGACGAATAGGGGACCCCCACCATGAACATCATATCAGCCTCAGGAAAGACCTTAAGATGCTGTTGACTCACCATAACCCTCCTTCTTGAGGAAGATTCCACTGTAACCTTCAGGATCCCAAGAAACATTGAAAGGGTGAGATCCAGAAAGGGCTTTTTGATATAACGATTTGTACTACATTTTTATTGAGGCTTTTCTGATTTAGACTATTAGATTATTAAAGCCTAAATGACACTGATATTAAATTCTTAACTCTATATATATGATTTTTTTGCTCACAAAAGAATATTTTGAGAATTATATAGATTAGCCACAATCTTTCAAGTTTGAACTCACTGGTGAAGTTAAACTAATTTTTAATGTTCGGATACACCAAAACAGAGTGAATTAGGCAGTACGTATTCAATAAAAGTCTACTTTCTCTTGGTTGTGAAATCTGCTCAACAAGTCATTTTTAGATGATACTGCCTGTGTTGGGATCAGCGTGAGTGGAACTGTCCCACATCCTCCAAGTGGGTGAGCAGACCCAAGCAGCAGCAGGACCAATCCCCAGTCCGGCCATTGTTGAGCAGCAGGAATGCACTTCTGGCCTGAGGTTAGTCCAGGAAGGTGAAAGGACAGATCTGGATCAGCAGAAGACAGGTTGGAAGCCAGCAGCAACAGCAAGGTTTGGTGAGGCCCAGGGCTGAGCCAAAATGGGGCTCCTTGCTGAAGGTGGGTCAGGGCAGTTTTAGCCTAGGGGTGCTCACTGACAGGCTGTTAAGCTGACCCTGAGGTTAAGAATATGAAATTAAATATTTAAATTAAGAAATTAATTCAAGGATATATAGTGTTATATTTTAACACTTAATAACATCTCTATCTGGTTGGATTGATACGAGGAATAAAAAATCTCTTTGCTTGAAGTGTGGCAGCATCTCCCACATGTTTCTAAAAAGCAAACACAAAAATTGCTGTTTAACTACATTTTGGTCACTACAGAGAGCTCATCTGTTTCTGCTTCTTCACAATTATTTATCTTCAGAAGAATGGACTTTGAATCCTTAGGTTATTTTAATACCTCTGCATGGTTGATTACAACCGATGAAGTCAGTTATCTTTATAACAAGTAATTATTCCACAAACATTTCCATCTTTCTCATAAACATTTTCATATCTTTATATCAGGTTTGAGCATCTTTGAACCTGAGATTCAGAACTTGCCTCTTCATTTATATTTTTGCACAAAATATTCAGTCAGTTTTATTTTCTTAAATTATCTTCCCTGATACTGAAACTAAGCACAGATACACACTTCTTTTGAATATCTATGCTAGGCAAATCCCTGGTATGGTACGGCCCACTCATTACTACCCACTATTGGTTATACAGGTTGGTAGTGACAAGCTTGTGCAAAGAAGTCTAAAAATGATTAAAAGGGACATCAGAGCACTGGTTGAAGGATTAGGAGCACAGGTAGTGTTTTCCTCAGTCCCTTCACTGGCAGGGATGAACACTGAAAGGAACAGCAAAATACACCTGGTTAACATGTGGCTCAGAGGCTGGTGCCATCAGCAGAATTTTGGCTTTTTTGATCATGGGGAGCTTTGCACAGCACTGGGCCTGCTGGCAGCAGATGGAGTTCAACTATCTCCAAGGGGGAAAAGGATTCTCGCTTATGAGTTGGGGAGAGGGCTTTAAACTAGGTTGGAAGGGGGAAGCAGGTAAAACCAGGCTCACTAGAGTTGAGCCTAGGGGTAGCGTGCCGGTGTTGGGGGCGAAATCAATAGCCCAGCTCAAGTGCATCTACACCAATGCACACAGCATGGGCCCCAAACAGGAGGAGCTGGAAGCCATTGTGCAGCAGAATAGCTATGACTTAGTCACTGTCACAGAAACATGGTGGGATGACTCTCATGACTGGAGTGCTGCAGTGGATGGCTATAAGCTCATCAGAAGGGATAGGCAAGGAAGGAGAGGTGGTGGAGTGGCTCTGTATGTTAGGGAGTGTTTTGATTGTATAGAAATCAATGATTGTGAAGACCAAGTCGAGTGCTTATGAGTAAGGATGAGGGATAAGGCAAACAAGGCAGATATCCTGCTGGGTGTCTGTTATAGACCACCCAGCCAGGACAAAGAGGCAGAAGAAGAATTTTACAAGCAACTGGCAGAACTCTCGCAATCGCTAGCCCTAGTTCTTTTAGGGGACTTCAACTTACTGGGTGTCTGTTGGAAATATAACAGAGCAGAGAGGAAACAGTCTAAGAGGTTCCTGGAGTGTGTGGAAGATAACTTCTTAACACAGCTGGTAAGTGAGCCTGTCAGGGGAGGTGTCCCGCTTGACCTGCTGTTTATGACCAGAGAAGGACTGGTGAGAGATGTGGTGGTCGGAGGCCGTCTAGGGCTTAGCAACCATGACATGACAGAATTCTCGATTCTGAGTGAAGTAAGGAGGGGAGTCAGCAAAATCACTACCATGGACTTCCGGAGGGCAGACTTCTGCCTGTTCAGGTCATTGGTTGAGAGAGTCCCTTGGGAGACTGTCCTGAAATGCAAAACGGTCCAGAAAGGCTGGACAGTCTTCAAGAAGGAAATCTTAAAGGCACAGGAGCAGGCGGTCCCCATGTGCTGTAAGAAGAGCTGTCAGGGAAGATGACCAGCCTGGCTGAACAGGGAGCTTTTGTTGGGACTCAGGGAAAAGAGTAGGGTTTATCACCTTTGGAAGAAGGGGCAGGCAACTCGAGAAGCATACAAGGATCTTGTTAGGTCATGCAGAGACAAAATTAGAAAGACAAAAGCCCAGCTAGAACTCAGTGTGGCCATGGTCATAAGGGATAAAAAAATTGTTTTTGCAAATATATTAACAACAAAAAGAGAGCCAAGGAGAATCTCCATCCCTTACTGGATGTGGGGGGGAACCAAGTATGTCACCAAGGATGTCACCAAGGATGAGGAAAAGGCTGAGGTATTTAATGCCGCCTTTGCCTCGGTCTTTAATAGCCAGTCCAGGTATCTGCAGGGTATTCAGCCCCCTGAGTTGGAAGACAGGGATGGAGAGCACAATAAACTCCTCATAATCCAGCAGGAAACCGTTAAGGACCTGCTACGCCACCTGGACACCCACAAGTCTATGGGGCCTGATGAGATCCACCCAAGAGTACTGAGAGAGCTGGCAGAGGAGCTTGCCAAGCCACTCTCCATCATTTATCAGCAGTCCTGGGTAGCAGGAGAGGTCCCAGACAACTGGAGGCTTGCCAATGTGATGCCCATCCACAAGAAGGGCCAGAAGAAGGATCCAGGTACCTACAGAACTGTCAGCCTGACCTGATCTCCTGCTACAACCAGGTGACCCACCTAGTGTGGTAAAGGCTGTGGATGTTGTTTACACGTACTTTAGTAAAAAGTTTGACACTGTCTCCCGCAACATTCTCCTGGAGAAACTGGTGGCTGATGGTTTAGAGTTTCTTAGACAGCTGGCTTACCCAGCTTACCCTCTTCACTGGGTAAAAAACTGGATGGATAGCTGATCCCAGAGAGTTGTGGTGAACGGAGTTAAATCTAGTTGGTGGCCAGTCACAAGTGGTGTTCCCCAGGCCTCAGTTTTGGGGACAGTCTTGTTTAATATCTTTATCAATGACCTGGATGAGGGGATCGAGTGCTCCCTCAGTAAGGTGACAGATGACACAAAGTTGGGTGGGAGTGTTGATCTGCTGGAGAGTAGGAGGGTTCCGCAGAGGGTTCTGGACAAGCTGGATCGATGGGCTGAGGTCAGTTATCTGACGTTTAACAAGGCCAAGTGCCGGGTCCTGCACTTGGGTTACAACAACCCCATGCAACGCTACAGGCCTGGGGAGGAGTGGCTGTAGAGCTGTCTTGCAAAAAAGGACTTGTGGGTGCTAGTTGACAGCCGGCTGAATATGACCTGGCAGTGTGTTCAGGTAGCCAAGGCCAACAGCATCCTGGCCAGTATCAACAATAGTGTGGCCAGCAAGAGTTAGGGAAGTGATTGTGCCTCTGTACTCGGCACTGGTGAGGCTAGACCTCAAATACTATGTTCAGTTCTGGGCCCCTCACTACACGGAGGATATTGTGTTGCTGGAGCATGTCCAGAGAAGGGCAACGAAGCTGGTGAGGGGTCTAGAGCACAAGTCTTATGAGGGGAGGCTGAGGAAACTGGAGTTGTTCAGTCTGGAGAAGAGGAGGCTGAGGGCAGACCTTATTGCTCTCTACAACTACCTGAAAGGGAGTTGTAGTGACGTGAGTGTTTGTCTCTTCTCTCAAGTAACTAACAATAGGACGAGAAGAAATGCCTTCACGGAAAAATTTCTTTACTGAAAGAGTGGTCAAGCATTGGAATGGGCTGACCAGGAAAGTGGTGGTGGTGTAACCGTCACTGGAGGTGTTCAAAAAACATGTGGACGTGGCACTTTGGGACATGGTTTAGTGGGCATGGTGGTGTTAGGTTGATGGTTGGACTTGATGATCTTAAAGGTCTTTTCCACCCTTAATGGTTCTATGATTCTATGATTCTTTGCTCTTGAGACTATATTAAAATAGTTTAGTTTATGCATGTGATTTTTTCTGTCTTGACAAAGTTGGCAAATGAGAAAAATAATTAAATATCATTTAATAAAAACATATATGTGTGGGAGTTCACCCACCTAAAACCTTTCACTCACATATGTCCTATAAAAATGATCCACTCTATCAGTTGTCAAGAACATTTTAACCCTGGATGTCTATGTTCACTATTGAGTTCCTCAACATGAAAGACTTTTGAGTTATTTCTGAGTGTTAAGAAGTGTTTTTCTAGAAAAATATGTGCCCAGTGCTTGTAGAGCCCTATGGCAATCAAAACTCTAATTTCCTAATTCCCCAGAAAAGGTTAATATGTTGTGCCTTGGGACTAAGACCTCTACTGGTGGTGTTGAAACTCATTTTTTTGAAAATAATTTAGAGAATATAGTGCTTATCTAAGATGTAGGCAACATGGATTTTAGGCACTCTTTCTGCAGATGAAATCTTCACTGTCTCAGTCACAGCACTGAGAATCCCAAGTGGAAAAACTGAGGTAAGTATTTTCTAGTGGATTCCTGTGCTCTTAATGGAGAAGGAAAGGTGTCTAACTTAGAAGAGAGAATTTGTTTCTGCAGATATTGAAGGTGTCTTCCTCTACTGATTATATGAAACAGCCTTTTCAGGGGAATAAGTTTATCCTCCAGCTCTAGACACCTAAAATGTAGCACAGAAAGTGCAGAGATTGAAGTTTGAGTGTAATAAAGTGAGTTATATCATTTGTTGTCTCCCAAAATATTGTCAAACTCATCAACATATTCCTATATATTTCAGTTTCCACAGACCAGCATTTTCTCATAGCAGCTTATTCTAGGAGAAAATTGCTAGCCGTGTTTAAAACACAAAGTATAAATTCATATTAATAACATGATAATATTAATATAAGAAAATTAAAGAAACAATTTCTGCAGTAACACAGGCAGAGAAAAAAATTATCTTACTCATTGGTATGAAAATACAAGAGAAACGAAAATAATGATGGTGTGGGAGCCAAACAGCACATATGCCATTAGTTATATGGACCATATACAACACAAATACAAAACTTTAAGGGTTAAATATGAGTCATCTGAGAAATTTTGTTATAGAAAGAACTACTACTTTTGCAACCAAAGGGGATGAAAATTTGGTTTTTTGCTCTATTTTATCTCTTCTGGGAGCCTTGCCAATATTGAAAGGTCTCTGTGGATAAAATACATCATACTACAATGATTAAAGTGCATTTCCATTCTAAAATATGATTCTCTCAAATTATATTGCGTTGGTACTATGTTTGTATTACCCTTGATCATAACCAAGGCAGTTGTGAACAGTTCTGTCGGCAATGTACAAGGCACAATAGAATTTAATTTACTCTTTCAGATTTCTATCAGGTCTTGAAAGATAATATCATGTAGATTTTTTTTTTTTTTTGAAAAAAAAAAAAACAGCTGTGAGTGCTAAATGCATATATATGAACCATATCCTTTCAGTGAGAAACCAACTCATACAAGTAATTGCTTTGTTAAACAACACTTTACATATTAGCACTGTCTGGCTGCCCTTACCCATCATTCCCAAATATTAAAATTAATTCTCTTAATTGGTACTCAAAAAAAATGAAACGCAGTCTTAAATGGGATGTCTGCCTTAAAGCAATTCATTAAATAAAGTGACTGGCTCCTTGAATAATATAAACCTGTAACTCTAGTCTTTGGACAACTGATTAATTTACATTATTTTGTTTTTACCTTGCCATTTCAATTAGGTGGATAACACTTAATAAAAATTGTTCAAAAGCAATGAAGAAAGCAAATGTATCAATTTTGTTTGCATAATGTTATCAGTGGGATAACTTAATGAATACTGAAAAAATCTGACTCCGACAGAAGAGAATGGGTTCATCACAGTTGTGTAAATTATTCCATCACACAAATGGTCTTGTTTGACAGTTTGAGAAAGGAAGTGAATAAATTAAAATGAAAATCAATTTCTAGCTCCTTGATCACAATTTGATGGTCATTGATACTTAAACATGTTGTAAGCAATTTATTTTAAAGAGTACAAAGGACTTGAATTGTTGCCATTTTCTGGAAGTGAGGGTTTTACACTAATTTCACTTATATCAATGAAGATACAATTGTGACTTGAAAGATGGATGTAAATTACAACAATTTCCCAAGATCCATGGGTCTGAACCTCAATTCAATCTTTTGCGTACATTGTGATAACCACACTTCAGCCATGACTGTTGAATTCACTTCACAAATTAATTCATTTGTGACCATATATATTTGAGAAAAATAAATATATCAGCCAATGTTTAAAAAAGGGAAAACCTAAAGCTTTCAAAGTCTGCATTTTAGTAACCAGCTAAATATGCAAAATGACAACTACTTTTTTTTTTCAATGGCAGCTGTTAGAAGCAATTCAGGAAGATACATGCTCAGAACAATTCAGTGAACCATGAAAAAAATGACTCCTTGCTTTAATAGGCAATGGGTTCAGATTCTCACAGAGCATTTCACAGATTTATTTTGAACATGCATAATAAAATGAAGAACAAAACAGAGAATACAATAATAATCCTTTACTGATTTAGTTCCTGTGCTTTTCATGACGGTTAAATTTCTGTTTTCTTTACTTTCTCAACAGAGTGTAAATATTTATTATTAAGTTTTCTAACTATGTGGTGATTGATTAAATGATAATTTTTTAATTATATGTACAATTAATTTCTATTGTGCCTGTCACCAATTGTCTCAGCGTACTATCCATAATTGTATTGTATCACAACAGATAATGGATGATTCACTTTCTGTTGATAGGATAAAAGTATCAAAATCCTTTTTAATTTTATTCTCCAAAGATGTGACCAAGATCTATAAGTGAAATACTTACCCGATTTTAAAACTCAACCTATTATACCTGATAACTGATGGAAACATTAGGCCTAAAGTTTCTCTGCTATTCTGACTTTTCCCAGCACTGGGACATGTTTGTCTGCTACTCTGACTGTTAGCACTGAGCAGACAGACATAGTGATGCTGAAGTGGGTAAACAGTGCATATTTAGCAGTAGACGAGAAGGACGAGAAGTAGCTATACAGTTTTCCTGCTTTAGTCCTACTTTACATACCCGTTAGCTAGTTATTGGTTACTAAAAATACAAGGGCATTTGGACATTGCCTTAATGACATGCTTTAACTTTTGGTCAGCCCTGAATTGATCAGGCATTTGGAATAGTTGATCGTTGTAGGTCCCTTCCAAGTAAAATATTCTATTCTATTCTATTCTATTCTATTCTGTTCTGTTCTGTTCTGTTCTGTTCTGTTCTGTTCCATTCTAAATTATGTCGTCGATGTGGAAATTTGTTAATCTGCAGTGTTTTTTCCCTTAAAATACATCTCACATAAGAGCAGGAGGGAAACTTGTATATGATGCAGTTTGGTGAAGCACCAGTGTGCTTGGAGGGACACAGCTGATACCTCATAGCTTATTAATTTTTTTAGGATTTTATGCTATCATAGCAATTGATGGCTAAGGCATAAGTCTCCCTGTCTCAGGTAATTAATGTTTTTCCTGTTTTCCTCAAGATACCTCATCTATTTATAGTGGGAATGCATGTTTATTCAGAGATCCTAGGCAGGCTTGTGAGTTGACAGAGCCTTCATGTTCATCTCAGGTTTATAACAGAGCAGGACCATTGTTGGGTAACATCAGACAGACAGCTTGACCATATAGATACATCCTCTGCATTGTTTACATTAAACGTATTAAAATTTGTGCATCATTGTTCACATGTGTTTCTTTCTTACTTCAAAATTATATCTTTTTAAGTCAAATGATTATTAAGATACAAGGTCAAAGCCTCTAATTTCCTCATTGTACAGACTCTTATTAATAATTCTTGAACACAAAGATTTTGTGAAAATGGTATCACAAAATAGTTATAGATATTCCATCAGATGTGATATTAAAATATAATTAAATTTCAGCTTTTCTCTGCTACTATTTAAAACTTTTATTTAGTCTTATTTATTTATTTAACATTCAGATGAAATACTGTACAATATTTCTAAATGTATACAAAACTTTACAGTTAGTAAAACATTCTAAAGGTTTTATGTCAAAATATTAAAATTTTGTAAATGCATCTCTCAAAAAGGAGGGCAGTGTCACCAAAGTCTAGAAACTCTAATTTTAATATTGATTAAAATTGAAATGAGAAATTGAAATTACTACTGTAAAAACTGTAAAAAGCATCCTGCAGTAACTGATCTTATGCATGCTTTTAGTCAACTTCTAGGCAAAGTTAGGTGAGCATATTTAAACTGTCTTTGAAAAGAAGGGGCTTCCACATGTTTATGTTTAGCAGTAGAGTTACAAAGTAATATGTACATTTCAGTGTATTTAATATTAATTTTGTTAGCTATCCAGCTTTGGAAGTGTCTAGCACTTTTAAGTAGGTCAGTTCCTTCTTTATTCCAGAGATATAATGGAAGGCCAAGAGGCATGCTTATGAAAGCATTTGCTACACTCTTAATCTTTCTTGTTAAAGCTGGAATGCCAGAGCATTTTTCCATTTGTTAATGAACACCTCAAAATACAGAAACAATAAATCTGATATCAGTAGTTGACAACAGCAATTAAGATATGGCCATTATATTTGTACAGTCTCTTAAGAAAAAAAGATTCAAGTATGGCTCTAAGGCACCAAATCTGCATAATACATGTACAACACACACCAGCAATAATTGGATATATTGCTATAAACAGTATGTTAAACCCCCTGTATATTCCTTGTAAACTTTGATTGATTGTCTCTGTTTAACTCATGCCCTTGTGTATCTCTTTTGAGAACTATACTAGACCTACATAGAATTAAATATTCCTAGTTCACAATGGATTCCTAATACATTACAATATCTTTAGAAGACAGACCTGATTTTTAATGAGCATGTATTACTCTTGAAATCAGAGCTTAGATGATTAGAAAATCTGATTAGCGATCAGAAAGAAATTGCTCACAAAAGACAGTGTTAAAACACCAATTTTTCTTTCAGGTTTCTTAGTGTGTATTTATTAAACATCCTCACACCAAAATTATTTAGAATATTGTTATTCAAACAGTACAAGCTTGATAATGGAAACATTTAAGAGATATTTAAAATATATATTTAAATATGGATATATCGTTATAAATAAAAAAGTAATATTATAAAAAACATTTCTATTAGAATTTTTAACATGGAATTCAGTATCCACACACAGAGAAACCAATGTTGTTTATATTGTTCTGTTTTAAAATCCTATTTCAGAACTTACATATGATGGGCATATATGTAGTTTTCTTACAGGGAGGAGCCCTAGCATATAGACCTGAACTGCTTCTCTGACAACCTACATCACCTTCCTTCCAAGAAATGTTACATATGCCTGGTATAATGGCTTTTTTTCATTGGAATAACATAAGTGAAAAATCATTGTCTACCACATGTTCCAGCTACTTATTCTCCTTCATTAGAATAAACTGTAGTATAGGGTTTCTATGTGTGACCTTCACATACAGCAGAATTGTAGGAACATTTTGGGGCTCAGCACGGATGTTCATATTAGCAAAAACATGATGGTTGTTGTTAGTAAACTTCCACAGAGGTGTGTACTACAATTAGAGACATCCTGGACATCCAAAACATCCACACTGGGCCAAAGAGATATCATAAGGACTGAAGAGAGAGCAAAGGAACTACAAGGTGACACATGCTCTGGAATGGCAGCTGAAGGCCAAGTATTCGGAATTATCAATGACCGTCGTTACACTAAATCACACTCTGGTATCTGTACTGATGTTCAACAGCAACCTTGTTCTGCAAGCAGTAAATAAGCTACAGGAAGATTTGGAGAAAGGAAGTATTAGCAAAACAAAACTTGGCTCACTGTCCTTACGTGATTATTGAGTATCTTTTTTTTGCTGTTGAACTATCTTTTGCATCAATGTTCCAGCTGTCTGTATTAAGTGTTTTATATACAAAGCATTAAGGAAATGGTAGTTTAACCCTGAGAGTAAAGATTAGATGTCTTTCAGGCAAATACTTTAAACTTCTCTCATTTGTATATGTCAGACCTAAACAGAAGTGCCAGAACCTTTTATTGGTGAACAAGTCTTCATGATGATTGTATTCGTCTTTTCCCTACTTGGTAATGTACAAGTTATACCTTGCTCTGGTAAAGAGGAAATTTTAAGCAAGAAAGTCTATATTTTGCTAGTAGTTTGCTGTGTGCTTTTCTTCCTTGTACTGAAGAAGCAACCCCCAAAACTACAATTTGCAAAACTTACTGCCTTTACTTTGGTGTGAAAAGCAAATTAATTTTATGAAAGAGCATATAGTGACATAACTTTTTTTCCCCCCCCTACACTGAGGGAAATTAAGGGATACCTTAATAATTTTTTTTTTTACCTAAAAAAATGGGGCTCACTTTTTTCAGATATTCTGAGAAAGGGGCTTGTACTGAGTCTGGCTGGGATGGAGTTAACTTTCTTCATAACAATCCATACGGTGCTATGTTTTGGGTTTATGACCAAAACAGTGTTGATAACACAGCAGTGTTTTAGCTATTGCTGAACAGTGCTTGTACAGTATCAAGATTTCCTTTGTTTCCCACTCTGCCTCCACTAGCAAGTAGGCTGAGGGTGCACAAGAAGTTGGGAGGAGAAATAGCCAGGACAGCTGACCTCAGCTGAGATATTTCATGCCATATAATATCATTCTCAGCAATAAGAAAGGAGAGGAGGTGGGTTCTGGGTAGGTACCCATGGCTCAGAGACTGGCTGGACATTGGTCTACTTCTGGGAGGTGGTGACTGTCTTTACATAATTCATTGTGGGGTTTTTGGTTGTTTTCTCCCCTTTCTCTCTTTCTTTTTTCCTCTTTCTTTCACTTATTAAACTATCTTTGTCTTAACCCACAACATTTCTCACTTTTGCTCTTCCTATGCTTTGGCCCATCCTGCTACATGGCAGGGGCAGTGAAGATGCAGCTGTGTGGTCCTTAGTTGTTGGCTGGTGTTATGCCACAACAGAGCACGAGTATTACAAATGGAAATCTTGTAAGAAATGTCAAAAATCTTTCTTATAAGTTCCTCAGAAATGAAAGAAATTCCATCTTTTAAACATACATGCAATTGGCCAATATTTGAATATTAGGAAAATGTTGATTTCTTTTTTTTTTTTCATTTGGAATGGCTAATTACTTTAAACTATATATGGGCTTCTATATATGTGTGAAAAGTGAAAAATGTGAAAAACTTTAGGTATATTCAGTACTGCTGATATTTATTTAAAAGCAAAATGAAAAAACCCAAAATGACTGTATATTCATTTCCATCTTCATATTCTCACTAAGAACATGTATTTTGCAACAGCCATATCCAAACAGCACATGTAATATGAAGAAAGTTAGGAAACTCTCAAGGCAGAATGAGGATATTGTTTTCAAGTGGAAAGACAGCTTCGCAGATTCAACAGCGAAAGATGGACCTGAACAATTACAAGTTATGTTTGAAACTGTAAAATGTAGCATAGTGATAATAATATTAAAAACTTTAGTTGAAACGTGAGTCCATAAAACATAAAATCTTCCATATTAATGCATCAAACATCCCATGAGATTATTTTTATAATTTTTCTCCCTTCCAAAGACATCATGAAGTTAAGTTAAATCTCAAAGATTTAATTGTAAAGATTTCATTTCTTTGACTTAGTCCCAATAGCTAGATTAAAAGGAAAGAAAGAAAAAAATGCATAAGGGATGTACTATCTACTTTGTATTCATTCCTATCTGCTAGAGTTATTAATCTTAGCACAAAAGCCTTTGAACTAGAAATTTATTCTTTTTATTTAAGTAGTCCCTCTTAAATATTTTTTAAAAGTTTAGCATTCCTGGGAATTATATTAATTATTAACCTTTGATCAAGTTCATTTTTATATCTTATCTGCCTATGTAAGAGTAAATGTTATCTGGCTCCACTGTAGCTGAAACCACAATGACATTGTGTATTACAAATTAAATCTTAATATTATTGGCTGCTGAAAGCTGGTGAGGGAGGTGTGGGATCAATGTTTTAAAATGTTCTTAGTTTCAGGGGAACCATAAAAGGAAATTCCAGGAAGAGAGGTGACATGCGATGTGGCTATATTCTGTTCTAGCTTTTAGATTAAATTAGGCCATTCAGATGAGAGTTAAATCCCTGGCAGAATTTGGAGTACTCTCTTGTTCTTGCCTCCATCTGGTTTCCATCCTCTTCGTTATCCTAGTATGATCCTGTGGCTTGTTTTATCCCACTTTATTTCTCTAATACTTTCTATACTGTTATTTAGAAACTCTCTTGAAGCACTGTACAATTCATTACTGTTATATAAATACCTTTTCCCATTTCTCTTATTTTACTGACCAGTACCCCACTGATTCATCAGAAAATCCTGCTGTTACCATATCCTTGTCAAAGGGCCAATGATAGCCACAAAATGGCTGTATAGACACAAAAAAATCACTTTTATTTTTTTCCAATGGATTCAGTGTCTTAGCCCAAGTACCATTAAGCTGAACATACTGCTAGACTTTTTATTATCCCTGTGCAACTGTGGGCTAATGGCTGTTGCTGTCTTTTGCTTTCCTGAGTGCATCTAAATCACTCAATATAAAAAGGGCCCCTAACATTCGCAAAACATAGGTCTCTCAAAGACCTACCGTCTTAGATTTCTTTGAGTTTCTAGAAGTATGAGTAACCCTTTAATCTCAGGAAAGTCTAAGTGGGTGATTGTTATGCTTCTGAGGTAGCTGGATTTGAGTAAATGTATCAGCTTTGAGCTCCCAACTGTCATGTGAAGGACCTCAGTCTACAGTCACAATTTCAGATAAGTAACTTACCCATGAAAATCTAAGTCTTAATTTTATCTTATTGATCACCTACAAATGTCAAGAAAATTGCCAAAAAACAATGCTACTTAAAAGTCTAAATATGGGAATGGATTGGTGCTCCATCAATTTGGACATTAAATTGAGATATAGGAAGCTCCGGTGTTGTAACATCTAATGTTTAAACTTTAAAAACTTAAAAATTTTAACCTTGGCTTCTCATTTTAAGATTAATTTTAATCTTATTATTTGTTACCTTCTTTAACTGTGTTGGTTGCTGCCTCACTTGAGGAATCTTTATCCTACTGAAACAAAAGTTAATATATTATTTAGGTTGGTATTAACTGAAAGTGGTCATTTACAGCTTCCTTCAGAGTCATGAATGAGTACTAGAGCTTCTCCTGTCTGCAAGCGCTCATGTAAACATTGGTGTTTTCCTATTCTCCTCTCTCTCCTCAGAGGACTGAAGTAATGGACATCGCTTGTTAATATTATTAATATAATCAGAATTGTGACTGTACATAATGGATTCTATCATTGGTTATTTCTGCTTTATTTCAACCAATTTTAAAAAACTAATTTAAATAAAATTCTGCAATTAATGCTTCTACACTCCATACGTCATAAGTCATAAACACTTGTCAAAGTAGGTCATATATCAGTTCAAGTAAATCAAGAAATTACCCTTTTTTTCTTTTTTTTTCACATATCTTCCAGTAAAATAATATTGTAGGCTTTCTTTACCCTCCCCTCCCCTCCCCTCCGCTTCGCTTCACTTCCAGTTTTTTCTACACCTTCCTTTACTGTCCTTGCCCAATTTCTGCCATTCCCCTTCTCATTCTCTTTCCTATTCTCCCTCTTTTTATATTTCCCTTTCTCCTTCCTCTTCTCCTTCTCCTTTTTAATTTTTATCATGAGTCTAAACACAATAATATTTAACTTAAAAATCTTCCTGCTCTTTAATCACAAACATGCAGATGACAGAGGGAAAGAGAAAGAGATTTCCTTTCTCTTAATTGGACTTGGTCTGTGTTCAATTCTCGATCTGTATTCAAAAAAGCCCTTAAGCATGTGATTACATTTAATTATTTACTTAAGTCTGATTGATTTCAGTAGGGTTTTAAAGCACATCCTATGTATTTTTTACATACCTTTATCTACAAGAGATCTGATACAGAGGAAAAGGAGAAGAAATGAGAAAGTAGGAATATTTTTCTTTCAGGCCATTTTGGTGAATTGACTAGTCATCAGAGAAACACAATTAAATCATAGGTGTATTTTTCTTATAATTTTTTTGTTCTCACATGTTTGAATGCATAGACAGAGAAAGTAAGTAGCTACAGTCACTGCCTGCAATATACAAATATGTATGTTTTACATCATATTCTGAGCCAAGGGTTTTTCTCCATGTTGTGAAGAAAAAGCACAGAAAATATTTTCGTCCTATCAAAATAAAATACAGAACTCAAGACATATGTGCTGGTAGTATATATTAGTTTTGCTTCACTACTTTTAATTCCCAGCAGTTTTAATGGACAAACAATAGTTTGCACCATTGGTGGGACCCACTAAATCATGTGTCTTCCATGCTAAACCAGAACTACAGCAATTGCCTTGGACTCTGGATTACATTACTGTTCTGAGTCATCCTTAAGCTGGAGAGCTTCATTATTTTTTGTAATAAATTCTCAGGAATTAAGCTGGTTGGTTTCAGAGAAACCTTTCACCACCTTCTCTCATTTTTGCTGATTTCACTATCCCTCAACTTAAAATGATTTGGTAAAAAATGAATCTGATCTTCAGCTACATTTGCTTGTGGGGTGCAGCTTACACTTGCTACAGAAAACTTGCAAAGTCTTTCTGGGGTGATTATGGTTCCCAGAAATAAAGCAAAACCAAAGTGTGACAATTCTTTGTTTAAAATGAAACTTAATCATAATTCTTCTGTGTATTCCTTTTTCTCCTCAGAAGCCATGAGAGGATTAATAGATGTTTCATGGTGTGCTCCACAGACTTTCCATTTCCTGCTTTCAAGATATTACTAGATTTCTAATTAAAAGATGATTTTTTTTTTTGCAGTCCACTAAAAGTAATCAAAGTGATGTCTATTTAAGCAGTGAATAGTTTTTCTTTGTCAGCAAAGCATGACTTGTTCAGATTTTAAGACTGATGATTTTTTTTTTTTTTTCCCCCTCTCCTGGAAATTTGGAATAACTGAGCAGTTAAAATTCATGATCTACATTTTTGTGTCATTATTATTGCATTAGCATGAAATTATGGTTCTAATTAGTCATAATTATACTCATAATTATTCAATTTATCACTATAGGTCCTCCTGGAAATTTTATTGGAAGAGTTATTAACATTAATAAATTGTTTTTCTTCAAATCCATATTATTAATTCACCTCATGTGTGATATGAAATAACAGCCATAAAATTATTACAATCTCTGTTCTCTATGTAGCTGATTTAATGATGGAAAGTCTGAGAACCTTTAGTCAGTTTTCTGGTACAGCTGTTTGTGGTTTTCTCTAAAGGTAAACAGACAGAGGTAAGTGGACAGTGAAATATTTAGTCCCAAATGCAACCAAGACACTTGACAGAGTTATTTCTTTTTAGCATAGCAGTCTTTCTGATTTTCTAAAATTTGTGACAAAAAAATTATAAGAAAATTGTTATTTGCATATATCAATAGTTCAATCCCTTTCACCTGACAGATATTTCTGGTCAAACCCACAGAAATGCTTGTCAGAGCCCAGAACTGCAAACATCCTCTGATACCCAAGCACTCACTGCAGAACCTGACTCTGACTTTGTAAGTACTTTTTTCTGATGCTTTAAACTTCAGTACACAGGTGTGTCTTTACAGTGTCACGAGCTATTTGCAGCTGAGCTGTATCCAGAATGGATGTACTACAGCTGCATCAATGCAGTTGTTAAGAAAACATGTAGCTGGCTTTCAGAACCTAAATTAGCACTCTGCATAGACCTGCACTGCTGGATCTACCTGCACAGTTTTTGAGTCACATTCTGTTATGTATTTGTGTATAAATAATTACACGTGTGTGTGTCTATAGATATATATCTACCCTGGCTTCTTTCTTTTCCACCTACTGCCATTCTGACAATCCTACCTATAACTGTGACGTTCATCATTGTCTGCTAATCCTAATATGTGATATAAATGAAGCAAGAGATCCAAATCCATTTTCACACATCAAAATCAATGTCTGGTTATTGGGTCATAGTTTCAAGTTTGGTTTTTTTTTTTCATCTTTGAAGCATGTTGATTCATCCCGAAACTGAAAATTACTTTAATTTAAGAGAAATATTTCTTGGGATGGAAAAAAATACCTGTAGCAAAACATTTTTTAATATATATGGCAAAGGTCAGAGGAACAGTCATTTATTACCTACTCCTGTAGTTCTTTTAGAACAAATATCAATACCTGCATTACTGTACAAATTGATTTTTTAATTGTCAATTCCTAGTTCTTTCCAAGACAAGAGGTCAAAATATTGTAACTGACATATAATCTTTCATTTAATAAAACTGCTGGTTTATGTTAGATCTTGACATTGAAGCAGGGACTTGTGGGTTTGGAGTACTTTTTGCGGTTCCCTTTTTCCACTTGTTTTCACTGAAAATATTTAATTATCGTTTCTAACACTTTCACACTTAAACAAGGAATGTAACTGTTCTGTAATTCTATAATGCAAAGGTAGATAGGATAAAGGAATAAAATTCAAAACCTAAAGACTTTACAAACTTTTAAAATGTGGCCTCGAGTAATAATGTGTCAAATATTCTGGTAGATTTTCCTGAGTTCTAAAGAATTTATTAACAGATAAATTAGATATATAATACTTTTATTAATACTTTCTATGTAAAAGTCTCATTGTAGAGACTGGAATGGAACCACAAAACAGATATATATCCTCCCATGTATTCCAACATTGCATGCTTTCTGTTTTATGTAACAACTAAATTATTCAGAAACTTGTGTTTAAGTTAAAATTACTGCAAATCAAAGGCAAAAGGTAATCATGATTAAGACATAAAAGCAGCAATGATGATTACTTCCTCTCTAGATGTTAATGCTGTCTATGATTTACAAAATCATGGAAATATGAACACAAACAGAATGATTGGCATAACTAAAACTCTGATTATTTCAAGTCCTCCATGAACGACTTTCCAATCTGAACACAAAGGCTTTGTGGATCTGTTGTGGTTCCTATTAGCCCGCTCTGAGGCTGTTACATCTTAACCAGAGCATATATAAAGAGATACATTCATGATATGTTTGCATTGCAAGATGGAGATTTTGTACGTATGTGTACCATTTTGACTTTCTTTCTGAAATTAGTGTGGTACTTTCCAAACAAAAATAATCACAGAAATCATCCCAGTGAAGGAGCTCTCTAGAACATTTCATATAGGAGAGCAGTTGCTGGAGGATTCTCTGCCAGAGGATCTTTAGATATATTTAGTGTCTTTATTCACTTCAATTTATAATACCCAGCATTTGTGAAGCCCTTGTCTGAACTGGCTGAGCCTTGCAACTTTGGGACAGATAAAGAAGAACAAATTAAAGATGCTTCTGTAATTGATATTGCTGGCAAGGAAGTGTCACTGGAGTTACAGATGGATTCAGAGCTGACACTGAGAAAAAGGTATTCAAATAGTTCATGACTAAGTGCTCATCGAGAAGCAAAATACAGATTGGGGAATAACGGAGGAAGCTGTTGGTGGTCAGTTTCAATCTAAGCTAGACAGGAGGAACAAGAAGAATTGGAACCTGAAAAAAGGGTTTGCAGGGAACGGGTCAATAGACAGACAAGTCAATAGATGTCCAAGTACAATCAAGGAGAAAGCTGGCCTGCCTTGAAGAAGATAGGTGGGAAATGTAAAATGGAGGTTAGTCTAGAGAGCAAGAATACTGACAGAGATAATTCTCGGGACAGAGAACTAGAGAATAAAGATTTATGAACTGAATGAATGAAAACACCTGATATACAGTCACAGGTGAAACTAAAATTGGAAGGGAAGACTTTAAGATAAATGCAAATGCAGTAAATGCAAATGCAGAGTCCACACCCATATTGCAGAAACCAGACACAGGCCTAGCATAACAGTTAAAGTTACATCCAATAAGTGTGAAAACTGATACACTCCAGGAGTGTAAATAATTTTAATTTTTTTAAAAAAAAGCAAGCAATTTGATTGGCCCAGTAATAGTTTATAGCAAACCTTGTAAGGAATTGCTCTGGGTAATTAGGAAACCTGATTAAATATACATTTGCCAAAGGATGGTGCTAAAGAGGTTCCAGGTATTCTGGATTGTCCATCTGGCCTTTATAACTATAATCACACAAAATCATACCCCATAATTTTGGGGTTTGCATTCCAGTATAGGATTCAGTCACGTAAAAGACATTTTTCATCCAGTTCATAAGCATCTTTTCATGGTATTTTATTGGATGTAATAGTAACTTAGGAAAAAATTTATATTTAGCTGCATAAAACAGTCATGAAGACCCTCACACTGGAAAAGGGGTTGATTGGCAGTGGCCCTCAGCTGGTGAACAATGTTGGGGTTTTTTTGTTGTTTGTGTTTTTTTTTTTTTAATTATGTTACTGGAATAGTAGAAAGAGCAAAACACATTGCAAAAAGAATGTCATTAGAGGAAGATTTCTCTTTAGGTTCATAGAGAAACTTATAAATAGGAATTGTTTCAGTGTGAAGTTTTTCTTCTGAACAGTTAAGAATAGAATATTATATTAAGGTATCCTTATAATAAAAACATACCCCCAAAATCTTCAGCTTGGATTAGGAAAAACTGTCAGCTAATAAAGATGGTAAGAATAAATATGGTACATTAATACAATTTAAATATTAAAGGCCTCTCCTTCAGGGGATTAAATAACAGTCAGTTATAAGGATGTACTGTCCTCTGACTTTGATAAAGAATCGAAAGAGTCACTGGCACCAAAAAAAGGAATATATTAGAATAAATATATTCTTGTCCCTAAAGCAACTCTCTCAAAGGAAAATTTTTGCCTAGAATGTTCCACCTGACTGACTTCCTTCCAAAGAAAGAGCATTCACCTCCAAGGGTTTCAAACATTGTTGTAAAAGGGAGAGATGAAATTTCAGGCCCATGTCAGTGAGGTTTTTAGTGACAAAATCCATAGGAATTGATACTATTTACACTTTAGGAGGAAAAGAGAACAGCAAATAAAGGAAGGTCCTTCTTTTGTCCTCATTTGCAGTCATTATGTTGTATGACTGATGTGTTAAGACTGAGACTTCAAAACCTTGAGTACAAAGCTCTCAGGAAGCCTCTGCTACAGACAAGTGGGGACATCAACCGAAGGACTCCTTTTCTCCCACCCTGCCTGTCAGAGCAATACAAGGTTTCCTGGCTTCTTTGCAGTGACTGTGTTGCTCTTAAAATGACTAAGCATGACTTTGTGCATTATTTCAGGCTACATTCCTTCTCCCTGATAAAACTGATATCTAGGTGAACGAAATATCCTGTGCTTCACAGGTATCTGCTACACATCAGCTTGCCTTCTTGAGCCTCGGGGTGTTGTCTCCACAGAGTGAGGAAAGTGCCTGAGGCTCAGCTGTTTTGGTTTTACAGCAGCATTTCTGCTTTCAGCTTCACAAGCTGTAGCTGGCAGCTTTTGTATTTCCTTCCTACTCCCACTGAGTTCAGTACTATTTTAAAGTATATTTACATGCATCTTCTGAAGGGTAGGATATTTCATTTAGGAATTTTTTTCCCTATACTTTTTTGTTCTGAATATACATTATGCTGCTTTTCTAATATGCTTGTTGCAGGTTCTTTGCCTCCTTGTTCCCAGTACAGCATCCCTTCCAGAAAAAAAGAGATGCTATGCTAAGCGGAAAAGAGCGCTCTCAAGTTTTATCTAGTTCTTTTAGCTGGGTGAACACTTGGTTTTCTCAAAATGTCTTCCTGAACCGAGTGCTGCTGGAATCCATTACTGCATACACCATTTCACAGAACGGTACCGTGTGCTCCTGGAATGCTAAGGCAAAGCAAGGGGGTTGCTTGGCATTGTATACATTTGAAAACATGCAAGAGGTGCTTCAGTTCTTAAATCCAGCTGCAGCTTTTATGTTTGTGTATACATTTCATAGGAAGAGGGTAAGTGATGTTGAGAGAAATCTCTCTTTTCTAGGCAGAAATAATATTATCTGAAGTTATCAATATTGCCTGCATTCCTCAGTGACTATTATTTTTTTCCTCAGTTTAATGGCCAAACTATGACTTCCCCTGGCAGATGGGATGGGCTAAAATGTTCCTTATTGTTCTCCTTAAAGCAAACACAGGGCCCAGGGTTCTATACAGAAGAATATTGTTTCTGTGGATTAGATTTCAGTTATTGTCTCATTTTCTGGCTCTTACAAACTCCCATCCAGTCAGATCTGCAAAATAGATATTCGAAATACTATTTTTGCTGTTAACTGTGGCTTAGGAAAGTGAAGTCTATTGCTCTTCACATGGGTTGCTGTAGTCAGTCCCTTCTTGATAACTGTTTTTAAAATGAGACTGTGGAAATGAGGTGTCCTACGAGATGGATGATCTTCTTTTCCTGCTTACAGTAGCAGCTGTTTCTTTGTAGTCTGACTTCCTTTTGTATCTCCTTGGTATTTATGGCCAACTCAGCTATAAGACACAATGCAGCACAGGCTTCCAATGTTTGTCCTACATCTTTTTTATTTTTACAAAGCAGAATACAAATGCAAAAACATGCAGTCACTGGCATGACGTAGAGGAGTTTAAAAAAAATAAATAAATCAGGAAGCCATTAAATTTGCAGCAAATAAATGTATTGATGGCATAAGGATATATCAGAAAATATAAATAAAACACTTTGTTGTTATCAAAGGCATATTGCTTTTGCCTATCTTCCTCCATCTCCTTTCATTTTTTTCATAAAGAACTTGTTTAAAATCCTCATACAATTTTGCAACAATTTACAAATTAATAAATAAGCTGGTAACTGCAACAACTAGTACCATGTAAAGAAAGAACCTAGCGTCCAGAAAGATATTTGCAGATAATACGGTACTTCACAACATGTACTCAGACATCTGTGGCTGTTTTTATTAAAATCTGAATTTCTGTGATTAAAGGAGGTTTGTCTACTTCAAAAGCTGATTCTAAGGCCCCAGTGAAGTTACTCTGTTTTATATCATAAAATCATACAACAGTTTGGGTTGGAAGGGACCCTTAAAGGTCATCTAGTCCAAACCCCCCACAAAGAGCAGGGACATCTTCAACTAGATCTTCACTATATTGCACATTAATAATTTTTGTAGCTTGTTGTATATCAGGTGTATCTAATACACAGCAAGCAACATAATCTTGTGTGTTTTCCATTTAGTGTGAATTACAGAACTTCTTTGGACCAAAGGATAAAGTCAGACTTACTACTTTTCTCCTCTTAATCTCTCCCATACTTCCATGTAGTTTGGAACATCGAACTCATTACAAGTAACATACACAAAGAAACCACAAACATTAAAATCAGTCTCTCAGATATTAGGAAAAACAAATTAGTAATGAATTATTTGGGCATTTTTTCCTTTAAAGGCTGAGACTTTTTCTTTTTTTGCATGTGCTGTCTAAAATATTTTTTTAAAAGTATAATATCTAACCATTATAAAAATCAGTGATGTATCTACACCCTTAGGGATTTTCACAGATCTGTCGTGTTCCCTAAAGTGCAGATTTTCTGTCAATAGCGAACCCAAACATTTTTTGCAGGAACAGCTGGAGGAAATTCTCTGGAGGCAGACGCTCCTATTGGTGATTTACTAAAGTGCTATTATGGCACTAATAGGATAGCAACTAGCGCACTTTGCAGGATGTTTGTATGCAAAGCAAGCATGTCAAAAAATGTAATATGTACACAGCTAACTAGAGCTAGACCATTAAGCCTCAAGGGTCACAGCCACTGGAGACCTGCAAGCAATATGAAACAAATATTTGGAAATAAAAATTGCATAATTAAAGAGAAATGCTCTGATTAGTCTAGAATTTGTTTGGGTGGTTTTTTTTAATTTTCTTCTCTTCTTTGGCTATCCATCAGCATATCTTTTCAGATTTTTCATGTGAAAATAACAGATAGTAACAGTATCTCTTAGTGGGATCTATTCTTTTGTGGGGTTTTTTTCCCTGTCTGTGAACTTTTTGTTTTTTGTCATTTCTCTCTTACAGAAATATATTTAAAATATGAAAAAAGTGTGTAATTTGTATTTCAGTTGAGTTTTGGAAATGACTAATAGTAACTTACCACATTATAATTTAGAAAGGCCTTTTAATGTACAAAATGGTGTAGATATAACATGAAAAGCATATTTAATTTCACACAAGTCTTATTTGGATCAATTTGTCTTTTATTATCAGTATTGATAAATAATGTAAGAAAGGTAGACCTTGGTAGATCTAATAAAAAAAAGTTGCAAACACTTTTTTTTTTTTTTTTTTGTCAGTGCGAATGTGTGTTTGATGCCTGATTTAGTTTTGAAATTGTAGCATTGATCTGATAATGGCCATAGCTTGAAAGGACAATAAAAACTTAAACATCTTTTTAAGCATATTTGGGTCACTGCTGCCTCAAAAGTATTTATGAAATTATATAGCTTGAAGAAAAGTTTTAATGGTGTCCATTTGCTTCATTTCATACTTTCCCAGAAGACAGAATCATGTACAAATTCAAGTGGAAATGCAAATATTAAAACTGAAGCTCTGTATTGCACACATCTATTTTAAGACATGTAAGTAGAGAATTAAATACTGGACTATTTTATTCCACGGAGTTAATCTCTACTTCCATTATAATCTCTGTCAAAAGATGAATTAATTTTATACAATTTTCTTTTCTCATTACACTCCTTGACATGAATATAGTCATATGTCCTTTTTCCGAATGAGCAGATACTTTCAGAACCCAGAATAATTCTGCCTCTGATGGTCATATACAGTAACTCCCGAGCACTTTAAAAGAATTACATTGGTATCCAAATCACCATGCAGTGGAGCAGATATTTCTGTAAGTCCACAAAATACATCAGCGGTTTGTTTTTTCTTTTGGTAGTTAGCAATGCTCCTATTCTGATGCTAAGGTGAATATTACCATCTGATGACCACATATTCTTTCAGACATTTTCATTATGTTTCAGTACCTGGTCATTGCCTGCTTCTGGAAACAGATTTATCCTCAAGAACCGATTTTGTGACTTGACAATCTCAAGTAAACAGAAGGGATTTATACATTTTCAGTGTTCCAACAAAACAGAACTATGTGCTCGCTTTGTCACCATTACCGTTTTCTTACTGTTTCATGTTTTCCAGCATTGGAATGTCACAGTACTAGCATTGGGGTTTTTTTTTGGTAATAAGTAACTGTCCAAAAGCCAAGCCATATAAATTGGATTCAGTTATGGGAGAAAATGGTGCTTAAGCCCACTGGTTTTTTTTATTTCATTTTGTCATTGTTGTTGTAATCTTATTTATTTAAAAATCTTGTACAAAGTCCTGCTACTCTGAGCACAACACAGATCAAAAAGAAGGTAACTGTTGTCAATACTAGAGAGGAAAGAGATGTGCCGTTGTTCAATAATATTTAGGTTAACGGGACTGCAAGACAGGAGCTGGAGGAGCAAAGTTCTTCCCACTGTAAGAGAAGATGCGGTTCAAGACCACTTGAGGAACCTGAACATACATAAGTCTATGGGACCTGATGAGATACGTCCCAGAGTCCTGAGGGAATTGGCTGATGTACTTGCCAAGCCACTCTCCATGATAGCTGAGAAGTCCTGGCAGTCAGGGGAAGTCCTTGGAGACTGGAAAAAAGGAAACATTGCATCCATTTTAAAAAAGGGTAGTAAGGAGGACCTTCGGAACTACTGACCTCTCAGCCTCACCTATGTGCCTGGGAAGATCATGGATGAGATCCTCCAAGAAGCGTTGCTAAGGCACATGGAGGACAGGGAGATGATTTAAGATAGCCAGCATGGCTTCACCAAGGGCAAATTCTGCCTGCCTGACCAATCTAGTGACCTTCTATGATGGGGTGACCACATCAGTGGACAAGGGAAGAGAAACAGATGTCATCTATCTGCACTTCAGTAAGGCCTTTGACATGGTCCCCTACAACATCCTTCTCTCTAAATTGGAGAGAGATGGATTTGATGGGTGGACTGTTCAGCGGATGAGGAACTGGTTGGATGGTCACATCCAGAGGGTAGTGGTCAATGGTTCAATGTCCAGATGGAGATTGGTGACAAGCAGTGTCCCTCAGGGGTCTATATTGAGACCAGTACTGTTTAGTACATTCCTCAGTGACATAGTGGGATTAAGTGCACCCTCAGCAAGTTTGCAGAAGACACTAAGCTGAGTGATGTGGTTGACATGCCTGAGGGACGGGATGCCATCCTGAGGGACCTGGACAAGCCTGAATCTCTTGAGGTTCAACCAGGCCAAATACAGGGTCCTGCACCTGGGTTGGGGCAATGTCCTGTATCAGTACAGGCTGGGGGATGAAGGGATGGAGAGCAGCCCTGCCAAGAAGGACTTGGGGGCACTGGTGGATGAAAAGCTGGACATGATCCAGCAACGTATGCTCGCAGCCCAGAAAACCAACCATCTCCTGGGTTGCATCAAGAGAAGTGTGGTCAGCAGGTCGAGGGAGGTGATTCTGCCCCTCTACTCCACTCTGGTGAGACCCCACCTGGAGTCCTGTGTCCAGCTCTGGAGCCCTCAGCACAGGAAAGACATGGACCTGTTAGAGTGGGTCCAGAGGAGGGACACCAAAATGATCAGAGGGATGGAATACCTCTCCTGTGAGGACAGGCTGAGTGAGTTGGGGTTGTTCAGCCTGGAGAAGAGAAGGCTCCAAGGAGATCTTATTGCAGCCTTCCAGTACCTAGATGGGGCTGCTAAGAAAGATGGGGATAGACTTTTTAGCAGGGCATGATGCAATAGGACAAGGGGTAGGACAATGTTTTTAAGGACAATAAGACATGGTTTTAAACTGAAAAATTGTAGATTTGGACAAGATCTAAGGAAGAAATTTTCCACAATGAGGGTGGTGAAAGACACACAGGTTGTCCAAAGAGGTGGTAGATGCCCCATCCCTGGAAACATTCAAGGTCAGGTTGGAGGGGGCTCTGAGCAACCTGACCTAGGCAAAGATATCCCTGCTCATTGCAGGGGGGTTGGGCTAGATGACTTTTAAAGGTCCCTTCCAACCCAAACTATTCCATGATTCTATGAATCTAAAAACACTCCCTCAGAACTACATTTTCTGTCCAGGTTTTTTTCTGTATCTTCTATCCCTCCTGCACTTCCTTTTCTTTAAATCAGTGTATGCCCAGTAAGATCACAGAATCACAGAAAAACCTATGTTAGAGTTGAATCTCAGTCCAACCTCCTATTCAAAACCCTGGGATATCTTCAAGGGTAGAACAGGCTGCTAAGGGCCTTTTCCAGACAAGCTCTGAAAATATCTGAAGACAGTGGTTCCCTAAGCCTCTCATGGGCTTACCCCCACTTCTGGTGAAACACCCTTGCCTATCCTGTAACTGCAGTTTCCTTTGCTGCATCACTGTGAGCATTACCACTTGATCTTTTGCTGTGCATCTCTGGCAAGGGTCTGGACCCATCTTCTCTGTAATTCCCTTTTAGGCAATAGAAGACCACTGCCTCTCTAGGCTAAATATACCCAGTTCTCTTTGTTTCTCTCTTTATGTAATATACTTCAACTCCCTAACCATCCTGTTGGTCCTCCACTGGCTTCTCCCCAATTTGCAATCTCTCTCTTTTGCTAGGAAAGCTGAAACAGGACAATATATTCCAAAGGTGGTCAAGTCAAGGTGAATAATAACCTCTCTGGACCCACCGCTATGTTTTTGTTCATGCAGCTTTCATCACCTCAAGGGTATGCTACAGACTCATACTCAGTTTGCTGCTTAACAGGATCCCCAGATTCTTTCCCGCAGATCAGCACACCATCCAATCATTCCACATTCCTCTGTCTATTTGTGCCTCATCTGAGGCATCTGATTGGTGGCAAATGCCTGTCTTTTAGGAAGTAGATCCTGGAGATGAGTCAATCTGATTCTACACAAAAGTGTAATTTTTGCCTACTGGTTTTATCCTAAAAAACATTTCACTCCAGGTCAATAAAATCAACTTGAAAAGTCATAGCCTGGTTCCCAAACCAGCTGTTAAAATCTTTACTCCTCAAGGTTGTTACCAGTTCCTCAGTGAAGGTGAGTTTTTCCCTGCCCAGTTTTTTTCAGTTGTCAGGATGAAACTTCTTTTATTGTGATCCTGAAGAACATTTATCTTTTTTCTTTGTTACCAGCTAATAAAAATATAATCTTGAATAAAATAGCAATTCCTGTTACAACTTTTTAAAATCTTGTTTTCAATACATGTATTATGTTGAGTGTTCAGGGACATGTCAGATCTTACCAGAAAATAGGGAAAGATGTTATTGATGTCCTGATGAGGCGCTCTCTCTGGCAGGATGACTTTTTTAAAATTTTTTTTTTAGTATGTGCATCACATTTCCTTAATCAGTTTTCTATGTTTTACTTGCATTTTGCCTGGGTAAAATACAAACATATTCTAGCATTGGCTAAGGTATTTGCCAACTTCAAATGCAGAATAGTTTCACAGATTCAAGAGCTCTGGAATCTTTTTCAGTGTAGCTGGTTTATCACAGTGCTTATTATACTTTGATTTACCCTATTACTTTTACAATATTTCCCATATTGACTGCAAGATTTACCGCTATGACTAAATGAGAATTTACTGTAACTAAAGAAGGTTTCACAGTTTCATTGATGTATTCAAACTAGGTCATGTTTGAGATAACTCTACCTTATACAGCTGCAAGCACCTTTTAAGTTCCTAATTTCTTGGAAGCTCAAATCTAACAGATCCTCAAGAGTACAAAATAGGAAATGACACCTGTCCTGGTTTCAGCCAGGATAGAGCTGGTTTTCTTCACAGAAGCTAGTGTGAGACTGTGTTTTGGATTTGGGATGAGAAACTGTTGATAATGTGCTGATGTTTTGGGTTGTTGCTGAGCAGTCAAGGACAGTCCAGCTTCTCGTGCTGGCCCGCCAGCGAGCAGGCTGGGGGTGCATGGGGAGCTGGGAGGGGACACAGCTGGGACAGCTGACCCAGGCTGGCCAAAGAGATATTCCATACCATACAACGTCATGCCCAGAACATAAACTGGAGTTAGCCGGGGGGTGGAAATCACTGCTCAGGGAAGAGCTATCGAACACAAGTTGGTGAGCAATTGCTGTATTTGGCATCACTTGTTCTTGTACATTCCTTTGTCAGTATTATTATTGTTGTTTTCATTGTTGTTTCCTTCTCTCTTGCTGTCCTATTAAACTGGTTTTATCCCAACCCACGAGTTTTTTCCCAATTCTCTCCCCCATCCCACTTGGGGAAGGAGGGAGTGAGCAAGCGGCTGCGTGATGCTTAGTTGCTGGCTGGGGCTAAACCACAGCAACACCTCATAGAAATGTTTTATGGATTGAGAGTAAAAGACAATCTGAACCTGAAGTCAATAGTTTTCATCATTTCTACATTACTTGCTCCTGTTGGCATTAAAAAAAAAAAAATTCACCCTGAAGATTTACACAGAGGCCAAAAAATAACATTGTTTTTATATAGCCTTTTGTCAGATTCTCCCTTGGTACTAAGTTCACAGTAATTAAAAGAAAACAATGTCTTAGAATCAAATCACATTTACTGATCTTCAGATTCAGATGTATTCTTCCAGGGGCATCTTCTACATTTGCTTCCAAAATCACACCTTGCATATACTCTGAATATTTTCCTACTCTTTACATATATGCCTGTATATGTAGTATCCTTTTTACTATAAGTATCCTTTTACTCTTTAGCTGGAAGTTGAGCACTGAGATGATGGACTCTGGATTATACTTTCTGATATGTGTTGCACTGTAATCAAACTGTTGAAAGTAAAACTCTATTATATTGTATAAAATTTGGACTAAGCAATGCCATAAACAATCTTTGGTAACCTGTGAGGCTTTTTACATCACTGGGCTATAATATCAGTTCCTAGCTAGAAAAGTAGGAAACCCATCATAAACCCTTAAAAGAACTACTGTAATACTTTGAAAGTATCAACTTCTAAATTTGTTAAGGGTTTGAGGAACATTTCCATATGGGATAATTGTAATGAGAGGCCAGAAACATTTGAACGTGGTTCAGAGAGCAGTTCTTACACACAGTTAAGTTACTTCCCTTCCCCTTTTTTATGGCAGCAGTATTTGTTTCTTTAAACTATTCATGGCTAATAGAAAGTGCATACAATTCTCAGTTGTTTGAATGGAAACTATTCCTTTCGGTCTTTTCCCCCTCTACACAGTCAAATGCGTGCAATTTAAAATAATGAAGCAAAAAGGCACACTATGACATCGATAGAAATACCAATGTTTTGACTTTGTTTAAGAATACAAAGGGTGCTAGCAGTTATTTACTGTAGAAAGAGTAAACAGAATTAAATTTAATTTAAATTGTATTCACTACAGCAGGATAACATTACAATGCATGGAAGTGACAATCTGAGAAAAAAAATGGAGAAAAATTTGTAGAAAATGGTCCAAAAATCAAATCCTCTATTACTTTATGGTCTTTTAAAATAAAGATCATCTGCAAATATTATTGTTATTTATTTAAGCAAAGTAAAGCAGAAAATAAAATAAAATTCTGACCAGAGAACAGAAGATCTATTGAATCACAGGCCTTTTTATTCTTTTAAATCAAGATTATCATGTAAAAGAACAAAAACTGTAGTTTGGTGAATCACACAATAAAATGCACAAACAAAATTTCCATTACCTTTCAGCATATGAATGAGGTTGGTAATGTTAATGTGCAAACACAAGTGTTCTCTCAATGTGTCAAACAGAAAGTGAACTCAAAATACTTTTTTCTCCATTACACCAAGTAAAATAATTAATTGCTTGAAAGTAACTTTCGTCATCTTTTTATGAGTCTTCAGTTCTCAGGTAGATGTGGAACTTGTCATGAAATTTGAGACATTCATTTAACTAATACTGTTCCACTTTTCCCTTCTCAGCTATATAACATTTTATCATACGAATGGAGGTTTTGAGAAAAGGCTAAAATCAAAGCCACAGTGACAGAGTGGGAAAAAGCCCAAAATCTCATACAAGAACACTCCCTTTCACTGACATGACAATGTATTTTTCCTATTTTGTATAGTAACATTTCTAAGAATGCTTTCAGCTTGTAGCCTAACATTTTTCCATGCAGGCATGTATCTGAGAGCAGTCGGAAGGTACATGCTATTTTAGCAGTTTCTGTGATGCAGCAAAAAGACAAGACAATAATTTGCTGCAACACAGTGCAACACACTGCATCAGCAGGGAGCGTCCCAGTGATCTGCAATGTACATGCACAGCACAGTTTGAGGCATGTCACAGATTTCTGTTACACTGCAGCTTTGCTGAGATATAGGTAATTGCCTGCAGTTAAGTTATCTTTGTCCAGTAATGTGTGCTTCTTGCCATATTCACATTGCTAATAAATAAAGGATGATGAAATGTTATCCAGGGTTGCTGCTGCTTTTGCAAATTTAATTTGATTCCTCCAGAATCATTGAATGCAAACTAAGCCAGTGAGAGAGTCAATTCTGTCCAATGTTGCTGTTAGAATTACCATTTACATTTTCAAAATTTAAACAATAATTGGAAGAGGTTACACATGAAAGAATACTTAAAGAATTGGTTTATTGTTTTTTGAAGAATTTTGTTCTTAGTGGAAGACATAAATCAACATAAACAAAATATAGTCCTTTTTTATAGTACTTGGTTGGAAACATGAGATCAGTCCTTGAACAGGTGTAAATAAAAAGAGCTGCATGGTCTTCAGTGTTGTTCCACTAATGGAATCAAATAAGCATCTAATCTAGTCAGATGTGAGACAGGTGTTGCCCACATGTTCACAAGCAAACAAAGCATGCCCCACACAATTCAGAGCAGATGATCACCTCTGCCATCACAACCAGACGTGGTACACAGAAATGCAGAATAAATTAATAATAAATAAATTAAATAAATTAAATCATACACAACTGATAAGTGTATGAACACTTGCGACTGGGAGAGATCAATGGGTGATGTTTCTGAAGGTAGGCCAAAACTGGCTTTCCCGGATATATATTACCATTACAGATTAATAGGCTAAATTAAAGCTCAGGTCATAATGCACCTAGTATCCCATTGCAGAGACACAAACACTCCCTTTGCTTTGGCAGAGAAAATTCTTGTCCTAGACCTGCATGGACATAAGATGTTACTGTTCAGCCTCCTATGGTCCCCTAATATATTTACCTCCAAAAATACATAGCCCTAAAAATAAATAATAAATCAACCATTTTCTTTAGCCATCCTAATGAACAGCAACTCTACATAAGCATGATCATGAATATTGGGTTATTTCCTTAATTTGTATAACCAGCCTAAAATGTAAAGTGATACTTCTCTTTCTTTGAGCTTCTACAGAGATGAATAATTACTGCAATATTAACTTCACGCTTGTCTGTTTTGACCCTCTCTTACCATACAGTTATAGATGCTTCCATTATGTTAATAATATAATATATGATCATAATTATCCCATTGTGACATTCAGCTTAGACACAAATTAGAGGCTGACTCCTTAAAAGCATCCCTACATTTACTGTAGCCTCAAAAAAATATCTTCCCAGTGTGGTTAAAAAGCTACACATATACTACTTAAAATCTGCCCCAAATAAGTTGAAAGGAGTGGGGATCTAAAAGGCTTTTGCAGAATTTTAAAATGCATAGAATAAATGAATGTTTGCTTTATTCACTGTGCCATACCAAGCTTTGGTCCTCAAAGTGAAAATCTTTAATGCAGCAACATATGGTTCAATTTTCATACACATTCTGCTCAGAGACCAGCCATAAGAGCGTTAACTAATGCCACATGCAGTTGGTATTTAGTGTCTTGGAAGCCTATTTTGTAGCAGTCACCGAACACCCAGCAGATGGTAATAGCTTTTAATCACTAGTTAAGGAAACAGTGAAAGTAGAAAGGTAAAAGTCTGGATGTGACTTTAAATCCTACAAATGAATTTATAAGTTTCAAACAGGTAGAAATTTGCACTTCAATATATGTTTATAATCTGCTGAATATGAGCATAATGTAAACAAAGAAACAAATAAAACAGGAAATATATGATTTAAATTTAAATGCAAGCTGAATTCTGTATCAGTAAAAATATCAATATTCTGTTCTGGGGAAAAAAAAGATATTTTACTACAGTGATTTATTTTAAAAATCTGTGTGTAAATTTTGCATCTACTTGATTTCATTGTGTAGGAATATCCATTGTTTGCATTGTAGATATTTCCAAATAAAGACTCCATCCTTTTAAGAGATTCAAAACATAGTAGTTTAAAGGATATATTACTTCATAAGTATTGTCTGATCAGTGACATCTTAATGTCACGGGATCTTGATAATTCAGTGGAATAAGTTTAATAAAGAAAATGTTTCAGTGAAAAATTATTTGTATTTATTTCTAATATTAACATATACATTATTGCTATCTCAATACTAGGAATTAAACCACACCCAGACAAGGATGAGAACTGATAAGAATTTAGGGTTCCTTTTAAAGAAAATAATTTAGCTTTTAACTAAATCTGCTGAATTCTCATCATTGCATTCTCCTTCAAATCACAGAATCACAGAATCACTAAGGTTGGAAAGGACCTTCAAGATCATCAAGTCCAACCATTAATCCAGTGCCACCATGTTCCCTAAACCATGTCCTGAAGCGCCACATCCACATGTTTTTTGAACACCTCCAGAGATGGCGACTCCACCACCTCCCTGGGCAGCCTCTTCTGATGCTTGACCACCCTCTCCGTGAAGAAAATTTTCCTCATATCCAATCTAAACCTCCCCTGGCGCAACTTGAGGCCATTTCCTCTCGTCCTATCGTTGGTTACTTGGGAGAAGAGGCCAACACCCTCGTCGCCACAACCCCCTTTCAGGTAGCTGTAGAGAGCGATAAGGTCTCCCCTCAGCCTCCTCTTCTCCAAACTAAACAACCCCAGTTCCCTCAGCCGCTCCTCATAAGACTTTTGCTCCAGACCCCTCACCAGCTTCGTTGCCCTTCTCTGGACACGCTCCAGCACCTCAGCATCCTTCTTGTAGTGAGGGGCCCAAAACTGAACACAGGATTCAAGCTGCGGCCTCACCAGTGCCGAGTACAGGGGCACGATCACTTCCCTACTCCTGCTGGCCACACTATTCCTGATACAGGCCAGGATACTGTTGGACTTCTTGGCCACCTGGACACATTGCCAGCTCACATTCAGCCTGCTGTCAATCAGCACCCCCAAGTCCTTTTCTGCTGGGCAACTCTCCAGCCACTCCTCCCCAAGCCTGTAGCATTGCATGGGGTTGTTGTGGCCGAAGTGCAGGACCCTGCACTTGACCTTATTAAACCTCATACAGTTGACCTCTGCCCATCTATCCAGCCTGTCCAGATCCCTCTGCAGAGCCCTCCTACCCTCTAGTAGGTAAGATCAAGTGAGTCCAAATCATTTAGAGGCAGTTGTAGAACCTGTATGACATACTGTTCAGGTTAATCATAGAATCATAGAATCTTTGGGTTGAATGGGACCTTTTAGGGTCATGAAGTCCAACCCCCCTGCAATGAGCAGGGACATCTTCAGATAGATCAGGTTGCTCAGAGCCAACCTGACCTTGAATGTTTCAGGGACGGGGCATCTACCATCTTTCTGGGCAACCTGTGCCCGTGTTTTACCATCCTCGTTGCCAAAAATTACTTCCAGCTCTCAAATCCCTTTATCCCCCAGCCTGTATTGATACAGGAGGTTGCCCCGAACTAGGTGCAGGACCCTGCACTTGGCCTTGCTGAACCTCGTGAGGTTCACATGGGCCCATGCCTTGAGCTTGTCCAGGTCCTTCTGGATGGCATCCCATACCTCAGGCATGTCAACCGTACCACTCAGCTTAGTGTCATCTGCAAACTTGCTGAAGGTGAATTCTGTCCCACTATGTCATTGATGAAGATATTAAAGAGCACTGGTCGCAACATGGACCCCTGAGGGACACCGCTTGCCACTGATCTCCATCCGGATGTTAAGCCACTGACCATTGCCCTCTTTTTTTGTTGTGAAATGAAGAACATAGTACTTTTATCTTTCACAGACATAATACGAGAATAAAAAGGTATGGAAAGCTCACGTGTTTCCACTGAGGAAAATTAAAGTATCTCACAGAGAGAATAAGAATACAGCATTAGGATAAAACCTAATTTATTTAATAAACTTAAAGAAAAAAAGCCATATACTCTGCTTTAACACTTCAATAAGGTCAATGAAATGCTATACATGGTTTGGCGCATTTTAATACAGTTATGACAAGTATAAGGATGCATCTAATATTATCAATGCATAAAGCATCTCTTTATCCTTCCACTCAGCAGTTATGAGCTTCTTTAAATATGTTAGGAGTTTCTAGCACCATTGATGACTATTTATGAGCATATACTGATGTAACAAAAGCAAGTTCCTTAAACTTCAGAAAGACCTTTAATAAGGAGGCAACTTCCATTATTCTCTCTCAGCAGAGAACAATACTGTGAGATCACAAGCAGTGGATACTTGTAGTAACTTTGTTGAACTAACCAGGTTCTTTTTGACAAAGGGTTAGTCTGCTCAGATTTGGTGATTTAAAGTAACATTCACAGTACAAGACTAGTGTTTTAACCGAGAATACTATCTAACATGTGGTAGGGATTTTTTTAAGTTTCTGGTGCCAGTTGCAACTCTATAGGATGATAAAAATTCATCTGGCATTATTCTTATGCATACTGTCATAAACATTTCTGAGGAGTGGACTTGGAGAAAGAGTTCAAATGCTAGAGAAGCCGTACAATTATATAGAATAATAGATATTTCATATTTAGTAATAGAATCTATTTCATTTCATAAAATTTACATAAGAGATATTCAACCTTCTTGGTATCATATTTAATTCTAAGAGCAATCTGGGTCACTGAAGCCAGTTCAAATCTCTGTTATTACCAAAGTCATCATTGTTCTGCATAGCACACATGATGTTAATAATTCTGGATAGGGCAAAAGTTAAGGTCCCAAAGCAACCAACAGATTTGTTTAATGAAAAAGTTATCACAACAGGATGAGTGAAAGATAGGTTTCAGCCTTGCCATTAAATTCTTTGTCTTCTGTATTTTCAGTAAAGTTCTTAGCATCATTGTCATGTTAATTTTTGTATGTGTATTTGCTTTAAAGTTCAATAAAACTAATAATTAGATTTATATATGCACTGCATGGTACAGCTGATAAAAAAAGCATTTATCTGAAAGTCAATAGCTCTGATTTAGTGCAACAATTAAGATGATGTTCATATTTCTATCTTTCTATTCTCTGGAGTACTTCCTGTATCTTTTTTTTTACTGTTAAGAATGAATGTTTTTCTTTTCATTATAAGATTTTTAAGTCATATTACTCTGGTTATTATAATTTTCTGTAAAGAAGTGAAGAAAGTAGTGCCCTTATTAACAAGGTAAAACACATAGCCTTTTAATCAATATTGAAATGCACAGGATTACATTGTTGTAAGGTTGGTTTTTGTATGGTAATACTAGCAGACTAATTTTCATCTGAAAAAAATAGTTAACATGTGGAACAACCTTCAGGGTAAGAAAGACAAATAAGTAGACATGAAAATAAATCTGGAAAATCACCAAAGAATGTGCAGGAGTAAAAAAATTCAAGTCTTAGAATTTGAACTGAGTTTGAAGACAAGGAAAAGGTAAACTGGTCCTCAGTATTTGAAATGTCACTCAAGTTTTCCTATATCAGTATGAAAAGTTCAAGGAAAACATGATCGAAACTATTTGTTCATTTTGTTTCTAGCTACATTCATTGGAATAAATGAAGTGTTTATACATTCTGTTATAAAAGTATTAATTTTCTGAACATCCATATGGGACTTTAAACATTTCTCTAGAAAAAAATAGAGGGAAAAACTGAAACTAAATATAAAAAACTTGCATTTTAAGATCTGATAATAATTTGACTCATGTTGCATGCTTTAGGCACGGTCATTTTCCATACCTACTATTGAGAGATTTTCTGAATTTTAATAAACCACACACAACACATTTCCTCCAGACGTTTAAATCAAAGCCTGGTACAAAATTGAAATGATACTTAATACAAATGATACTTGAGTTTAACTATGAATAATCTAGATACAAAGTTATTTAATACATTTCTACTGCATGAGAACCATATTATTTAGCTTGTTTTTTAGCCTCTACATAAACTCAGAAGCCCCATCAATGTACCTTTCACTAATGTACATGTAATGTTAAATGTATTTGCTTTTGTTATGGAATCATATTATTATTATTAAGATTAAAAAACACCCCCAGTAAAAAAAAAAATAAACATAGTTTAAATCTTTGATTACAAGTATAGTGATCAGTTTCTGGTTTTGAAGAACATTATAATATCCGGTTAGATTGCACTCTCTTAGGACATAAGCAATATAAAAAAATTTAAAAACATCTGAAACTCCAAAGAACTTTTTAATTCCCCTTATAAGATGTGCCTTACTTAAATGATAAAATAATATTACTGGCTCAGTAAGCAAATGAGTCTTGTGATGTGTTGCCTTACACATCATGAAACTATGCAGAAGTTAAACTTGAAAACTTAAATACTACTCTCAGATTAATCCCTGAAAGATGTCTTAGGTCTCTATATAGAAAGAATCAAAATGTGCTCTACTGTAAGCAGGCCTAAATATTTATGAAGTGGCATCTCAAGCCTAATGTTTCTTTATGATGTTGCCTTATTATCAGTTAACTGAAGATATAACAGGACTTGTTTTCTAAACCTCCATTTGCATCAGAATTTAAGTCACGTTCCTGTTTATTAAATTTAACAATAATTTCACTCAGATGTGCTAGGTGAAATACATTCATTAGGAAGGCTTGGAAACCACTCTTTTCTTTGCCCAGTGCAACTTTTTTTAGGGAGCTACTTAGCAGAGTACTTTGGGAATCTGCTTTTGAGGACTTAGGAGTCCACAAGTGCTGGTCAGTCTTTAAGAATCACCTCTTAGAAGCACAGGAGCAGGCAATTCCACTGTATTGATAGTCAAGCAAGCAGGGCAGAAGGCCAGCTTGGCTGAACAGGCAACTCCTCGTGGAGCTCAGGAGGAAAAATAAATTGGACAACCTCTGGAAGGCTTCACAGGAATATTACAGAGCTGTGGTTCGTATATGCAGGGAGAAGACATGAAAGGCCAAAGCTCAGTTAGAGTTGAAACTGGCCAGCATTGTTTCAGATAGCAAGAAGGGCTTTTAAAAGAATTTTAATAGCAAGAGGAGGTCTACAGAAAACATTGGATTGATATTTCTTGACTATGTTAATCTGACTAATCAGGGTGAAGAAAAAGCGGAGTCATTCAATGCTTTTTTTGCCCGAGTCTTTAATAATACTGATAGATCTTGGGCTGCCCGATCCACTGAGTCAGAGGACCACAAGTGCAGGAACAAACATCCATTTGTGGATGCTGAAATTGTAAGGGACCAGCTGTATTAGCTGAATGTTCATAAGTGCAATGGGGCCTGATGGTTACTGAAGAAGTTAGCAGATGTTATGCCAGATCTCGATCATTGTGGTGCGTTGACTCTGGCTGGACACCAGGGTCCCACAAAAGCCAGTCTATCACTCCCCTTCTCAGCTGCACAGGGGAGAGAGTGTATAATGAAAAACTTGTGGGTCGAGATAAGGGCAGGGAGAGATCATTCACCAATTACCATCACAGGCAAAAGACTTGACTGGGGAAATTAATTTAATTTATTCCCAATCAAATCAGAGAAGGATAATGAGAACTGAAACCAAATCTTAAAACACCTTCCCCATATCCCTCCCTTCTTCCTGGGCTCAATTTTGCTCTCAGTTTTCTCTACTTTATCCCTGCTGAGCAGCACAGGATGATGGGGAATGGGGGTTGCAGACATTTCATAACATGTTGTCTCTGCCACTACTTCCTCCTCGGCGGGGGACTCCTCACACTCTTCGCCTGTTCCAGCATAGGGTATCTCCTACAGGAGACAGTCCTCCACAAACTTCTCTAACATGATTACTTCCCAAGGGTTGCAGTTCTTCATGAGCTGTTCCATACTCTGTCCCTTCTACAGGGTGCAGTCCTTCAGGAACAAACTGCTCTAGCGTGGGTCCCACATAGTGGGGGAGACCTGCCACTAAACCTGCTCGAACATGGGCTCCTCCCTGCCATAAGTTTGCTCCAACGCAGGCCTCTCACAGGGTTACAGAGTCCTTTGGGTATCCACCTGCTCCGGCGTGGGGTCCTCCATGGGCTGCAGGGGGACAACCTGCCTCACTATGGTTTTCACCATGGGCTGCAGGGGAATCCTGTTCTGGTGCCTGAAGCAGCTCCTCCCACTCCTTCTTCACCGACCTTGGTGTCTGCAGAGTTGTTTTCACTTATTCTCACTCCTCTCTCCAGCTGCAATTGCTGTGCGGTTTATTTTCCCCTTCTTAAATATGTTATCCCAGAGGTGCTACCACCATCACTGACAGGCTTGGTGTTGGCCAGCGGCAGGTCCACCTTGGAGCCGGCTGGCATTGTCTTTATCAGACATAGGGGAAATTTCTAACAGCTTCTCACAGAAATTGCCCCTGTAGTCCCCACCAGCTACCAAAACCTTGCCATGCAAACCCAATGCAATCTTCTACCAAAGGTCTTGGGACTCTGGGGAGGTCCCTGTTGACTGGAAGCTAGCCAATGGTATTCCAGTCTACAAAAAGGGTGTGAGGGAAGACCAAGGGAACTACAGACATGTTAGTCTCACCTCAGTTCCTGGAAAAATTATGGAGGAGATTATACTGTGTACTATTGAAAGGCATTTTCCTCCAGTGTTCTCTTCCAATCTGGCAACTTTGGTTCTTAGATCACCAGGCAAATATTCTTTATTCATAATTTATAAAGTCTACATTTTGGCTCTTCAGCAAGCAAAATCCCTGCCATTCTTGGGAGTTTTCCAGTCTCAAACTTCGCTGCAGACATGCTGATACCTGTGAGTCCCCTCCTACCAACCCTATTCTGTAGAACTGAGCACCCACCAAGCACAACCTATTCCTCCCAGTAGGCCACCCCCCTGGTCCCCAGAGCAATCTCTGGTACAGAACATAGTACACTGTGATGTGCAAAACTGTGAGGGAATGATCCTACAAGTAATTACACAAGTACAAATTGCTTAAAAACAACATAATTTCAAAATGTAGAGCAAACAAAAGCATAAGAAAATTAATTTTCAGATTGGCCATATTTGTATCTATGCATTTGACCTATCCCTCAGCTAACATCCAATTTGCATAGTTACATACCAGACACAAGGAATAATAAAAAAGACCAAACCCAAAGCAAACACTGATTTGACATCACTTGACAACTACTACCTTGAAATATACTGCTTGTATTGCAAGGTGCAAACATCAACTTTCAAAATTATACACATTTGGGGGCATTCATCTTCACCTTCCAAGACACACAAGCAGAATATCACTGTTCCATCTGGCTAACCTGCCAAAAGAAGGCGCTTAAGTTAAGCTGGTTACCTGAAAACTATGCTATATCAGTGCTGGCTTGGTCACATGTGTCCTATTTCTTTTTCTTCTTTTATCAGGCTAGCAGTGGATGATTTTGAAAGACCATGACAAAACAGAGGTTTCAGATGCCTTTGAATGTCCTCTTGAAGCAAACATGGCATTTTTTGTCACCCAGTGTGGAGTCTGGCTGCTTGTGATGTTCCAGTTACTGAAGCAGATGTGAAAGGCTTATTATCATCACCTGAGACTTCAATTTAGCTTGAAATGGAACACTGCTAACCATGCAGTTTACTAGTTCGGTTCTTTTTATCTAAATGGATATTCATTTCTATTATAAGTTATGTCATTTTATCTTTAAAAATATTCTTCTGCTCCTACTTTTACTGCTCCTGGACAAATTTTTGTTCTTGGTAATTTAATGGCAGTTTTGTCATAGTTATCAGTGGAAATAAAAGTAGTTCTTCTAATATGGTAATTATTTTAAGCCAAATCTTAATATGTAAGAGACAGTACTCTATTGCTATATTATCACTTAATTAATTTGCCATAAGATATACTGATAAAAATGTATTCAATCTACTTTGTTATATGTCAGTTTCAAATAATTTTCTGTCTCATTATCACAGTTCTTCCCCATAATAAATGCAAAGCCTTAAACATACCTAAGAGACTGTTAACTTTTTAAATGCTTTTTCATGCACTAGTTTGATGATTTCAGGGCCTACTTGAATACAGGCTAAGTCCTTAAATAAAGCACTTGTACATGGGGAACTATGACCTCCATCCCCACCAGACCTTTACTAAGAGCCACCTCAGTCAAATGTTTGTCAGCTGTTTCCTTCTTGCACTGCACAGAGGGAAACCACTGCGCTGCAGCGGGGAGAGCGTCACCACCGCACACCAGCACACGCAGCATAGACAGGAAGCAGAAGTACACTAGCCCTGCACAATAGCCATGGCAAGAGAAAGATTCTGATTAGGCAAAAAGCAGTAGATTAGCCACTGCAACACAGTATTGTCTCTATTCATAGTCTGATTTCCAGTGAGTGGCTTGGAGTATAAAAAAACTCTGAGACTTAGACTTTATATCGCAGGCAACAAGAGGTCATTAACAAAATTCAAAGAGACAGATCTAACCATCAATGCAAGGTTAGTTGCCATGTTGATGAAAGGACTGTAAAGAGGCCGACATGGAAACAGAGAATGAGAGCTGTGTTAGTTTTGACACAGTCTAACCAAACAGTTGACAGAAATAAACAGAAAGCTTTGCACAAAAAAATAAAAAGGAAAAAGAAAAAAAGGAAAAAAGAAAAAGAAAAAAGAAGAAAAAGAAAAAAGAAACAGAAACTGGAAAAGGAAAGGGGAAAGGGAAAGGGAAAGGGGAAAAGGAAAAGAAAAATAAAAAAAGAAGAGGAAAGGGAAAGGGAAAGGGAAAAGGAAAAGGAAAAGGAAAGGGAAAAGGAAAAGGAAAAGGAAAAGGAAAAGGAAAAGGAAAAGGAAAAGGAAAAGAGAAAAAAGGAAAAAAGTAAAAAAGGCAAAGCAAAAGGAAAAAGGAAAAAGGAAAAAGGAAAAAGGAAAAAGGAAAAAGGAAAAAGGAAAAAGGAAAAAGGAAAAGGAAAAGAGGTGTTTTTTTCTTCATCTAATCAGAGAAGGTATCTGAATCTCTCTGTTGTCTGTGGAGAGAAGCTATGGAACCAATTTAGATAAGTTGTCTTGCATTTTAAGCAGCTCCAGTGAAAGGAATCTTAAAAATGAATGCTGAAGAAATTTACTCAGTGCTAAAGGGAAAAGAGAAGAAAAGGGTGGACAGAGATTGTGGTAATATCACAGAATAACATCTGCTGACAAAAAAAAAAAAGAAGAATGAGAAAAAAGAAGAGGAAAAACCAAAAGATTAAGAAGTCAAGAGAAATTAGACTTATAAAGAGTAACCACTCAGTCTACATAGACATTCTTGCAATTTTATCACCTTTAATAACAATAATCAGTGTAATAGTAGTTACAAAAAAGGTAACATGAAATAACACCAGAACAAACACACTATACCTATATCAGCAGATAAGTCCAATGGTCTATATAATCTGAACATTGTTTTCCCAAGAGTATGCATAAGCAATGCCTAGGCTAGAAGATAACATCAAAAAAAGCATATTTTTTCCAAGTACTGTCCAGTAATTTTCTGTTTCCTGAATCAAGGTGGTTTCTAAGATTTTAGAAAACATAAATAAATATATTCACTGGATTTGTCCAGTCTTTCCTTAAACTGGAGTATGCTTCGAGTGTTCTCAGCATTCTGAGAGAAGGTGTTCCATAGCCTATATTTTTGAGCAACTGTCTCATAGAATCCTAGAAAAAAAGGAAGCTGAAAATTTAGTTCAACCTCCTGCTCAAAGCAGGGCTAAGTGCAACATACAGTCTCCTTTTGTGTTTCCTGCTAGTTTCATCTGATGTCTCATAGTTCTTCCATAGGAAGAGGCAGGGAAAAAGTGGTCCATATTCACTATCTCTAGATGGGTCATAAAAGCACTCTGTTATCTCTTCTAGATCATTTTTTTCAGACTGAAGAATTTGAAACCTAATTATAACTCATCTAGCTGTTCATTTTCCTAGTTTTCAGCATCTTTCTTGCCATTTTCTGAAATTTTTATAATACTTTTTTTCTAATACTTTTTTATATATTTTTTTTGAGACTGAAGGACTAAAAACCCCTTAAGTATTCAAGAAGCACTTTGCATTTATACAGAGGAATAATGACCTTCTAAAATTTGGGAAAAGCAGACCAAGGTTCCCCATCATTACTGACCAACATATAGCATGAATACATGCTATTATACTATTTTGTTTTGATAAAAATGCATAGTATTTGATACATTTCAGGCATATCTGAATGTTCTAAAGTTTTCTGGTTCACCTCCTTTTTAGAAACATAGTTCTGGAAACTTAGTCATTGAAAGAAACAGATGAAGACTTCTAATATAATAGCTAGTACCAACAATGCTTTAAGGTTCATGATATTATAATATCAGACCACAATATAGTGTGGTTGTGAACTCAGTTTCTGTTTTCAGATTTACTTTCCCATGTATTCCTTCAAAGTTGTAAAAAAATATTTTAATCACTAGGGTATATGTGAACAGTGCTGAGTGATTTAGAAATCACTGCGGCAGATTTGTCAGCTGGTTTGGCATGATTTTGTGATTTTACTGCTCTGGTCCTTAACTCTCATGCTCTGCTTGTTTTTTAGCGTTATGATGAAAAAATTAATGTCATGGTATAAAGATACAAACCACGTGAAGTCATAAACAAAGATTTCCTCACTGTCCTTTTTCCCAGACAAGTTTTTAATAGTGTACTATGCTGTCATTTTCATCAAAGCGGTAAATGTTCATTAATTGATCAGTCTGAAACTAATGTATCATTTATTTTGAATAAAACTTTTAAGAGGGCATTTATGAAATTGATATATTAAGCTGCTAGATGATACTTAAGATAAATGTTGTCACTGAATGCAATAGAAATAATGACTTGCATTAATTTTCAATTTATTATATTTTCAAATCAAAACATGAAGTTAACAAATTACTTTATTTTTCCTTCGAAAAAATTGCTAAATTGTATTATTCCAGTTCAGTACGGTGCCACCAATTTATTAAGTTACCATTACATATATCACTAGGGCCTCTACTGCATGTGACAGTTACATTTCCATATAATAATTCAATGTTTTCTCCACAGTCCATGAAACCGCTATAGCAATTGCTGATCAGCAAGTAAATATTCAGTAAATAGAAGCTCTAAGATAGTGCCTAACTGAGAATGAGTGAACAACGTCAGCTGAAACTGACTCTGAGGAAGGCATGTTCATAGTGGTTTGATCAGCTCTGCTTGTTAATTCTAATCCTGACTAGATAATTTATCTCTGGAAGTGTTAGTAACAGCAGATAGTAATTATTCCACAGCGAAGGAGAGTGCAAGGGGTCAGTTTCTCATTAAAAAAAGAAAATTAAACACATCATATTTAAAACATTTTTTCACCTTTTATTTAGCATTATTTTGAAGAAATTACTTCCAGCTAAGTTAAATAATTTATGTAGAAAAGAAATTATTTTTATTCTGTATAGGTGAAGAATGCCTTCATATGATGCATTCACAATACCACATGAAAATGTATTAAAACGTATTTAGGCCACACCATGAACAAACATGCTGTAATATTAGGTCTATTTAGGAAAGAAAAAGCTCTTTTCATCATAGTTACTTCCAGACCACAGCGTAGGTTCCACATCACAAAAATGTTAAAGTAAAAATACATTTTACTGAGATGAATTTTTCCAATGAAACTATTGATCGTCTTGTCTATTCTGGATCATAAGGGTGAAAAATGAATGAGAAAACTGCTTTAATACAGTTTTGGTTTACTTCAATTTTTAAAACAATTGTCACAATTCATAACTCAAGTAAACTTACTAATGATTACACCACATGATTCAGATAAAAGCCTCTGAATATTAAAAGTATAGCTCCATGTAGAGATTAGGTTGTAACTTCATTCCAAGGCAGATAATAGATACAGAGTGTGACTGTTCTTGTATATTTTTAGAGATGAGAACCATAGTCCTTTATTTTGTGAGCTAGGGTAGGATCTAAGGATCTTCCCAATCAAAGATATATTGTGGCATGTAAATCCATAGTAATCACCTTTAAATCCCATTATGTTTCATGCAGAAAACTAAGTATTCAGAGACTGCTCTATCTGAACTGTGTTATATGTGGGGTTGGCCATAGTCTTGGAATCATAGAACCAAAGAATGGTTTGGGTTGGAAAGATCCTTTAAAGATCATCTTGTCCTCCACCACCCCCACCCCCCAAGGCTGAAGTGGATGTCCATGGCCACAGACCTCTTTCACTAGATCAGCTTGCTCAATGCCCCATTCAACCTGACACTGAACACTTCCAATGGTGGTGCATCTACAACTTCTCTGGGCAACATATTCCAGTGTCTCACCACCCTCTTCATAAATAATTTCTTCCTTATAGCTAATCTAAACCTACCCTCTTTCAGTTTAAAACTCGTGCCCCTGTCTTGTCACTACAAGTCTTGGTAAAAAGTCTTTCCCCATTTTTCTTACAAGCCCCCTTTTAATATTGATAGGCTGAAATAAGGACTCCCCTGAGCCTTCTCTTTTTCAGGCTGAACAACCCCAACTGTCTCAGCATTTCTTCATAGGTTAAAAAAAAATTTGTATGGTGATTACCTCCAGACATGAGACAAATTAAATCAAATGAAACCTATCATAATTTCTGGAGGAAAACCAGAAAAAGAGGTAGGCTTGTTGGAGTCCAGTTACGCACAATGACAAACCTGTGCCCACTCAGAAGGATCCACTTCTTTCATATATGAAACCCTGAATCTGTAAAATGGAAAGAAAAGTATTTTTTTGTTAGAGTTTTGAGAATTATTTGTATAAACAATTCCTAATAAATGAACCTGTGAATATACAACGAAAACATTAGAATTAAAAATTAGTTTAAAAATGTAAAAACTTTTAAACAGGTATGATTTCACAAGAAGTCCTAAAGTACATATGAAATTTAATGTAACTGGGTAACATTTTCTACTGTGAAACTGTTCAGTAAATATTTTAATTGTATTGACAAATTAAGTCAAAACTTCAAAATTTGAACTCTCAGTGAGATCCACTCACTGAAAGTGATACTGAGAGTGATCCTCAGCAATACTGTAATTGAAAACTTGTGTCTGGGAGGAAAATAAATACTCTGTCTGTCAGTTTGAAATACAGAAATAATAATGCCCAGTTCTTATATTTATAAAAGCATAATGACGTATGGGCAGAAGTGCTCTATATTTTGTAAGAATTAGATGTTAAGTGTTCTCTACTAATTAAAATGCAGACAAACTCTCACTTAGATACAAGACCATGAATAACTGTGACACTTGCCCAATTGCACCTTGCCACTTCACCATTTAATTTCAGCTGTGAATACCATTTTGTGAATTGATTGTTTTTCTTCTAGCTGCAAATAAATGCATAATGAGTGTTTTTATAGCTATTTACTACTTTAAATTTCAGTATTCAGTGTTTTGTCATTTGAAGTTCAGTGACACGTGACCTAACATATTAAACAAAGCAGCTACAATACACGGTGAAATATTTCCCCCAAGTGTCTTCCTACACTAATATATAGATATTTTAATTTATGGAATTATGTTAATGGTGAGTCAGATCTATGAGTTTGTCTCCAGATTTTACGTTTATTTCACTAGGTCATTTGTTTTATTGTGTGTCACCTGACTAAGCAGTCACATATTCTGTAGAGAAAATTATTGTGAAAAAACATTATAAAATCATCTTTGCTCTACACCTCAAATACCAAATGCTTAAATAAGAGAGTGAAATATATTATTTCTATTCCTATGCAGTGCCCAAGGGCAACAAGCATTATTTTTTTAATATATTCAGCCTTACTTTCTTGTCTCATTTCAGTCAAATATTGGAGAATATTTTCAGTAAAGAATTCTCAGAATGCTTTGACATCACCATAAATTATTTCTAAATTATACTTCAGTAAGAGTAGGAAGAGGTCCAGCTCGCTTATAATTCATATCCTAAAACACTGCTTCTCCCTTTTGCCAACACAGGGTGAATATAGTTAAACATTTGAAACACAAACAGATTATCAATAAGTGCATATATGTCCAGGTCTATCAGTATGAACTACTGAAAAGCTATTGTTGACTTTATATTGCATGTAGCATACCTTAATCTTTCTTTAGCTATCACCCTTCTATGACATACTTTTGTTGTAATTCCACAGAAAATGATGCAGTTCTGAATGAAGCAATGTAATTCTGCCTAGACGAAGGCACCTGAAGTCATGTCAAACCATGGTTCAGCTACTCACACAGAGACATTTAGTGTCAGCTGAAAACCCACTGGTATCTATGAATTGACAGGGAAATGGCAGTTATGAATTTGCAGCAAAGAAATTATTGGAGATCTAAGCTCTGCTAGGCACCTCAAGCATGTAAAATGGCACTACACCTATGCTCATGCAAATGAAACCCTAGATGGCTACTTTAAAATGACCCAAATCTCTCTCTCTGAGCTTCATTGATTGTATTGATGCTGTTTTTTAACATCTTTTTAACAAGAATGAAGACACCTTGTGCTCAGGCATGTCATGCCAATACGGACACCTTCATGCAGGCCTACTCGTACATGAATTGGAGGCAGTCTGACTCCCAGGCACATTAACTTCAGGCAGTGTTGACTATCAAATAAGTATTATTGGCAGAAAAAATGCTCTCTTCCCTCCTCACCCCCTTTCAAGTCAGCTGTAGGCTGCAGCTAAAGCAGAATTATACAATAGATACTGATATTTAGAATTAATTTTAGTGGTTTTAATTCTGCTTTAACATTTTTCATATTTTTTTCATATATTTTTTCCTGTTATACGATACAGAGCTCCAGAGAGCTCATCTGTCAGGTACAAATTAGAAAGATGTGTGATGGGGATTCAAAGATAGTAAAAGAGTTTCAGAATGACCAGTTCTTAGGATTTGGTCAGCACAGTGTAAAACAAGAGTAGTGACAAAAATTTACGGTCTATGTAAAATATTGTAATAGACTTCTGTTAATTAAAAACAAAAGTAAATTAAGCAACAAAAATCTTTTTACATGCTGCTTAGGTTGATTTTACCATAGAAAGAAAAATGAAAAATAAAATAGTTGTTGAATTTCACTCTATTAAACAATGAATTCCAAAAGTGAATATAGTCAGAGGTATTTGAAAGTTACCAGAGCTGTTATGTTGGATTTTAACTCTGATCATATTTTTCAATATTGCATAAACATAATTAATCTCCTAGAACATAATTGCATCTAAACATAAGTACTCAGAACAAAGGTAAAATAATATATAATGTTCAAAAGCTGATTTAAAGTTGTTAATGATGTTTGTTCCTAATTTCCACTGGAATCAGTGGAACCCACCAGTCAGATCACACCCGTGGAATTTCCATCATAATGCAAGAGTTAAAAATAAAGAGATGAAAAAAGACTTCTTTTCAGAACAATGACCCTATATACTAAAAATAAATTAATTCAAAACAATACTCAGGAGATATGCATATTACCATAGTCAACAACATATCATCTTATTTTCCTACTCCCTAGTTGTAGTAGTAAAATGCATATTAGTATGGAGATTTTTTGCAATGGGGCACACACTTTTTGCTAATGAAGCAAGTCTGTCAGAGCAACAGAAATGGAAAAAAGGGTAATTGGATCTTACTTGAAAACCTTCATCTTAAATTGTGGTCTAGAACTGACAAGTTCTGTCAATATTTACAGAGAGATTTATTGCTATGTTTTATATGCTCAGAATGACACACATTTTTGTACCATAATAAAGTGCATACTGTTAATATCTTATTTTGAACTTTTTTGTGTATTTAAAGTACAAGAAGATTTTTTTCTTTTTTTAATTGCATGAAATTTACAGTTAACTGAGGTTTTGATCTCTGGTTTTATTGAAAATAAACAGATCATTATAAAAGCTGTGAAAGCTCATTATTATTTGCATAAGTAAAAACCAGGTAGTGAACCTAAGACAGACAATATGTTCTGCTTATTTAGAAAATGTATTTTGCTTATTTTTATAGTGTTAAAACATAATACAAAAAGCAGTTAATAACAAAATACAATTGCAAATACACATTTTTAGTATCTATGTTCTGCTAAATATCAACTTTATATTTCATTCACAGAGACATTTAAAAAAAAAAAAAAAAAGAAGTAATCTTCCAGAATACAGCTGAACTTCTTCTGGGAGTGAGTGGGGGCTATTTATAGTTTCAAAACTTCCTGCAAGTTGGTTCTGTGTCTGTGTAGTTTGCATATATTCTGTCTGAGAAAAATCTTGCTGAATTTATAGTGAATTACTTTATATTTTTTCTTTTCTCCTTGTTATTTTTATTTCTTTTCTTTTTATTATTACTACTAATTTCTACCCCTTTAGTTTCTTTCTTTTTCACTGAATTCTATAGAATATTATTTTCCTGCAAACGCCAAGCTGACTCTTTCTGACAAACTAATGGGAACTTGTAATGATGTTTAGTCATTATGTCTGAGTCTGGTAATACTTCTCTGCAGGATTCAGCTTTGAAAATGAGACAGGTAATAAATCACAACAAAAAATATATAATAATAATAAGCAAGAGAAACCTTGAAATAAGGAGAGGTTAATTTCTTTAACACTTACAGTGTGCCTCATGAGGGCTTTATATTTCAACATTTTTATTGTCAATAATTTATTAACAACATATTTTCACATGATGGGCAGCTGAATATTTGTCTAAATGAACAATGGCTGACAGGAACTTTCTTTCTATAAGAAATCTGTGTTTAAGACTTATTTCCAGAATTTATCATGTTTTAAATATAATATCGAATCTTGACCTGTACACAGGACAATGTCAGACATGTGCTTAATATTAATTTCCTTTTGATTTTTTTGCCTTGAAATAATAAACAGAAAGGTGATCTAATTCTGAATATGAACTGACATCTGCTGTATATGCTTAGAAGTGAAATTACAAAATTTCAGAAAATCCTTGGAATTTGCATTTCTGAAATCTATAACATCAATCAGCCACATGGCAAAGAATTGCATTCCCTCCTCTGCTTCTGTTTGTATTTCTCTTTTACTGAAGTTTTATTCTTACTGAACAAAACCATATGAAAACTTGGAACAAAATTATATTAAAGAACACCAATCAAATAAACTCTGATATTTCCTGAATGAAGCTTTCTGCTTCTAAAGAAGTGCCAGTAACATCTGCTGAGCATCTGTAGGTTCTCAGATTTAAAATCTGATGGGACATTTTTCTCACCCAATTATGTTTATGCAAATACCAAAAGCTTGGTTTAGACTACTAGACTATATTAACTGTGATAATCCATGGCTAAGGTATCTGAAAACCACTTTTTCACTGATCAGTGTTACTTGCTGAAAAAGCCTGAAGATGAGCTTTTTTAGAGAAGAAATTTAAGATATGTACATGTGTAAAAATCTATCTTTTATTTTAAGATGTAATTCCATAGCTCCCAGAGGAGACTTGAGCCATTAAATTCTCAAAAATACCTAATTGGAGTCCTGAATTTAATACTTACCTCGAGGAAAGAATTTGAGAGAAACCTCTTTCCTGGATCCTCCTGACTGGCCTGTTTTGCATAAGTGACTTGGGAATTGCACACCTGAAGATTTGAGTAGCTGAATGCTTACATGCTATTTTGCCCTAATCTTAAATCTCTATACGTCATTTAGGTAAGCTCTGCATACTTAGATTCCCAAATAAGTAAAGAAGAAAAGAAGCTCATTAAATGGTATCAGCCATATGATTTTTATAGTAAATTTTATTAACAGGACTGTCATTTTGTCCTTATTTCTCCCTAGATCTGCTCCAAGCAAGAAATAAACATCTTTTGCATGTTTTTCAGCTATTTACATATTTTATACTGTTGCTCTCAAGTTATAAGGAGATACATTACATAGTGTTTAAATATGAGTATAGATTCTGATCGCTGTTACATCTGAATAATAAGTAACACAAAACTGCCTTACAATGCAAGCAACAGTACAAGGACAAGATATAAAAATGATTGAGAACTGGAGTTTAGAAGAACACACAACTAAGGGGAATAGAGGTAAACAGATCAGATATGTTTGTGAGGAAGCACAAAATAAACCTATGTGGGTTACTCTTCTCCATCAGGCATGTATACTTATATTGTTTCAAAACTTGTTTGCTGGCTCAGTTCACCAATGTGTTCAGGTCCTTGGAAGCTTACTGTTTTGCATTGGTGAGCCATCTCAATAAATTTACACAGTGCAGTCATTTACAGTATTTCTTAAAAATATTCACTAAATCCAGCTCAATGCAAGGGGATGTCTACTGTTTGTAATACACAGTGTAAAGCGGATAATACATAAATGTCAGTTGATAATATTCTCCTTTAAGCGAGAGGAGAGGAGAGGAGAGGAGAGGAGAGGAGAGGAGAGGAGAGGAGAGGAGAGGAGAGGAGAGGAGAGGAGAGGAGAGGAGAGGAGAGGAGAGGAGAGGAGAGGAGAGGAGAGGAGAGGAGAGGAGAGGAGAGGAGAGGAGAGGAGAGGAGAGGAGAGGAGAGGAGAGGAGAGGAGAGGAGAGGAGAAGAGAAGAGAGGAGAAGAGAAGAGAAGAGAGGAGAAGAGAAGAGAAGAGAAGAGAAGAGAAGAGAAGAGAAGAGAAGAGAAGAGAAGAGAAGAGAAGAGAAGAGAAGAGAAGAGAAGAGAAGAGAAGAGAAGAGAAGAGAAGAGAAGAGAAGAGAAGAGAGGAGAGAGGAGAGAGGAGAGAGGAGAGAGGAGAGAGGAGAGAGGAGAGAGGAGAGAGGAGAGAGGAGAGAGGAGAGAGGAGAGAGGAGAGAGGAGAGAGGAGAGAGGAGAGAAGAGAGACGAGGTCTTTCAAAATTCTTGACTGTTAGACCCAAAATTTTGTAATCCCACTGGCCCCTCTTCTATCTGTGTATCTGTACTCCTGCAAACAGGCAACACTGTTTCTCCTCCCATACAGAGTATGAGAACTATTCCTTGTTCCTGAAGCTTTTTGAAACTGCTGTCTAAAAGAAGTCAAGTAAACAGGTTGTCTTACAGGAAGACGTAGTAGTTGTCTCAACAAGCCTTGAGAGGGTAATTGTTGCGTAACACTTGCCGCCAAATCTAACACAGGCTACTGTTTTGAAGAGAAAATGCTGAGTATGCTGAGGGAGAACATATTGTAAATTCATATCTTATCTCTATTAGCTGGTTTTGCTGATCATGGACAGTCAGCTAAACATCTATAAACCCTGTTCAGTAACAGTGCTGGAAAGAGAGGATCTGAAGAATGAAAAATATGCTGGCAATGACACAGGTCTTCCTGCTGGCCAGCCCATCAAAAATGATGCTGAGTGTACCTGAAGAAGGCAGATGATGAATCAGTGAGTCAGGATGACAGAAGGACGTGAAGAAATCGACAGTTCTGTCAACTAGCTCTTGATGGAAAGCAATTTGCTTATGATGAATAAGAGAAATAAATCATGCCAAAAGTGTCATCATTTAATTGGAGGGAACCTTCCCAAAAAGTACAAAATTGCAACAAACTTTCATAAAGGAAACACATGTTGCAGTGTTTCCACTGCAAAAGTAAATGAAGAGTCAGAAGGAAAGAGTACAAACTTCCACTGAAAATAGTCATAATTCATTTCCTTCCTCCTCCCTTTCTTCCTACCTCCCCATCCCTTCCCTCTCTTTCCCTCCCTCTATCCCCATTTTAATTTGAATTTTGTTACAGACTAGCTATCATGCACTCCCTCTCAGAATGAAGTGCAGAGAAATAGTACTCTAAGAGAAGGAGTTTAGGAAGTTCAAGGCCTATAGCTGGGAACACAAAGAGAAACAAAAATAGTGAAAATGTGGGAGGTCGGTGTTGGCCCAGAGAGACAGGGTAGCACTTGGGAAAGCAGGGCTTGCCACTCCTGTTGCCTCTGAGAAAGCACGAATAGTAGGATATGGCAATTTCAGCATGCCCTCATAAGACCAGACAACTATCTGTCTCTCAGAAGCAGCATGAATAGTTATAGTGGTCTCTACTGGTCAGAGTTAGAGACAGGCTGATATTTTTTCTTTTTTTTTTTTTTTTTCATTGTCTAAATAGAAACATGACTTCTACTTCTCATCCTCTGAAACCAAAGATGGTTAGCTAAAGTCACCTAAAAATGAAACTGTGTGTAGCTTTATGTTTTTAGTATTAAAATTAAAATGGACCAAAATTGATTTCAACACTGATCATTCTCTGCTATAAAAAAACTTTCTTTTTAACTTTATTTAGTTAACAGAAACAAGTTTTACTTGTCTGCTGAATGGTTAAACATAAGGGAATCATCTCTCTGACTGTCAAGAAAGAAGTTGTTGCAATAGGGAGACTGAATTTCAAATGTACCATTCTTTCTTAATATAAACTCATAGTGCTTTTACTTTCCCCTTCTCTGTTGGAAGGCAACTAAGCCCCACACAGCCGCTCGTTCACTCCCCCACAGTGGGACGGGGGAGAGAATTGGAAGAGTAAAAGTGAGGAAACTCATGGTTTGAGATAAAGACAGTTTAGTAAGTAGAGCAAAAGCCACACACACAAGTAAAGCAAAACAAGGAATCCATTCACCACTCCCCATGGTCAGACAGGTGTTCAGCCATCTCCAGGGAAGCAGGGCTCCGTCACGTGTGATGGTTTCTTGGGAAGACAGACACCATAACTCCCAACGTCCCTCCACCCCTTTCTTCTTCTTTGTCCCAGCTTTATATACGGAACATGATGTTATATGGTATGGAATATCTCTTTGGTCAGCCTGGGTCAGTGTCCCCTCCCAGCTCCCCGTGCACCTCCAGCCTCCTTGCCAGCAGGCCAGCACGAGAAGCTGGACTGTCCTTGACTGCTTAGCAACAACTCAAAACTTCAGCAAGTTATCAACAGTTTCTCATCCCAAATCCAAAACACAGCTTCACACTAACTTCTATGAAGAAAATTAACTCTATCCTGGCTGAAACCAGGACTTTCTCCAAAATCCTATATGGGTTATGTCAGCGTACATAATGTATGACAGCCTGTTAATAAAGAATCTGAAAATCATTTCTCGCTTGGAAGATTTTTTCCTTCTATTTTATCAGTTACTTTCAGATTACATTATGTTTTCTTAATGGGTGGCTTCGATTGCACAGAGGGAATTGTAGTAACTTATTAGTTCTTAAAAAAAGCTTGGTTTCTTAATATTTCCCATTATAAAGAGTAATTTTATCTGATATTTGGTATATTAATATAAGTTTAGCTGAATTTTTATTTCTGTTTTCTTTTTAAAAATCACCTTCATCTGTCATCCACCTGTCAGTTAAAAACACTGAAAAACTCCTGGTACCATACACACACCAAAACCTATTGTACCATGCAAAGATAAACAAAATTAAAACACAGTAGACATAGCCACCTGGTCATTAAAAAAAAATGTAGTTAAGGCTAAATGAAATAAAAACAAACAAACATAAAAACCTAAAACATCAGGCCAGTCAAAACTGTTGCAGACAAAACAAGTCAGTACTGAGGCCTTGCAAACATATTGCAAAACTTTTGTCCTTTTCCTAGCAGTAGAAATCCTGGGTTACAATGCGCTGCTTTCATCTTTGCTCAGTTTTGATCTTTTTGAAGGTTTTTTGGGTTTTGTGGGGTTTTTATGTGATTGAAGGCCCTTGCAATCTTTGGAAAACTGGTATAAAAATGGATTCAGCAGAAAACATAAACCTTCACATCTGAAAGAATAAATAATATATACATTATCTTTAACTCTTTAATCAAATACTGAATAAAACAGCTGATAAGGACAGGAGATGTTCTGAGGGAACGTTTTTAGATTCATAGAATCACAGAATAGTTTGGTTTGGAAGGGACCTTTAAAAGTCACCTAGCCCAACCCCCCCTGCAATGAGCAGGGACATCTTCAACTAGATCTGGTTGCTCAGAGCCCCATCCAACCTGACCTTGAACATTTCCAGGGATGGGGCATCTACCACCTCTCTGGGCAACCTGGACCAGGGTTTCACCACTCTCGTTGTGAAAAATTCCTTCCTTAGAGCTAGTCTAAATCTGCCTTTTTTTAGTTTAAAACCATTATCCCTTGTCCTATTGCAACAGGCCCTGCTAAAAGTCTATTCCCATCTTTCGTAAGAAAACCCCCTTTAAGTACTGGAAGGCTGCCATAAGGTCTTCCTTGAGCTTTCTCTTATCACACAAGTTGGTATTCAGATATATACATCTCGGTAAAAAAGTTAAAAATCATAGTCATAATATATTTAGTTAATATGGAGCTGTGTTAACTTCTGTATTTGAATTCAAATTACTGAAAAATAACATTTAAGACAAAATGGTTCTAACAAAAAGAATAAAGCATAATTGGCAGTGGCCACTTAAGGATGGTGCAAATGGCTCATCAGTTAGAAACTTAGAATGTGGATACTGCTTAGAAGAAGTAAGTCTACATAGTCTTTTAGGAATAGAGAAATACCTCCTGCCCACACTATGAGCCTGTCAAATAAGAGCCAGCCCTGAGTGTCAAGATGGCAAAGCTAAAAAACCCTGCAGGAAAAAACACAAATCTCAGCTGATTTGTGTCAGAGGAGCTTGAAGCAGGCAAAGCAAGCTCCTGTGCTCCTGGAATTGGAGGTGCAAACATGCCTATATCTTGTCATGGGTTTCCAGCAATGCGTGCTAGCAGTGAGCTGTTCAAGCATTACAGACATTTACCTGTGGTAAAAAGGACAGTCCAGGCGAATAAGCCATAGCAGGGTCTGGGATTTATGTTCAGGGCAAACAGCGCTGTCTACTGCTGGCAAAAGTCAATGAGGAGGGGCCAGTAAGGAACGGGGGAGGAAAAGAAATATAATACGGGCTTAAATAAACATCAGAAAATACTACTGTAGATTAAATACAGTAACAGGTAAGAATGGGATTGAGTTTTCAGCTGAAAATCATTTGATAGTAAAGCTTCCTTTTGGTCTTAAAATCTCAAATAAATTACAAAAAAAAGAAATAGGACCTGATTCTGAAAATATGTTTGTGAGTAGTATCAATTACATGAGTACATGAACACACATTCTGTAGGATTGAATCAAGGCTAGCAGTACTGCAAATGGCCAAAGTTAGCGTGCTGATCATCCATGCAATGGTTGAAAAGCATTTCTGCATGTCTGAAATGTTTAAGAAAACCTCTTTCATATTACTGTATGTTAATAGTTCCTTAAATGACCTACCTAAAATCAAGCCAGCTGTGAAATAAAGCTATGCAATCTGACTTGGTTCATTCTGTTTATGCACAAAATAATAATAGTTTCTGTACTGTCATTTTTTGATGTTAAAATTTTCTCTTTGTGTTTTTTCTTTTCTTTTTCCTCTTATCAGAAATACTTAAAGCAAAATCCTCACTGACTCATCTTTCCATTTAAACGTATTTTAGTCCTGCAGTTTCCCATCTTACCCTACAGTCTTTTATTTTCCTTTTTCTTTCTGTGGTTTGTTGTGGGTTTTTTTCATATCTTATTTCAAAGATTTACAAAGAATCTTCACCTGTAAGCAGAGAAATTACAAAGAAAGAGCTCTCTCTAGATGGTAAATGAAGTACAGTCTTTCATATTTATTTGTTCTTTAACATTTAAGTAATTGTTAGAGTGACTGTTGTTACCATGCTGTATATGAGGACAGCACAAACCAGAACAGCTTCGATCTTAAGTAAAGCTATTGTTCTGTGGTTTTCATGACCCAATTAGGAAGAAATCTTTCTATGACATTTCTATATGCTTTTATTAACAAATCTGGGTTCATAATTTGTGATGATGAAAAAGTATAAGGATATATCATTATTTTCTTTGGAAACAATATATATTTTTTAAAAACATTTACCTATTTACTTAAACACTATGAAAAATAAATGTATCTTTAGGATGGATTTGTGACTTTACTGCAGATGTATTTTATTTGAGCCACAGTTTATTTTAAGGTTTCTCAGATATCAAAATCTGTCATAATCACATTGATATCAGTGGAGTCACTTTGATTTTTGAAAGACAAAAATTGACATTGATTTACCCCATTTTTCATCTGAGTTCATATTAATTATTGGAAGATATAAACCATCATTTTTAGGGAGTATTATAAACAAGTTAGACTTTTACTAATATTTTTTAAGATTTGAAGAACAAAGCTTAGGCCCCAGTCAGGTCATTTTACTAAGGTATTAAGAAGTCTTCATTATTGGAAATCTCTGTAAAAAACAATTCTTCTATCGTTTTAATGCATGGTTAAAATTAAAATTAAAATCCATTGCAGGTCTTCAACATGAAAAAGTGAATTTTTATAAAAGGTGTTAGGGAGAACATCTCAAGAACTTTAAACTCTCAAATAAATTCTACTCTGTGACCTTCATATATTAAAGTTAGTAGGAGATCTGTCATTACATTTTGGTAATAAAAAAACAGCAGTCTTTTTTCTGAGCAAATGTGCTATAAAAGCAGCAATATTTTTCCAAAATTTCTTTTCCTATCTTAAGCTACCTTGTCTACTCTTGATATTGTTATTTAATCTGCCAGTACTCTAAGATATTATACAAGCAGATAAATTAGCTATAATCCCTGCCCCCAAAGAGTTTCATTACACATAACTACAATGATATGAAAGAAGGCAAAACAAAAGAAAGAATTAGCAGGGGATAAGGGGAGAGAAGGCAGGTAATCAACTATGAAATCCTCAGTTTTAATGGTGCTTTGCATAGCTTTCTATTTAGTTAGATTTTTATCTTTCACAGGGGAATAATACAATAAAAAACAGACAGGAGCTGTGGAACAGATGAGAAAGCCATGAATGTGAGGAGGAAAAAAGAGTATGTAGCCAACAAGTAGGGACAACACAGGGAAGCACATGTGAAATGAAATGTATGCCTTTAAGAGGTTTGCAAGAAAACCAGTTCTAGTCAGTGGTGAGGGAGAGGTGCATGATGTACACAGATGATCTGTAATACAAGATTCCCCAGCTTTGAGAGGTTTCTGATCACAAAACCCATTGGGCAGAGGGGAAAAAATCCGAGGAGAATCATCACATGGTTGTGTAGATATAGAGACAAAAATGAAAAAAAGAATATGACATTAATATAAAATTACTTTGGGGATTGGGGGATAAGTGTTGCAAGAAAGAGTCAGAAGGGCTAACTTCTATGAACAGGAAGAGATTGAGAAAAACAGTCCGTGCAAGTTAGTCTGGTTTCTTCTTATTGCTGCTTTGCTTTCTCTGCTCTGTTTTTTCAAACTTCCCTTCCCAATAGGAATGAAGGTGTCCTGCTCTGGAGGAGGGATTCTTCGATAAATTGTGAAAGCATCTCAGAATTAGCTAGCAAAGCATCAATGTATTAACATATCTTGTATTCACAAGCCTCCTTTGGATTATTTCTGCTATGTCTTAAATCATTTTGCAATTGCCCATTAAGGATAGTAGTGGAAAATGTAATCTCTCTCCTTTTCCTTTGTCTTCTCTTAAATTACTAAGTACATTAAACTGCTTTTTGTCTTGAATATATACAGTGCAAATACAATATAAGTCCCAAGACATTATATAAAATTCAGCCATGGAAAAGAAGGAAACATTTCTCTCATATAATCACAGAATTGCTGAAGTTGGAAGGAACTTCTGGAGGGGCAGCAAAAACAGATTGCTTAAGACCATATCTAGCTGGGTTTTGAATATCCCCAAGGACAGAGACTCCACAACCTCTCTGGAAATCTTGCTCCAATATTTGATCACTCTTAGAATAGAAAAATTTTTTTTCATGTATTGAAGTGGAATTTCTTATTTCAATTTCTTGTTTCTTGTCTTATCTCTGGATGTCACTAAGAGTTCAGCTCCTCTTTTATTCTTCACCCATCAAGTATGAGTAAGATCCCTCCTGCGCCTTCTTGCCTCCAGGCTAAACAGATCCAGCTGTCTCAGCCTATCCTCATACTACAGGTGCTCCAGTCTCTTGATAATAATCATCAAAGATTATTATATTTGTGGCACTTCCTTGGTCTCTCTCCAGTATGTCCCTGTCTGCCTTGTACTGGCAAGGTCAAGACTAGGCACAGTACTCCAGATGTATTTCACAGGTCCTGTACACAGTGGAAGGATGACCTCCCTCCAGCCTGATGGCAACACTCCTGATGCAGCACAGGAGGCTGTTGGCCTCATATGCCACAAGGTTGCGCAGTCAGCTTGGAGTCCACCAGGATCTCCAGGCCTTTCGCTGCAAAACTGCTTTCCAGCTGGTCAGCTCTCAGCAGATACTGGTGCCAGGGGTTATACCTCACATTTCCTTTTGTTGATGTTCATGAGGTTCCTCTCTGCCTGTTGAGGTCCCTCTGAATGGCAGCACAACTATCTGATCTAGTCAACACTCCCAGCTTTGTATCTTCTGCAAACCTGCTGTGGGTACAGTATAACACATCATCCATACCATTAATGAAGTGAAAAAATACTGGTTCCAATGTAGACCCCTGGGACACACCATTAGTGACTACCGTCCAGCTGAACTTTGTGTCACAAATGATAACCCTTTGATCGCGGCAGTTCAGTCATCTTTCTGTTCATTTCACTGTCTAATTAACTAGTGTGTAATTTATCAGTTTGTCAATGAAATGTTATGGCATTGTGGAAAGCCTTGCTAAAGTCACGTTATACAACATCTACCACTCTTCCCTCATCCACCCTGCTAGCCATTTCATCATAGAAGGTGATTATCAGGTTGATTAGGCATGATTTCGCCTTCATAAATCCATGCTGGCAACTCCAAAGATCCACCTTCTCCTTCATGTGCTTGGAAAAGATTTCCAGGATTATTTGATCCACCACCCTTCTGGGGATTGAGATGAGGTTCAGCAGTTCTCTAGAGGATCACCAGATCCTTTTTCTTGCTCTTCTTGAAGATGACAGCGATCATTACTTTCCTCCAAGCCTCAAGAACCACCTTCACTTGCCATGACCTTTAAAAAATAATTGAGAGTGGCCTTACAATGCCAGCCCCCTCAGCACTCATGGGTGTACCCTATCGGGGCCCATAGACCTGTGCCTTTCCAATTTCTTTAAACATTGCTTAGCATTTGGCAGGAAGCCATGATTTTTGACAATGTCATGACCGCACATGTTTTCATACTACACTGTGCTTGCGCAGTATGACTGTGACCAGCCACCATATCCACTTTATCAAGAAGTATGGCAGAAAAAGAATGCATACAGAAGCAGCTGCCGGTTTTGGTGACATCATACCCCACATGTTTTCATATGTCTCTGTGATTGTCTCTGTTTCCATTTTTTGAAAAGGTCATACCCATTTGGTCTCTGAGCAGCCTCTGATTGACCGCCTTTTTTCCTTCAGACCAGGAAGTGCTGATACCTGAAAATATATACACAAAATATACATAAAGAAGTGCATAAAGATTTATAAGGTTTTAATAATTACACATAGATATAATTTAGATATATATGTATATATAATTATGCATTTATATATAGATATATACAGATATAAAAGTTAAATATATGGATCTGTAAAAGTGCAAGTATAAAATGTTGAAAATGTTCTGTAGTAAGAGATACTGGAATGAAATTAAAGCTTAATGTGAATAGAAAGTAATGAAACAAAGGCAAAAGACTGTTCGGGGCACCCCATGTTACAAGGCTGCCAAGCTCTTCAGTGCTGTTCCTCTCTGATCGTGCTCCTCACTGAATTCAGTTCCTCAATGAATTGTTCCCAACAACAATCCTTGAGGCCCTGTGGGTTGACATTCCACAGTCTACTTAATCTTGCATTTAGTTACTTTATGCCATATACCTGTGTGAGTGCTATGTCAGCCAAACTTCTGAGAAGCTGAAAGGAGGAATTCTCTCAGCTGAAAAATGTCACAGGGTCAGAAGCAGATTCAGAAGTGAATGCCACTGTGTAGCTAGGGGCTGCGTGTTGAATGAGTGCGAGCTCCGCGCTGGAGCAGGTTCATGGCAGAGCCTGTGGTCCCGTGGGGAGAGGAGCCCAGGCTGGAGCAGGTTTGCTGGCAGGACTTGTGACCCCGTGGGGGACCCAGGCTGGAGCAGCCTGTTCCTGAAGGATGGCACCCTGTGGAAGGGACCCAGGCTGGAGCAGTTCATGAAAAACTGCACCGCATGGGAAGGACTCACACTGGAGATGTTCATGGAGGACTGTCTCCCATGGGAGGCACCCCACACTGGAGCAGGGGAGGAGTGTGATGAGTCCTGTCCCTGAGGAGGAAGGAGTGACAGAGACAACATGTGATGGACTGACCGCAACCCCCATTCCCCATCCCCCTGAGCCACTCGAGGGGAGAGGTGGTAGAGAAATTGGGAGCAAAGTTGAGCCCAGGAAGAAGGGAAGGGTGAGGGGAAGGTGTTTTAAGATTTGGTTTTATTTCTCATTATCCTATCCTGATTTTGATTAGTAATAAATTAAATTAATTTCCCCAAGTTGAGTCTGTTTTGCCCATGATGGTAATTGGTGAATGATCTCTCCCTGTACTTACCTCAACCCATGAGCTTCTCGTTATATTTTTCTCTCCCCATGTCCAGCTGAGGAGTGATAGAGTGGCTTTGGTGGGCACCTGGCATGTATCCAAGGTCAATCCACCACAACTGTCCAAAACACATTACTCAAGGGAGCTGCAAGCATGCTACCAGTTTGACCGTGTTCATAATTTTAAAATTATTTATAAGTACATTCCTGCGTATTTAAAAAAATATAACAGTATTTGTGGTTCCCAGAGGATTTCTTCCCTGTATTTCAACAAAGTCTGACAATTAGAAAGCTCTTTTTGGTAAAGTTTACTCTATAACAAACCACATACTGTGATTTCAAACAGTTTTTGCATTGGATGGATTTAACGTTGCAGTTATTTAGTTGTTTTTCTGTAAATCAGACCCACAAAATATAACAAGATCCACAGTGTACTCTTTAAATTTATATGGTAGCAATGGTGTGCAAGAAACACATGCTGTGTCAATGAGAGATAATACCCCTACACACTGTGCAGAAAGATGAATCCCCTGAAGTTTGAGCTATTAGGTTTACGAGGGACAGCAAGTATGCAGTTGTGGAATATTAACATGACAAAATGGCAACAAGACATTTGATTTCCCAAAAAGTGGGAAACTAAACCAGAAGCAGTAGGGAATGAGCTGCAAGAGAAGCAGGGGACATGCCCTTTTTTTCCCAAATGGCAGAAAACAGGTCTTACACCCCAGAATAATAAGTAAGTGAGTTGCAAAATACTCTTATTTACTCTTTTCTTTGTCCTGTGTTATAAACTCTAGCCATTTGTTGAGTTAAAATCATTGATGATTTAAAAAATATGAAAATGGTGTCAAGTGATTGGTGAACACAATTATATCACAAACAAAATTTTAAAATATCAGTGCAATACCCTCCAAACATAAAAAATTAAATGCATAACAATTGCTATTGTCAGATAAATTTGTTTCTTAATCATAATACTTTGTATATGGCTCTGTTTATTTAATTTCCTTTATTTATCTAAATTATATCATCTAAACATAATGGAATAAAGACAGTTACATGTCGTTACTGAAGGACATATGATTATTCTCTTAGCTCACACTGAAAGAAAAAAGATATATGCTTGAGAAAAAATTTATTATTTCATTAGAAGTTCAAAATTGGTATGGTTCCAAAATTATTCTTCAAAACACAAAACATATGAATTTAAATGATTTAAAAATATATGCATCTGCGACATGATAAACAACAATCAAAAAAGAAATATAAATCTGTTGTCTCATGTTGTTTTCCTTCATGCCCTCTTCCCAAAATCTTGGGATGTATTTTAAGTACATCTGCATAAAAATAAAAAAAAATGTAGCATTACCGAATCCTCATTTCCTGAAATATGAAAAAAAAAATCAATTTTCAGGTAAAACAGTTCTGTTCCTTCTTTTTTTAAAAAAACAAGAGAGCCATCAGCACAGTTGCAAACGTTAACACTTTGAATAAAAAATCCATTGCCCATAAGCTGCGCATTGGTTTCAGTATATATAGAAATGACTTCTTATAAAAGTACACTGCTGGTAAAATCTAAGTCTGCTGAAAAAGAAGTAATTCCAGAGAAGTTTTCTTGCCCTGTTGGTGGTGAGATACAGGCAAAAATTAACCTGTGGTAAAACATAACTGAATATTTTTCACCTTTCTTGCAGAAAGCGTTGACTTAGAATCCCATTCTATCTTTGTTGTATTTTATTGACAGACATGTAGACTAAAGGTGATCAAAAGAGACTTTAGGATATTGGGATGGTTGGTAAGGGAATCTGGAGCACAGGTTATTTTTCCCTCCCTCATACCTCCCTGGTGCAACTTGAGGCCATTTCCTCTCATTCTGTTGCTAGTTACTTGGGAGAAGAGACCAACGCTCACCTCACTACAACCTCCTTTCGGGTAGTTGTAGAGAGTCTCCCCTCAGCCTCCTCGTCTCCAGACTGAATGACCCCAATTCCCTCAGCCACTCCTCATAAGACTTGTGCTCCAGACCCCTCACCAGCTTTGATGCCCTTCTTTGGACATGCTCAAGCACCTCAACATGCTTCTTGCAGTGAGGGGCCCAAAACTGAACACAGGATTCGAGGTGCGGCCTCACCAGTGCCGAGTACAGGGGCACGATCACTTCCTTACTCCTGCTGGCCACACTATTTCTGATACAGGCCAGGATGCTGTTGGCCTTCTTGGCCACCTGGGCACACTGCCGGCTCATGTTCAGCCAGCTGTAAACTAGCACCCCCAGGTCCTTTTCCTCCAGGCAACTTTCCAGCCACTCTTCCTTAAGCCTGTAGAGTTGCATGGGGTTGTTGTGACCCAAGAGCAGGACCTGGCACTTAAACGTGTAAAATCTCATACAGTTGACCTCCGCCCATAGTTCCAGCCTGTCCAGATCCCTCTGCAGAGCCTTCCTGCCCTTGAGCAGATCAACAATCTTGCCCAACCTGGTGTCATCTGACCAGCCCCAGAACCGAGCCCTGGGGAACACCGCTTGTCAATGGCCACCAACTGGATTTAACTCCATTCAACACAACTCTCTGGGCTCAAACGTCTAGACAGTTTTTTACCTAGCAAAGAGTACACCTGTCTAAGCCACGAGCCACCAGTTACTCCAGGAGAATGCTGTGGAACACACTGTCAAAGGCTTTACTAGAGTCCAGGGAGACAACATCCACAGCCTTTCCCCCATCCACTAGGCGGGTCACCTGGTCATAGCAGGAGATCAGGTTGGTCAAGCAGGACCTGCCTTTCATGTACCCCTGTTGGCTGGGCCTGATCCCTTGGTTGTCCTTCACATGCCCTGTGAGCACCATCAGGATGAACCTCTCCATAATCTTACCTGGTACTGAGGTCAGACTGACAGACCTGTAGTTCTCGGGATTCTCCTTCCAGCCTTTCTTGTAAATGGGCTTCACATTGGAAAGCCTCCAGTCGTTTGGGACCTCCCTTGTTACCCAGGACTGCTGATAAATGATGGAGAGAGGCTTGGCAAGCTCCTCCACCAGCTCTCTCAGTACTATTAGGTGGATCCCACCAGGCCCCATAGACTTGTGAGTGTCCAGGTGGCTTAGCAGGTCATTAAATGCTTCCTCATGGATTATGGGGAGTTTATTCTGCTCCCTGTCCCTGACATCCCGTTCAGGGAGCTGAATAGCCTGAGGATATTTGTTCTGGCTATTAAAGACTGAGGCAAAGAAGGCATTAAGTATCTCAGCCTTTTCCTCATCCTTGGTGACAATGTTCCCCTGCACATCCAATAAGATAATAGGAGACAACAGGGAAATACCAGCGAAAGATCTCAAAGGAATCAAGCGGTCTTCCTCCAAGAAGGTGACACAGGCAACAGCACAGCTGAAGTGCCTCTACACCAATGCATGCAGCATGGGCAACAAACAGGAGGACTTGGAAGCCACTGTGCTACTAGAAAGCTGCAACCTAGAAGCTGTTACTGAAACATGGTAGGATGAATCCCAGGACTGGAGTGCGGCTATCTATGGCTACAGGCAGTTCAGAACAGACAGGTGAGGAAGGACAGGTGGATGTGTTGCCCTCTACATCAAGAAACGGCTAGAATGTGAAGAGCTGTCTGAAGAATAGCCACGAGCAGGTTGAAAGCTTATGGTTAAGAATCATAGACATCGGCAACAGAGGGCACATTGTGATTAGCATCTACCAATCAATAGGCTCAAGGGGAGTCTATTGATGAAGCCTTCCTACTCCAGCCACAGGAGGCATCGCACTCCCAGGCTCTTGCCCTGATGGGGAACTTCAACCACCCCAACATCTGCTAGAAAAGTAGCACAGCAAGCTGTAGGTAATCCAGGAGACTCCCAGAATGCATCTAGGATAAATTCTTAAGCCAGGTAATAGACAGCCCTACCAGAGGGGATGCCATACTGGGCCTCTTAGTCACCAACACAAGTGGGCTAATTGGTGACATCAATTCCGTCAATGGAAGCAGCTTGGGCTGCAGTGATCATGCACTGGTGGATTTTGCAGTCCTCAGGGATAGGGGGCAAGCGACGAGTTAAGTCAGGACCCTGAATTTTAGGAAAACAAACCTCCAGCTCTTCAAGGAGTTAGTCAATAGAACTCCTGGGAAACTGCTCTCAGGGACAAGGGAGCACAACAGAGCTGGCAGATATTTAAGGATGCTTACCATAGAGTACAAGAGCCCTCAATGTCGAGGTGTAAGAAATCAGAGAAGGAAAGCAACACGCTGGCATGGCTGAGTTGAGACCTGCTGGGCAAAGGAAAGGGCAAGAAGAAAATGCACAGGCAGTGGAAGCAGGGACAGGTATCCTGGGAAGAGTGCAGAGACACTGCCCAGTTGTGTAAGGATGGGGTCAGGAAGGCCAAGGTGTGGCTGGAGCTGAACTTGGCAAGGGATGGAAAGAATAATAAGAATGGCTTGTATAGGTGTGTTAGCCAGAAAAGGAAGGTCAAAGAAAGCATACACCCCGATGAGCAAGACTGGCAAACAGGTAACAATGGATAAAGAGAAGGACAAGGTACTGAATGATTTCTTTACCTCAGTCTTCACTGGAAAATTCTCTTCCCACATGTCTCAAGTGGGCTGCAGGATGGGGACTGGAGGAGCAAAATCCCTCCCATTATAAGAGAAGATCAGGTTTGAGACAACCTGAGGAACCTGAACATGCACAAGTCTATGGGACCTGACAAGATGCATCCCAGAGTACTGAAGGAATTGCTTTATGTAGTTGCCAAACCACTCTCCATAATATTTGAAAAGTCATGGCACTCAGGTCAAGTCCCTGGAGACTTGGAAAAAGGGAAACATTTTTAAAAAAGGTATCAAGGACGACCCTGGGAACTACCGACCTGTCAGCCTCATCTCACTGCCTGGGAGGATCATGGAAGAGATCCTCGTAGAAGTGTTGCTAAGGCACATGGAGGACAGGGAGGTGATTCAACACAGCCAGCATGGCTTCACCAAGGGCAAATCCTGCCTACTTGACCAACCTAGTGGCCTTCTATAATGGAGTGACCACATCAGTGGCAAAGGGAAGAGCTACCAGTGTCGTCTATCTGGACTTGTGAAAGGCCTTTGACACAGTCCCCCACAACATCCTTCTCACAAAATTGAAGAGAGATGGATTTGACGGGTGGACTGTTCAGTGGATGAGTTATTGCTTGGGTGGTCACATTGAGAGGGAAGTGGTCAATGGCTCAACGTCCAGATGGAGATTGGTGACAAGTGGTGTCCTTCAGGGTTCCGTATAGGGACAAGTACTTTTTAATTAATCTTAATCAGTGACACAGACAGTGGGATTAAGGGCACCCTCAACAAGTTCACAGATGACACCAAACTGAGTGGTGCAGTTGACATGCCTGAGGGACGGGATGCCACCCTGAGGGACCTGGACAAGCCTGAACCTCATGAGGTTCAACCAAGCAAAGTGCAATGTCCTGCACCTGGGTCGGGGCAATCGCCTGTATCAGTACAGGCTGGGGGATGAAGGGATGGAGAGCAGCCTGCAGAGAAGGACTTGGGGGTACTGGCGGATGAAAAGCTGGACATGACCCAGCAACGTGTGCTCGCAGCCCAGAAAACCAACTGTCTCCTGGGCTGTATCAAGAGAAGTGTGGTCAGGAGGTCGAGGGAGGTGATTCTGCCCCTCTACTCCACTCTGGTGAGACCTCACCTGGAGTCCTGTGTCCAGCTCTGGAGCCCTCAACACAGGAAAGACATGGACCTGTTGGAGTGGGTCCAGAGGAGGGACACCAAAATGATCAGAGGGATGGAACACCTCTCCTATGCGGACAGGCTGAGTGAGTTGGGGTTGTTCAGCCTGGAGAAGAGAAGGCTCCAGGGGCACATTATTGCAGCCTTCCAGTACTTAAAGGGGGCTTATAAGAAAGATGGGGACAGACTTTTTAGCAGGGTGTTATGCAACAGGACAAAGGGAATTGTTTTTAAACTGAAAGAGGGTAGATTTAGACTAGATCTAAGGAAGAATTTTTTTCTCATGGCAGTGGTGAAAGACTGACACAGTTTGCCCAGAAAGATGGTAGAGACCCTATCCTTGGAAACCTTCAAGGTCAGGTTGGACAGGGCTCTGAGCAACCAGATCTAGTTGAAGATGCCCTTGCTCATTGCAGAGGTGTTGGACTAGACCACCTTTGAAGGTCCCTTCTAACTGAAAGTATTCTATGATTCTATGATTATTAGGAATGAGGTATAGTGATTTAGTTAAGAATTACAATATATACCAGCCTTCAAGTATAGTATATGTTTCAAGGTGGCCGAAGCTATATGTAAATTCAGGCAGCTCCACTCTGCATGGAGTATTTGAACATTTAGGAAGCCGGAAAGAGGCAGACTGAGGACAAACTGGTCCAGTTGCTCTTGATTGAGGTGAAAAGGTTACCACTCCCAAGCACTTTTCACTGTCTCAGCCTTTCCCCACTCTAAATGTAATTATCACTTTCACTTTTTTACCCAGTTTGAACAGTTTATTTGATTACTTCCAAACTCAAACCTGTAAAGAATGCATCAAGGAGGGGTTTAGTGCCGCCCCAAGCATGGACTTGCCTCTGTTCACTCTTTTCTTTTAAGTTACTGCCTTCAGCCTGGCAGGCAGAGCATAGAGGATCCCCTTGATCTTTGTTTTTTTCTGGTGTCTGTTCCTGCTTCTGTATCAAAGAGGGCAGAGCATGGTTCCACAAGTCCATCTCTTTCTCGGGCTTTCTGATGCTCCTTAACCTTTCTGCTTCCTCTCATAGCTCTGCCACCAGGCTGAGCAGATTGTCCACCTGGTTTTTCAGAATAACTTAGGAAAACATTTACAACAAAAGCAAACAAATTCCTAACCTGATAATTTTTGTGTCTAGTAGTAGTTCTTTTCCTCCCCTTCTCAGGTACTAGAATTGCATGTCCTCTACTGGACTGATTATTGGCACAAATTCGTCTGACTAATGAACAGGGGTGGATTATTAATCATTGTCTCTTGGACTGATTACTGCTTGGTTGTTTCTCAAAGAATTATGCATTAAATAGATGATGAAAAGGCTTCTGCCAAAGACAAAAGACCATAAGAAATAGGAAGACACAGGAAAGCCTGGATCTAAAGGAAACCTGCAGGTTAAGTTCTCTTCTAACCTTGGATACCTTTAAGGGACAATTCATGTCTTCTCATGACTTGTCTAAGATATGCCAAGAGAATCAGACCCAGGATGTGTTCATTTCTTTTGATTGTAAAGGGAGTCTTAGTTGCTCACGTGATTAACCCTCAGGCATCTGAAGCATAGTGAATTGAATGGCAAGAGTCTTCTGTGTACTTGGGACTCTTAGACTCCTTTCACAAAAGAAACAGATAAAATGAAAACATACTTCTGATTAAGAATTTTTCTTAGAATTATTTCTTTAGCTTAAATAGAATAGCACAATGTATCTAGAGGCAAATGGAAATGCAGTATTCTCATCAGCTATGGTCTGAAGATTTGCAGGAAAGTGATTGCTTACAGTCACAGGCATTCTGTGACAACGGTGAAAAATGATGAACATGAATCTTTCATATTCACATAGAGGATTCATATGTAGATATTACAAAACATAACAGGGACTTAAATCCCAGGTTTTCCAAAATTAATGCAAAAAACTTGTGGAAAAAAAGGGTAATTCAAGAAGCAGTAGGATATGACACTAATTTCTATTTTAATAATAAATTACTGATGGTGGTTAACAATTTTGGATAAAGATGCATTACAGTGTCTAAGTTCTGTCAAGATTTTGAGTATAAAATTTCTTAAATGAAGATTACTGACTAATCTTTGCTGACTTGATGTCTTTGTCTTCATTCTAGATTCCCAGATTTTTGAGGTTATGTGTCCAAGAGTTTCTTTTTCCTCCTGTTTCCTATGTCCTGAGTCTGCCTGCTGTTATTCCCGCAACATCACACTTTTCTGAGTGTTAACAGTTTCTAGCCCTTCATCTGATTCCCTGAGCTTATGATGCTTTGTTGTAAGGAAATAAAACATTTACAAATAACTGCTAGGAAGAATGAGGTCCACCTTAACACAGAGATTTGAAATGTTTTAAATAGTACAGTCCTGTCTTTTACTCACACTAACCCGTGTGTTGGACACTGCATGTTGAGATATTATTTTACTGTACATTCCACGCACAAAAGCATGGCCTTTAAACTCTCTTCTTTATCCATTCATAACTGAAAACTGGGCTTTGGGTTGCTGCTACAAAGCAATTTTGAGGACAAGAAAGGACAAAGAATGACAACATCGTCTGCTAACATCCTTGAAAGAGGATACCATCCTGAAAGAAGAAATCCCTACTGATACAAAGTCTTTCTTCCTCCTCTACAATCAACACCATAGCAATTAGTTAGACTCTTATCAACCCAGAAATACAATTCAAACAATACATTTGCATAGATTGTGACAGCTTATTACTTGTTCTAAGAGGTTTACATACAGAAAGGGACAATGTGGATGTCATATTTTTTGGAAAATCATTCAACAACATTCAAGACAGAGAAATCTCTGCTCGCTCTATCCCCACTCTTGTTGGTCTCATTGTAATAGTCATATATAATGATTGATAACCATACACTTGGTAAACTGGATTTCTGAACTGGATTTCTAGGATGTCTTTTCAAGCTTTGACCCAAGGGGAGAAATTTGTTTTCAAACTGTTGTAGTGAACAATAATTACCAAATTAACCAGAAGCCCCAAACAGGAAAACAACAGAAGAAAAATAATTTGTGAGTATTTGCTATTAAAATTTATTACGGATCCCAAGATCGTTTGCAATAAGAAGATGCTCTCTTTTTTCAGGTTGAGAAAAAGCAACTAAAAATTCCACAAAACCCTGAGCTGATGAAAGTAGACCTCACCTCTTTGAAAAATGTTATTTTTAAAGATTAGCAAATCAATATATACATCAATAACTGCTTACACCCATAATATTACAGTTTTCCTGTTTATTTTTAACTGACAAAGTTAAGCATGAGAAGGCTTTTAATTCTGGTATATGGGTGATATGCTAACATGGTTTATCTCTTGGTAGCAGTTTTTAAATGAAAATATCAACACAAATGTGATTGTGATAGTCTAGACTCAAGCCTTATTTTTTGATATTGTACAATGAATTCTTCATTCAGTATGTGGTCGCTTAGTAAAAGCTGAAGTATAGGTAGCCTAAATTTAATAGCTAGGTGTTCATCTGCAGTGAATGAAGGACTTTGATGATACTATTGACATGAATTGATTCACTTTGGATTTACAGATAAGTAATTTAGATCTCATTTTAATCTACAAAATGTATTCTAAAGAGCTTATTTACACGCTCAGGAAGCGGAGGGTGGCATAGAGGAATTAATCTCACTTAACTATAGGGATGTAACTAACTGAAGCATATAAAGTATAAACCTAGTCTTTCTACAGATTCTCTAGAATGGTAGAAGAGTAAACTGCATCAGCCTTAGCAAGCATCTGTTTTTCTTCACAGATTACACACAAAGCCCAAAATAAACAGTGTCATAATGTAAGTAGCTTGGTTAGATGCTTAAATTTAAATCATACTTTTTATTCACATCATAGAAACTATTGGCTGAGTGAATCATAAACTTTGATGCTGTCACTCAGTCTTACACCTGAATGTTTATTGGATATTTATAAGTGCAGGTACTCATCTCTGGATCTGTCACTTCATTCTCTATACGTGCTAACATTGTAGTTCAAGCTCTTAAATGAAGGTTGTTCATTGTAGAAATCATTCATTCCAAGTAACCTGAATTGAGCATTAAAGTAATTTTTTTATAATGTAAAAGAGCTCTGACACTGGGAATAAACCCTGCAGGATATGCAGAAAAAAGATATTACTAATGGAAGACACTTGTTATGTCATTTAGATACACTTTTCGCAGTTAAATAATGTCTCAATGATTGGAACTGTATGTAATTTTAAATATCCTGTGTACACATTGCAGCAATTAATAAATGAAATATTTCAATGTTATTTGTATTTTGGGAAGATCTTCTCTGCTAATATCATATACTAGAAATCATTATCCTAAATAGAATTTAAAGAGCTGAAGCCAGAAAATACAATCCTTTCTTTTCAATTGTCTTTGTCACTGAGGACCAGGCATATGCTATATTTCCTCTCAATGTCATTAAATTACATGCACATAGTCCTTGGAATGACCTAGAAAATGCACTTTGTCTACATTCCATGGTCATGTAAAATTTTAATTACTTTGCTCCTGTTAATATATTTTTTATTACATTCATAAGGATCAAAGTGCATCCTCTGTTGGCTAATACAACACCTGATTCTGTTGTGCTACTGTCTTAGTGTAGCCTTGTGAATAGGGTAACTGACAGTGTTATGAAAGGGTATGGGTTCAATTCCTGTAGAGGATTCGTTTTCATTAAAACTTGTTTTATTATCATCTACCTTCTTCTTACTGGGATGTGACTAAATTAATTTTTAGTTTTAAATTATTTTTCTCATATTTCTAATTGGTATATCCAGAAGCTTGGGAGCATGAAAACAATAAGGAAGGCATTGAAGTAACAAGAGAGATCTCTAGATAAACTTTTTTATTTTTTATGCAAAAAGATAATCTTATTATTTTGAAAAAAAGATCTTTACATTCTGACAAACTTTTGAAGGAAGATTATAATTTGATCTGCAGTTGATCTGCAGTTTGAGCTGAACAAGTTTTGAGTCCTATCTTATGATTAAGAATGGTAATAAGAATGGCAAATGCAGCAGCTGTAAAGGAATAACTTTCTGTTTTAAGAGAGCATCCATTGTACTCGATAAACAAAGATCAGCTTTTTTCTGTTAGTGCAAGTTGAAATGTAGGAAAGCATTACCTTAAGCCATTGTGAATTAGTTCTGGATGATCAAGGTCAGTCATGATTATCTAGCGGGTTTGATTATGATCATGTTTTTCTACATAGGCCTAGTTATTATCTTATTTCAATGCTCCTTCTTCCAGGCCAAGAGATAAAGGCCTCTCAGGTGCATATGCAGCAGCATTTACCTACTACCAGAAATGTAAATCTGTTGTATCATCAACCTACGCACAAGGTGTAGTTCAAATTGCTTCACCTTAAAAAAGATATTGCAGAATCAAAAAGGAAAAGGACAAAAAAGGTGACAAAACTTAATGGAATGACTTTCATTTCCTTACATAAAATACGGTCAAACTGCAGATCTCCTTACCACAGGTTACCTTAAAAGCTAAAAGAAATTATAGAAACTCAAGGAGAAATTGAACAAATTATTAGAAGACAAAGCCACAAATACTTACTAACTTTATAGGAACTTATAGGAACTACACTGGCTCAGAAAATCCCAGATCTGGTGACTTAGCAGTGTTGGGTTAATGGTTGGATCTTAAAGGTCTTTTCCAACCTAAAGGATTCTATGATTCCAATAATTTGAAAGTATTACAGCAAAGAGTAATTACATACTTTTTTACATTTATGCTTCTTCCTAGGCATCTACTTTTAGATGTCATTGGAGACAATCTGTGGTATGTACCAGTACATCTGTTCTATATGCCTTAAACAAGCCTTAGATGCAGCATTTTTCACAGACAGGAAAACCGGCTCACGTTCTAGTAGAAGATAGCCAGCTATCTACCAAGCATGAAGTGAATCCAGAATTAATCATATGCAAAAAACACAGCCTGCTCCACATTTGGCCACAATGGACTTGTACAAGCATGTCCATGACAATACTGAAGTCAGGGCCATCATAACCTTGATGACTATTTAATTCAGCAAGGAAGAAAATGCTATTCTCCTTTCTTTTTCAGGCTCCTGTCTCTATCTGTATCATCTAATGACACCTATAACCCTTCTCCTGGGGATTCAGTTGTATGTGATTCAAGGCTTTTGCTATTTTGATATAATTTTTATATGGTCCAGCTGCATGACCTTGACTCAAACTTACATGAAAATTGCCAAGTGATGAAAAAGGACTGTGAGAAAGTATGTAGAACAGAGCTATGCAAGATGAGAGCGCTAAGAATGCTGATACAGGGATAGTTAGCAGTTCAAGGATAGAGGAAGAAAAACACTGACATGAAAATATATAAAATCCTAAGAAAAAAACAGTGAGTCAGAAGACAGCAGCTCAACAGCATTGAGTATCAGCCCATTCAAAGGAGCAATGGAGGCTGACCCATCTGACTTGACTGATAACTGACAAGCCTGCAAAGACCCTTCAACTACTTTATTGAAGGTGGTAAACGTATTGATGGTTAGCTAAGTAACTCCTTTGTCCTGTGTTTCTATCATGTGTGTTATGGATATCTGCCTTATACTTCCAACTTTTGTCTAAGGAAACTTTGTGGAACCTCTTTTCATGAAGTCAAAGGTGAAGTCACGGAAAAAGTGACACAGAGAGGGAGAGCTGCAGTATCTTTTGAAAGCATTTCACACTCTGCAGGGAAATACTTCTTGTTTGAACCTTCAGGTGTTGATTTTCCTCATGTTCTCATTAATTCATAGCAACTGATTTCTTAGTATAAAAAGGGAAAACAAATAAACCAAATACTTCCATTAATTTTAAAATTCACTTACCTAGACCATTATAGGACTTGTTTTTTATCCATCTTTGTTGTAATAACAAATTTTGCTTGATTTGTAATTCACATAATTAGTCTTCTATCAATCCTGATAAATGCTGTGAGTTCAAAATCTAACTTGCTCCAACATATATAAATGTTACTTTTAAACCCATTTGCTATAATAAGATACAATTATTTTGCAATTGCAAATACAGTTTGGAAAAGCAATGACCATTGAATTTAAGAATGATTTGAACCTTATCTCTGTGATGAGTTCATAGGCTGTCTTTTTTTTGATGACAGAAACTGCTCTTATAAGTAAAATAGTGATCTTTACACCTTTTCTCATTTGGTGGTAGTCCCATTTTTTTCTGTTTTGGATCTAGCAGCTGCTTTTGATCATCACTTGCAGTATTACGGAATCCTTCCAGAAACATAGCAAATGGCTTATTACAGAGAAGTCCCATTTCATATTTAGATCAATATCCATTAGATTATGTTCTTTTTTCTATTTATACATTTCAGCTGGGAGATATTCTAAAAAGAAATAGTTTGTCCTGTCACATATGTATTGTATTTTAACTGTATCTGTGCAGTTTGGATCATACTTAGAGCAATATTTTAGCATGAGATATTGACAAATATAGATATGTAGGCATGGCACTTTGGGACATGGTTTAGTGGGCATGGTGGTGTTGGGTTGATGGTTGGACTTGATGATCTTGGAGGTCCTTTCCAGCCTTGATGATTCTATGATCCTATGATTATATTAACTTTTTCACTATGTGCATAAATCTATACCAGCACAGTTATCACAATGTCTTCACTAATAGATGTTAATTAACTCTGAGGGTTGAAGGGTGATTGTTTGTATTATCTATTGCCTCTTTCTTTTAATAAAAATTCATAAAGTAATTATACGAGCAAGTATTTGTGGAGTAATAGGGCACGGACTCTGGCGGGGATTCAGGCCAAAGACCTTTATTGCTACAAGTGTCCTCTTTTTATGCAGTTACAGCTCTTTCACGCGCCACAGAATACATCCTGGTTGGTTACCACACACAGTCCACGTGCTTCTCCACAGTCAGGATTCGCTGCCTGCAGGTGTCCACGTGCTCCTTTACTTCCTCTTAGCTGTTTACCACAGCCCCTTCTCCTCAAGGCCAAGCCGTGCAGGTGTCCAGCTGTTTACCAGCTTCTCAGTGCCACAGCTCCTTCTCCTTAAAGTCGAGCCGTGCAGATCAATGCCACAGCTCCTTCTTAAGGTCGAGCCCTTGCAGGGTGATCCCAACATCTCCCCCTTTTTATTTATCTATAAACAAAACCTGATGGATCATTTGCAACTCAAGTACTGGAGGAAAATGGACCATCTGTACATTCTTGTGTCGTCCTGCGCCACAAACTCAGCCCAGCAGTCGGTAGGTGCCAGCTGTACGTGAGCGTCCCCACGGAGGCAACGGTGGCCTTGCCGTACACCAGCCCACTGCCCTTCGGGAAATCCCGGTATTTATACATTTGCAGAGGAACAAGTTTCGACAAGTATTGGCTGCTCAACTATGTCATGTTCCATACTTAGAGTTGATTCAAGCAGATCTCTGAAAGGTTAGACGAACTTTGGTATGTGTGTTTCAACCTCGATGAACTATGTGCCATGCCACAGAGTTAGACATATTAATACAGTTATTGATTCTGATTATCACTGATGGTTTTATAATGGATACTCAGAAAATCTCTTTGGCCTTTCACATCGCAATGCAAATCAACCCCTAATTCACTGTTATCAATCAAAGGACCATTACTTCAGGAGAGTATGCTGCACCCTGTCCTTTTGCCAGCAGTAGGTCACAGAGTTTTAAGTATCTAGTGGTCCCAGGATTCCCTACCAATCACAAGAACACTTGAAGTTCACTAGTCATATTGGTATGAAGACAATACTGATTTATATTAGACTCTCAAACATTTGTTAGATTTCTAGGTTCAAATATCTAAGGAAAATTCTGCTTTTCTCAGCTTAATTTTCTTTCTACATGCAGCATTTAATTTTCCATGTAGAATATGTAGAATTTCAGTTAACTACAGTTGTAGCTTTAGGTTTTATCTCTCCAACAGTCTAAATGGTTAAAGATTTAACAGGTCTCCTTGGAGAGTTCAAAAGTGTGACTGCATATTTGACTGTCTTCTGCAGTCCTTATCAGTTAAATAGGAAACACTTTTTCTTTTTCTTGCTGAGAAATGTAAAACAGTGGATTTGAAGCCAGTAGACCTCAGTCAAGAGTTAGTAAACTCGTCCTAGTACACACATCTAGAATGCAAGATACTGCTGTTCATAGCAAGTTCATTGTAGAAACGCATTAACTTAAGAGAGGAAAACCAAATTACTCAAAGAATCTTATAATCAACTGCTGTTGATGATTTTTTAATATTTTCCTTAAGATTTTCATGTGATTCTCTAACATATATTTAATGTGAAGGTGTACTCCTCACATTTGAAATTCTCTGAGGTTTGATTCCTAATATTTTTTAGATTTCTCATCCCTTTTATTTCAATTCAGTTTTCTCAGAACTTTGGTTGCATATCCACCTTATAAGTGTGATTCAATGGCTGAAACTCTTTTAGCACAAGATAATTAAACATTTGAGTTGGTTACAAGGTTTCCTAAACTTTAATTTTATTGGCAGTTTTATATATTCTTTATAATCCCCTAGACCTTTCTCTAAAAAGTTTTCTGTATGAACTGTGTCAGACTGGATTTTCAGTCATTCCTATATTCACTCACATCTGGCTGCATCAGTTGTTTTGTTTTGGGTTTTATTTGCTTTGTATCTTTTTTTTTTAGTGGTTTTTATAGTTAATTTATGGGCAAGAACCACTAGAAATAATCACTTTGTGTGTTTAGTTATTGCAATCTTGCCAGCATAGATTCTGAGACAATAATTCATTCCTCATGATTATATTGAGATATTCTCAGTCCTTCTCAGTGTTTAAAAAAAAAACAAACCCAACCAACCAACCAAAACACCCTAATGTGCTATAGTTTGAACTGTTGCAGCTCTTGTCTCATGCACTCTGCAGAGCTGCAGACCCTGATAAGTGTTTTAGAACAATCAGAATCACAGAGATTTCCTTGGTTGAAATTTGTTTTCTTTAATTCCCATTTGCCTAAAAGAAGATTGGTTGTGATGTGTCTCCTCCTCACCTAGTCATTATTTCTAAACAAGTTCAATTTTTATGACAATGTGATTATTAATAACATAAAACCACTATTACCAGTAACAGAAAACTGCACAGCATATTCACTAATGCACTTATATGATTTATTCACACATTCATTCATAGTTACAAAGTTGGAACAACAAATGGGAGGCCAACTCCAACTCCATACTCAGAAGTGGAGAATTGCACTGACACGCCAGTGGCTTCTAGGTTGGTGTTGACAAGGTCCTTCAGAGGACCCTTTGTTTCTTCAGGGTCGTATATAAACTTATCATCTTTTTTGATATATCAGACACCTCTGGAGGTGATCAGTGTTACACAACCCATTGCTGATGTTCTTTTATGTTAGTGGTCTCGTGTATATATGGCAGACTCTATCTGTCCTGAATCTATAAGTTCTTGAAGAGTCAATGAGTTTACTTATCCCCAGAGCTCATCGGTCCTTGTGAAACTCACATACCAGCTTCTCAGCGGATGCATTTCTTCTCTTTGGCCTGTTGCTTTCTGGTAAGTAGTTCTCTATCCACACCTGTGGACACTCGTAGAATCCATTCTATACACATAAAATTATACAGGATCTTTTATGATGTTTGCTGAGTATAGTTCTAAGAAAAAATAATGTGATTAGATCTGAGATTTCTGATCAGATGTGACCTGAGAAAAAAATTATATGATTCAGATCAGAGATTTTGATGTTAATCTCTAGGATTCCAGGTATGCATCATCTGTCAGATTATTAAAATCTGTCCTGTTGAAACAGCTGAATTTTCTCTGCATAAGTATTTGCTAAGTTCAAAAAAGTAATCAAGTAATTTGAACAATGAAGTCAGATGGAAGGATCATGTTAAAACCCCCACCAATGTCACGAGTGGTCTACTGACAACATAAACATCAACATAAACCCATCTTTCTCCAAGTATGTAATACATCATATCGTTTCATATTGTGTCTAGTTTATGAGCACAGGGGTTATTATTAACATTGCTATAATTTATGATATCAACATTACTATTAATAATATAGACATTATTGATAGTATTCTGTATTCCCTGAAAGAATCCTGAGATGAAATAGGTTGCTAATCATGTCTATTTTGGAGCTATAAAAATAAAAAGAAAGATGAAGAAGGTCTAGAAGATTGTAGAGTTGCTGATAATGGACTTCTGATGAAGACCTGAATTTCATAGGTGAATTAAAACATAAAGTAAAAGGATAGTGATCTGAGAAATCAAGAAGAGGTATGGGTCAACTTCACATATGTATCCAGCAAAGATTCTGAGGTCACACAAAATAGCAAAATTCTAGAACACTGAGACTTACATTAGATGATAATGTTATGTGAGATTAAGGGTTACCTGAAAAGTAATTCTACCTGTTGATTTAGCTGTAACCACAGAAAAACATCTAACTGAGGTGTTTTCACTACATAAATATTTTATATATTTAAAGATAACTTTTAAGTCAAATATTACAATAGCAGAAGATGAGAAAACTCCACTTTAAGGATACAGTACTACAGCTCTCTACAGCCTACCATATCTGAAAAATCAATAAAAGTTGAACTTCTTTTTCCTTACTAGCATATGATTATTTCTACAATGTTGCAATGTCTGGACACAATGTTGATTGACTCTCCCCAGAAAGAATGCTTAATGATAAATTCATAATCCAAAAGAAATAAAACAGTCACTCAGAGTGAAATTGTAGAAAGTATGATTTGAAATATAGCATTGTCTCTTATAACAAATCATCTTTTAAATTAAAATTGTGTGCTGGACATTTCAATACAGTGTATTCCTCTCAGATTTTTCTTTTTCAGTGATTAGAATTACTGTCAGCTGGCTTTCACAGCAAATAATGAAATGCTATACAGATACTTGAGCATTTAGGAATTGCTGGAGAGTCAGATCAGTGATCTCGTGGGTGGAGTAACCTACCAAAAAGAAAGAGGAAAGCGAACACTCAAAATGCTATGCTGCTAAATAGCAAACCCCATCTTGTTGCAGCTGCAGAATAGCATTTTGGACACAGTCCAGACATCTCCCCTTGCAAATGAGTGAGAGAATGCAGCTGCTGTCCAAAATGTTTTCTACTTGGACAATTTGTGCATCAGGCCACACAGTAAAAAAAATAAGCAAATCACTGTTAAAGAAACAGGGCCAGGTTTACCTCTGATGTTACACCACACATTTCAGTTTGGCTATGCTAAAAGTTTTTTCATTTTGTTTTGTTTTATATATACTTTTAGTTTCTATTTTTATCCCTATTGTTCATACTATTTAATATGCTAAAAAGGGGCTACAAATAATTCTAGCAAGACATCTAGCTAATATTCAGTCACATAAAACTTTTTAATTAGATTATAGGAAGCCTTTGATCTGAGAGAAGAAGAAAGCAAACACTTGTCCTTTTCCATCAATTCCTTACCTGACAAATATAAAACAAAAATGGACAAAACATCTGCTGGTGTCAGCCCAATCAACAGAAGCAGAGTAATGTAATAGAAAACATTCCCTTTCAGCTATATGTATCAGAGCTGTCATAATTTGGTGGCAGAGCTGAAAGAGGAAGTGGAGAGGCTGAGGAGCATTAGGGAGTGTGAGAGGGAGATAGATTGGTGGAGCCACACCCTGGCGGCCCTGAGGCAGGGGTAGCTGGTGGAGGCTCCACAAGCAGCAGGAGATCCCCTGTCCTCTTGCTGCCGGGCAGAAGAAGGGGACCTAAGAGATGAGGGGAAATGGAAGCAGGTCCCTCCTCGGAGAGATCGACGAATCTCCTCCCGGCCTCCCTCACCGTCCCAGCTGCCCTTACACAACAGGTATGGGGCTCTGGAATGTGAGGGACAGGAACATGAGGACCCTGACGAAGGTCCATCCAAGGGGGTGCCTAGGGTGAGTCAATGAGCCCCACGCATCAAGACGTCCTCTGTTAAGAAAAAAAGGAGGGTGATTGTCGTAGGCGACTCCCTTCTGAGGGGTACAGAGGGCCCAATATGTCGACCAGACCCAACTCACAGGGAAGTCTGCTGCCTCCCTGGAGCCTGGGTGAGAGACGTCACCAGGAAACTCCCTGGTCTGGTTTGGCCCACTGATTACTACCCACTGTTGGTCATGCAGGTTGGCAACGACGAGGTTGCACTAAGAAGCCCAAAGGCAGTCAAAAAGGACTTGAGAGCACTGGGGCGACTGGTCGATGGAGCGGGAGCACAGGTAGTGTTTTCATCAATCCCTTCAGTGACGGGGAAGAACGCTGAAAGGAACAGGAAAGCACACCTGATCAACACGTGGCTCAGGGGCTGGTGCCGTCGTCAGAATTTTGGGTTTTTTGACCACCGGGCGGTTTACACGGCACCGGGCCTACTCGCAGCTGATGGAGTGCAACTGACACCGAGGGGCAAAAGGATTCTTGCTCATGAGCTGGCAGGCCTCATTGAGAGGGCTTTAAACTAGATTTGGAGGGAGGAGGGGATAAAACCGGGCTCACTAGAGTTGAACCTAGGGGTAGGTTCAACGTGCCAGAGTTGAAATCGATAGCCCAGCTCAGGTGCATCTACACCAATGCATGCAGCATGGGCACCAAACAGGAGGAGCTGGAAGCCATTGTGCAGCGCGACAGCTATGACGTAGTTGCCATCACAGAAACATGGTGGGATGCTTCTCATGACTGGAGTGCTGCAATGGATGGCTATAAGCTCTTCCAAAGGGATAGGCAGGGAAGGAGAGGCGGTGGGGTGGCTCTGTATGTTAGGGAGTGTTTTGATTGCATAGAAATCAAAGATTGTGAGGACCAAGTAGAGTGCTTGTGGGTAAGGATGAGGGAGAAGGCCAATGAGGCAGATATCTTGCTGGGAGTCTGTTACAGGCCACCCAACCAGGATGAAGAGACGGATGAGACATTCTATAAGTGACTGGCAGAGCTCTCGCATTCGCTGGCCCTTGTTCTTGTGAGGGACTTCAACCTACTGGACATCTGCTGGAAGTATAACACGGCAGAGAGGAAACAATCTGGGAGGTTCCTCGAGTGTGTGGAGGATAACTTCCTGACACAGCTGGTGAGTGAGCCCACCAGGGGAGGTGCCTTACTGGACCTGCTGTTTACAAACAGAGAAGGACTGGTGAGAGATGTGGTTGTTGGAGGCCATCTTGGGCTTAGCGACCACGACATGATAGAATTCTCAGTTGTGAGGGAAGTAAGGAGAGGGGTCAGCAAAACTGCTATCATGGACTTCCGTAGGGCAGACTTTGGCCTGTTCAGGTCACTGTTTGAGAAAGTCCCTTGGGAGACAGTCCTGAAGGACAAAGGGGTCCAGGAAGGCTGGACAGTCTTCAAGATGGAAATCTTAAAGGCGCAGGAGCAAACGGTCCCCATGTGCCGTAAGAAGAGCTGGCGGGGAAGGCGACCGGCCTGGCTGAACAGGGAGATTTTGCTGGGACTCAGGGAGCAGAGGAGAGTTTATCACCTCTGGAAGAAGGGGCAGGCAACTCACGAAGAGTACAAGGATCTCCTTAGGTCAAGCAGGGACAAAATTAGAAAGGCAAAAGCCCAGCTAGAGCTCAGTCTGCCCACAGTCGTAAAGGATAATAAAAAATATTTTTACAAATATATTAACAATAAAAAGAGAGGCAAGGAGAATCTCCATCCCCTACTGGATATGGCGGGGAACATTGTCTCCAAGGACGAGGACAAGGCTGAGGTACTTAATGCCTTCTTTGCCTCAGTCTTTAATAGCCAGTCCAGGTACCCACAGGGTATTCAGCCCCCTGAGCTGGAAGATGGGGATGGAGAGCACAATGTACTCCTCATAATCCAGGAGGAAGCAGTCAAGGACATGCTAAACCACCTGGACACCCACAAGTCTATGGGGCCTGATGAGATCCACCCGAGAGTACTGAGCGAGCTGGCAGAGGAGCTTGCCAAGCCACTCTCCATCATTTATCAGCAGTCCTGGTTAACAGGGGAGGTCCCAGAAGACTGGAGGCTTGCCAATGTGACGCCCGTCTACAAGAAAGGCCGGAAGGAGGATCCTGGAAACTACAGGCCTGTCAGCCTGACCTCTGTACCAGGGAAGATTATGGAGCGGTGGGTCTTGAGAGTGCTCACAGGGCATCTGCAGGACAACCAAAGGCTCAGGCCCAGCCAGCATGGGTTCATGAAAGGCAGGTCCTGCTTGACCAACCCAGTCTCCTTCTATGACCAGGTGACCTGCCTAGTGGATGAGGGAAAGACTGTGGACGTTGTTTACCTGGACTTTAGTAAAGCCTTTGACAGCGTCTCCCACAGCATTCTCCTGCAGAAACTGGTGGCTCGTGGCTTAGACAGGTTTACTCTTTGCTGGGTGAGGAACTGGCTGGATGGCCGAGCCCAGAGAGTTGTGGTGAACAGCGTTAAATCTGGCTGGCGGCCGGTCACAAGCGGTGTTCCCCAGGGCTCGGTTCTGGGGCCGGTCTTGTTCAATATCTTTATAGATGATCTGGATGAGGGGATCGAGTGCTCCCTCAGTAAGTTTGCAGATGACACCAAGTTGGGTGGAAGTGTTGATCTGCTGGAGGGTAGGAGGGCTCTGCAAAGGGATCTGGACAGTCTGGATCGATGGGCAGAGGTCAACTGTATGAAGTTTAATAAGGCCAAGTGCAGGGTCCTGCACTTTGGCCACAACAACCCCATGCAACGCTCCAGGCTTGGGGAGGAGTGGCTGGAGAGCAGCCCGGCGGAAAGGGACCTGGGGGTGCTGGTTGACAGCCGGCTGAACATGAGCCGGCAGTGTGCCCAGGTGGCCAAGAAGGCCAACAGCATCCTGGCCTGTATCAGGAATAGTGTGGCCAGCAGGAGTAAGGAAGTGATCGTGCCCCTGTACTCGGCACTGCTGAGGCCGCACCTTGAATACTGTGTTCAGTTTTGGGTCCCTCACTACAAGAAGGATGTTGAGGTGCTGGAGCGTGTCCAGAGAAGGGCAACGAAGCTGGTGAGGGGTCTGGAGCACAAGTCTTATGAGGAGTGGCTGAGGGAATTGGGGTCATTCAGTCTGGAGACGAGGAGGCTGAGGGGAGACTCTCTACAACTACCCGAAAGGAGGTTGTGATTCTGTAATTTATCAGAGCAATTATTGCCATATAGAATCATAGAATCACAGAATCACTAAGGTTGGAAACAACCTTCAAGATCATCAAGTCCAACCATTAATCCAGCGCCACCAGATCCCCTAAACCATGTCCTGAAGCGCCACATCCACACGTTTTTAGAACACTTCCAGAGATGGCGACTCCACCACCTCCCTGGGCAGCCTGTTCCAATGCCTGACCACCCTCTCAGTGAAGAAATTTTTCCTAATATCCAATCTAAACCGCCCCTGGCGCAAATTGAGGCCATTTCCTCTTGTCCTATCACTAGTTACTTGGGAGAAGAGACCAACACACTCGTTGTCACAGCCCCCTTTCAGGTAGTTGTAGAGAGCCATAAGGTCTCCTCTCAGCCTCCTCTTCTCCAGACTAAACAACCCCAGTTCCCTCAGCCGCTCCTCATAAGACTTGTGCTCCAGACCCCTCACCAGCTTCGTTGCCCTTCTCTGGACATGCTCCAGCACCTCAACATCCTTCTTGTAGTGAGGGACCCAAAACTGAACACAGTATTCAAGGTGCGGCCTCAGCAGTGCCGAGTACAGGGGCACGATCACTTCCTTACTCCTGCTGGCCACACTATTCCTGATACAGGCCAGGATGCTGTTGGCCTTCTTGGCCACCTGGGCACACTGCCGGCTCAACATCATCTAGAATTATGGAATACCTTGTTGGAAGGAACCCATAAGGATCATCAAGTCCAACTCCTTGCTCCTCGCAGAACTACCTAAAATGAAACATGTAACTAAAAATGTTGTCCAAACACTCCTTGAACTCTGACAGGCTTGGTATTGTGGTCACTTCCCTGGGGAGCCTGTTTCAGTGACCAACCACCCTCTCAGTGAAGACTCTTTTCCTAATGTCCAGTCTGAACTTCCCCAGATGCAGCTTCATTCCATTTCCTCATGTACTGTCACTGGTTACCACAGAGAGGAGATCAGCACTTCCTATTCCTCTGTCCCCCTTGAGAAACTTGTAGACTGAGATGAGGTCACCCCTCAGCCTTCTCTTCTTCAGTCTGAACAAACCAAGTGACCTCAGCCGCTCCTCATAAGTCTTGCCCTCAAGACCTTTTACCATCTTGGTTGCCCTCCTCTGGACACACTCTAATAGTTTGATATCACTCTTACACCACGGCACCCAAAACTGCACACAGTACTTGAGGTGGGGCCGCACCAGTGCAGTGTAGAGTGGGACAATCACTGCCCTCGACCAGCTGGCTATACTGTGCTTGATACATTCCAAGACACAGATGGCCCTTTTGGCTGCAAGGGCGTGATGTTGACTCATATTCAGCTTGCCATCAATCCAAATCCCCAGACCTCTTTCCACAGGGTTGCTCTCCAGCCTCTCATTCCCTGATTTGTACATATAATGAGGATTACCTTGTCCCATGCGGAGAATCCCGCACCAGCTCCTGTTAAATTTCATATGGTTGGTGATTGCCCAGGTCTCTAGCCTATTCAGATCTCTCTGTAAGGTCTCTTTATCCTCAAGGGAGTCCACAGCCCCTAATTTTATCTCTGAGGCTGAAGGGCAACCTCATTGCTCTCTACAGCTTCCTTATGAGGGGAAGTAGAGAGGATGGTGTTGATTTCTTGTCCCTGGTATCCAGTAATAAGACATGTGGGAATGGTTCAAAGTTGTGCCAGGGGAGGTTTAGGCTGAACATTAGGAAGCGTTTCTTTACCAAGAGGGTGGCCAAACACCACAGCAGGCTTTCTAGAGAGGACGTCAGTGCCCCAAGCCTGTCAGTGTTTAAGAGGCATTTGGACAATGCTCTTAATAATATGCTTTAACTTTTGGTCAGCCCTGAATTGGTCAGGCAGTTGGACTAGGTGATTGTTGTAGGTCCCTTCCAACTGAAAATAACCTATTCTATTCCATTCTATTCCATTCCAATTTAGTATCATTGGCAAACTTAATGTACATTCACCCCACTGGTGACTGGCCACTAGCCTGATATAACCCCACTTACTGTAACTCTTTGAGCTTGATCTGTCAGCCAATTACTCACCCAACATATTAGGGACTTGTCTAGCCGTACGCTGGACTTTTTGTCCAGAAAGATACTGTGAGAGACAGTATCAAAAGCTTTGCTAAAATACAAAACCCCTATATATACTGACTTCCCTGGGTCAGCCAGGGGATGACCTTATTATAAAAGGAAGTTAAGCAGGGCTTTGCTCTCGTGAATCCATGTTGGCTATTATCAATGACTGCATTGTCTCTCAAGTGTTTTTCAATAACTCCCAGAACAATATTCTCCATAATTTTACCAGGCACTAAATGTGCATGCAGGAGTTGCGCAGTATTTGCCTTTGCTTTTCTGCTCTGCTCTTCCAGGGTACAATAGACACCTGACAACTCACTCACACTCTCTCCCTCTCTTACTCTTCCTCTCTCTCCCCGTAAACACATAATAGGCACAGAAGTGCAAGCACATACCTACATATGTACATTTTTTCTGTTTCAACTAATGAAGGAGAAGAAATTACTATGCTTTCAAGACACAAAGCCCTGTGGTTTGAAGGAGCCATGTGATCTTGTTCATGTAGGTGGCCAGGGATCAAACTATTATTCTCCCACCTACACTCTCCAGGTGAATGATCTTAGAACAAAAAAGTTATTTCACAGCTCTACATTTCTTTGCCCCTACACACTTCATTTTCATCTCAATGACTTGGGCAGCGGCTTGTCACTTAGTTCAGGCTTGTTCTGTATACATACTGAATACCTAATCTCTAACAGTTAGAGATTTTCAAAAGATAAATAGTAATATTGCTACATATACTGGTTCACATGTTTTTAATGAGTGGCCAGCTATATTATTCAGCAGGATTGAAGACTAACTTAGTTTTACACTGGTTCACTCTACACATCATGCAAACTATTTCCTAGACCAAAGCATTTAACAGCATCCTAAGGAGGGAGGCTTTTCCTCTACTTTCCATTGGCCTTTGTTAATCCAGAAAACTTGCCTCAGTTAACTTAGTTCCCTTTTTGGAGACCACTTGAAATGTACTTAGATGAGCGAGTTACCTAGCTAGGCTTGGGTCATTTCAAGGTCCTCTGTCACTCTACAGCAAAGTCCATCAAACTATTGAACTGCAGCTCAGCCTGCTGGAAAGTGAGACTTGAAACTTCTTGAAACATAGACGCTGAGCATCTGTCACTGCTGATCACTGATCTACCAGCTAACACCAGGTGAACCCTGGAAGAGGTGTAATGTGTCTCATTCCTTCCCAGAGCTGAATGATGCAGCCCTATTCTCTTCAGCAGAAGTAGGTTGCTTAATAGTGGCTGCTGCTGTAAATTAGCTTGCTTATTCCTGCTTTGTGGGTGTGTGCTGCACACGAGTGATGAACTGCTTTACCCAAAGTAGCATTGGAAAGCCATGGCTGCCTGTGGCAGAATTCTGATTTCCTAAGCCGAGCTGACTGCCCTAGACAGTAGAGAAAACAATTATTCACATTTTAATGCAAATTTTCCAGTAATGTATATTACATAAAACAGCAAGATGACGTTTCCCAGCATGTAAATGTCTCTTTGAAATATCGATAATATTTTTGACATCTTGCTCTGAAAAGAGCAAGTGTTTGCAGCACATCATCCCATGCAGCATGCAGCTCCCTGTGTCACCGAGCTGTATAGGGAGACCATACTGAGAAACATGGGCTAGGAGACATGGGGGCAGAGGGTGAGGTGTGGAGGTGGCCAGTCCTGGCGTGATAAGCAATGGGGTGCAGGCTAGCCCTGGAGACCCCCTGACTGCTAACACCTCCCTCAGGACCAGCCACCAAGATGTAGCCCTGGAGCTGGGCAGAACTCGCTCTCAGAGGCAGAAACAAAGAAATAGTACCTGGGCTACCTGGAAGGAGCTGTCAGCATTAACATCCCAACCCTCCCCAGCAAAGGTCTGTGTGGTTGTATCCCAGCTCCCTCCAGACAACCCCACCAACCCCAGGCTGCAGCAGACATCAGAGGGGGAAGGTAGGTGCAACACCAAATGCATCCCAAGTGGGGATAGTAATGCCACCCATACCGTTAGTAATACGGAGACTTTTCCTGTAGTCTTCACTCCTTTGTTTTCTCTCTTTCTCTAATAAATAGACTGAGGCAACTAACAAGAGCCTCCTGGTCTGCTTCAGCCCGTTTCACCAGCTCCTGGAGTGCCCACCACAGGGCAGCCTCTTGCAGGGCTGGGGAGAGTCCTGGGGACTAGGGACCCTCCTCTTTTGGGGCCATGACTCCTGGAGGAGCAGCCCATGCCCCAGCCAGGAATGGAGGAGTTGCTGCTGCAGCCCTGGGCAGAGGGACCTGCCACCGCCACCTTCCCCGGCTTCTCCAGGGACTGCTCCTGTTCTAAGGGAACAGGTCCAGATGAGGTGTGCCTGGGATCCCCCTGGAGGGTGGCCTCTGACATGCTGGGTTGCTCCTCTGTGTCAGGGCCTGCAGGGCTGTTGGTGGGGCCAGGTGGGGCGTGGGAGTCTCCCTCCCTGGCAAGTGGTGGGGCTAGAGTTGGCCACAGAGCTGTCAACCTTCCCCATGGCAGTGTGTGTGTCCTGCTGGCTCAGGTGCTGGCAGATCTTCCTGCTGCACAGGCACATGGCAACAGTGATGAGCCAGAGGACGAATGCCCCCATGTGTTCTTGCAGGCAGCCCTGCAGCTCCTGCACCAACATCTTATCCAGCCCACAGAGACACAGGTAGGCCACCATGGTCCCCTACGCTGCAGCCACTTCCTGCCACTGGTCCTCACAGAGCACACTGAGCTCTTGTCACAGCCATGGCAGCAGGGACCTGATGTTATTTGGGTTTCTCCTGAAAAAGTCCTCCCAGACCTCTGGAGGAAAGCCACCCACCTGAGTCCCTGGCACTGGTCCTGAAGCCCCCAGCTCATCCTGGTGGTCTTCAGCCAATGGCTCTGCAGGGCATAGATGCTGAATACCAAATAATCCTCATCCAACTGCACTGAGGACAAGATGGCCATCAGCCTTGACCTGCACAGGGGGCAGTTTGGTTTCTGCAGTGCCTTGCACAGTGCACAGCCTGAGAAAAATTGGTGGAGGCAAGGTGACATGTAGGTGATGTCATCTCAATCGCCACAGCAGATGGGGCAGCATTTGATGTCAGTGGCCATGCTCTCTGCACTCTGTGCCAGGCTGGGGAGCACTGAAGACGAAGAGCTGCTCCTTCTCCAGACCCTGCAGTTTCCCTGGCACTTCCCACTGTCCAGGACCAAGCTTGGGCTATGGGACCAGCAGCTCCCTGAGTCCCATCATGGCCACCCCAGGGGGGATGTTTCCCTGCACAATTTTCTCTGTAAAGAAATGCTTCCTAATATCATGTACCTCTACTGATGGAGCTTTGAGCCATTCCTACATGCCCTATGACTGGATACCAGAGAGGAGAGATCAGCACCACCCTCTCCACTTCCCCTCCTCAGGAAGCTGTAGGGACCAATGAGGTCTCCCCTCAGCCTCATTTTCTCCAAACTGGACAAACCCAGAGTCCTTAGCCCCTCCTCATAGGACATTCCTTCCAGCCCTTTCACCAGCTTTGTTGCCCTCCTCTAGATATATTCAAGTACCTTCACATCACAATTGTGGGGCCCAAAACTTCACACAGTATTCAAGATGAGGCCGCACCAGTGTTGAATACAGCGGGATAATCACCCCCTCTGATCAGCTGGTTATATTGTGTTTGATGCACCCCAGGGTGCAGTTTCCCTTTTGCCTGCCAGGGCACACTGCTGACTCATGTTGAGCCTGGAGTCACCCAGCACCCCCAGATCCCTTTCTGCAGGCCTGCTGTTCAGCACCTCCTCTCCCAATTTAGACTTGTGTCCAGCACCTCCTCTCCCAATTTAGACTTGTGTCCAGCATTACTCCATCCTAGGTGCAGAATCTAGCATTCGGACTTGTTAAATTTCATGTCATTGATGATTGTCCAATGCTCCAATCTATCTAGAGCCCTCTGCAACGTGTCTCATTCCTCAAGAGAGTCAATAACACCTCCCAGTTTGCTATCATTGGCAAACCTGCTAAATTCAACTCCTGCATCCAGATCGTTGATAAATATATTGGACAGAACCATCACTAGGACTGAGCCCTGAAGAACATCATTGCTGACCTGTTGCAAGCCAGGTGTAGCCCCATTCACTACAACCCTTCGAGCTCTGCCGTTCAGCCAGTTCTTCACCCAATGTACTGTGAACCCGTTCATCCCACAGTTGGACAACTTGTCCAGAAGGATGCTGTGAGGGACAGTATCAAAACCTTACTAAACTAAAAAATACCTACATCCACTGCCTTCCCTTCATCCACGAGGTGGGTGATCTTACCGTAAAAACATATCAAATTAGTTACACAGAACTTTCCCTTTGTGAGCCTGTGTTCACTGTGCCTGATGATTGCATTTTTCTGCCTTTCAATAGTACCCAGTAGGATCTTCACCATAATTTTTCCAGGAACTGAGGATAGACTTACAGTTCTGTAGTTTTCTGGGTCTTCCCTCATGCCCTTTTCGTAGATTGTAATACCGTTGTTTAGCTTCCAGTCAGCAAGGACCTCCCCAGACTCCCAAGACCTTTGGTCTATGATCAACAGGTGTTCTACCATAACATCCACTAGCTCCTGCAGTACTCTGGGATGAATCCCATCAGGCCAGATGGACTTATGAACATTGAGCTGATACAACTGGTCCTTTATAATTTCAGAATCCACAAATGAAAAGTCACTGTTCCCATACTTGTGGTCCTCTGACTCAGTGGATCGGGCAGCCCAAGATCTATCAGTATTATTAAAGACTCGGGCAAAAAAAGCATTGAATGACTCTGCTTTTTCTTCATCCTGATTAGTCAGATTAACATAGTCAAGAAATATCAATCCAATGTTTTCTGTAGACCTCCTCTTGCTATTAAAATTCTTTTAAAAGCCCTTCTTGCTATCTGAAACAATGCTGGCCAGTTTCAACTCTAACTGAGCTTTGGCCTTTCATGTCTTCTCCCTGCATATACGAACCACAGCTCTGTAATATTCCTGTGAAGCCTTCCAGAGGTTGTCCAATTTATTTTTCCTCCTGAGCTCCACGAGGAGTTGCCTGTTCAGCCAAGCTGGCCTTCTGCCCTGCTTGCTTGACTATCAATACAGTGGAATTGCCTGCTCCTGTGCTTCTAAGAGGTGGTTCTGAAAGATTGACCAGCACTTGTGGACTCCTAAGCCCTCAAAAGCAGATTCCCAAAGTACTCTGCTAAGTAGCTCCCTCAATAGCTACAAAGAGCCTCCAGTCTCTTTGTAGCCACCCTTTAAGTACTGGAGTAGTATGATGAGGTCTGCCTTGAACCTTCTCTTCTCCAGGGAGAAAAGATCTAGCTGCTTAAGTCTTTCCTCATATGGCAGGTTCTTCAGCACTTTGATGATCTTGGTGGCCCAGCTTTGGATTCTCTCCCATCTGTCAGCATCTGTCTTGAATTGTGGGGACCAGAACTGGACACAGAACTCCAGGTATGGCCTGACAAGCACTAAGTAGAGTGGGATTATCATATCTCTACCTCTGCTAACAATGCCCCTGCAGATACAGCCCAGGATCTGTTTTGCCTTTGTTGCTGCAGCAGCTCATTGCTAACTCATGTTCAGCTTGTTGTACACTGGGACCCACTGGTCCCTTGCAGTAAGGACTCCCTGGCCACACAGATTGCAGCCCGTACTGGGCTCTTTGGGTATTCTGACCCAGGTGCAGGACCTTGCACTTGCACTTTGACTCCTTCAGGGGTAACTTTCTTTTCCTTTGGTTTTCTCTTTTTCCCTCTCTTTGTTTCTTGGCTGGCTTACTGTTTCTCAAAGGTCATGCCCACCAAACCAACAGAGCAGACAATGACACAGCTCAACCTCCATCGCTTTTGTGAATGGCCCAGTTTTTCCTCTGCCAGGTCAGCACAAGACCCTCGCCATGGCACTTCTAGCTGCAGGCATTGGTTTTGAAAATCAAAGCAGAGACATATACAAACATTAGATCTCTCCCCAAACAACACCGACCCCCATGCCTCTCCACTGGGAAGAATACCCTGGAAATTGACGGAGTTTTAATTTCTATGAGCAGGCACTCATCGGTGAACCCTTGCACTGTCCGTCAGTGCTCATCAGCCTGCCTGGCTGCCCTGCCACTGCCCCTCTGATCAGCAGTGCATGGGGGCTGCAGGGGAAACCTGAACAGACCTGTCTGCGAGCAGCTGGGGGTAACAAGCAGATGGACAACATCATCGCATGCTGCTCTTGCCGGAGGGGACCCCTCCTTTTTGATCAGGTAATTTCTGCAACAAGTGGGAAGGAGCCAGCCCACCAAGACTTGCCCTCCACAGAGCTTGTATTTCAAAATAAGTGTACCCCATGTCTCGGGAATCCTTGCTCTTTGACTGGAGTCTGCTCTTGTTTCCCCTCTCCTAGCCCCTTTTCAGGAAATATACAGGGTTGTTAAATCAATCACATTACCAATGTTAAAGGCTGAGGCAAAGAAAGCATAAAATGTCTCTTCTTTGTCTACATCTCTGTTTGTGAGGTGACCAACTTCATGAAGTAACAGACCAATGTTATCTCTGATCCTTCTTTTGCTGTTAACATATTTCAAAAAAGCCTTTTTGTTGTCCTTCACAGTGCTGGTTAGATCGAACTCTAATTGAACATTGGCCGCATGAATTTTCTTCTTACAGTGGTGAATAGAATCTCTGTAGCCCTCCTGTGTTGCTTGTTCTTGCTTCCCATGTTCATACACTTTCCTATTCTGCCTAAGTTCTTGAAGAAGATCCCTGCTTAGCCAAGCTGGACTTCTGCTGCACTTGCTTGACTTCAGACACTGGAATTGCCTGCTCCTGCACTCTTAAGAGACAGCTTTTAAAAAGTGACCAGCATTCATAGACCCCAATACATTAAAAAGCAGATTCCCAGGGGACCTTACTAACTAGGTCCTTCAGCAGCCCAAAGTCTGCTCTCCCCATATCCACAGTTGAAATTTTGCTGGAAGTTTTTATCCTCTCTGAGTAGAAATTCAGCTACTTCATGGTCACTCTGACCAAGACAGTCACCAATCACCACTTTATCCATGAGTCCCTCTCTATTTACAAACCACAGATCTAGGAGGGCACCCTTCCTAGTCGGGTCACTTAGTACCTGCACCAAAAAATTGTCTTCAACGGGCTTCAGGAATTTCCTGGACCTGTTTGTGTCTGCTGTATGATATTCTCAGTTGACTTCTGGGAAGTTAGAATCACTCATAAGGACAAGGACAGCTGATCTAGAGATATCCCTTAATTTCTTGTAGAATAATTCGTCAGTGTTGTTGTCCTGGCTGGGTGGTTGATAGTAGACTCCCAAAATATCAGCTTTATTTGCTTTCCCCTTCATCCTTACGGAGAGGCTCTCAACTGTGTTGTAGCCAACAGCAAGCACTATACAATTCAACCCCTCCTTTACATACAGCACCACCCCCCTGCCTTCTCTGCCTTCCTTATCCCTCCTGAAGAGCCTGTAACCTCCACCACAGCACACCAATCACAGGACTCATCCCACCAGGTTTTGCTTATGCCAACGATGTCATAGCTCTGGGGCTGGGACAAAGTTCTGGCTCCTCTTGTTTATGATATATATATTTTTTGTATTTAAAAAATTATAACAGGATGGTATAATATTTAATATATAGTATTAGATATAAGAATTCAATATAGTTAATTAATATTTGTTAATAATGAGTAATTTATGTAATTATATATCATAAGTAGTATAATATATTATTAAGTTATAATAGATGTTCTTTCTGAAGTTATGATGCTTTATGCTTTGTGCTTTCAGACTACCTAAAGTATTTCTGAAACTTTAATTCAAACACGTACTTAGGGATTTTTCTGTGGAACACAGCCAGTGCTACTCATCACATTAAAGTAAACTGGTCTTTTCACTTTGGACATGCTTGAGGTTTTCCAGGGAACAAGACACTGATTGGTGGTTGAGAAATCACTGCAAAAAAGGTTTGGTTTGTTGCTAACTTGTGAGAATGAAAATGGTATCTTTCAAAATAAATTTTGTGAATATTGTTCTTTTTAACCAAAATGCTTTTTTTTTTTTAAAGGGTTGTATAAGTAGATCTCTTTACGAATATAACCTACTTATAATACACAATTTAGATGTCTCCCAAAGTTTGTTTCATCCATAAACTGAAATTTTTCAAGAAAGTTTTCTTTACTGTGAACTTTCTTATACCTGAAAAAACTTGTATTCATTATGTAGATATTCACACATTGTGGAACAACCTTGTGTTGATTAAAGAAAAAATGCTTTATAATATTCTCAGTGATGGGCTTATTTGTCTACAAGTCCACTGGCCAAATTACCCCTGTAGCCATTGCAACTGACTCTAATAAGTAATTCTCTCTGACAGTGGAGATAAAATACCTAATGTTAAGTAGATTTGATCATTTACTGACACCCTCGATAATCTCCCACTCATGAAACTAAGCAGATGCTTCTGCTATGTAATCCAAAGGGTACTGTATAATTTTTTTTTTTTTCCCACTCTAAATCAGGACGGATTCTGGCTGCGTACAGGTCCATACACTCACTGGTGGATTCCAGAAAAAAACAGTGACTGTAGTGATAACAGATTTGAAATTATATTCTCAGGGGTAGGAAGAACACTAGACTTTTTTTTGTGACCCCTGTTTGTTTCATAGTATTTCTCTTTTTCAGTCCTGTCTCATACTAGAACCAATAAAGCAACAGGGATACTGTGTTTATATGCCAACTCACTACAGTGAAAGTAGTGAATTTTTTTCTGAATAAGAAAGTAAAAATTGAAGCAGCTCTTAGTATAAACCTTGTCTTCTGTGGTGGTAAAAAAAGAACATTGCTAGTAGCAATGAAAATATTATACAGATATAAAACAATAGATTCAAATAAAATAAAATATAAGCAGAAAAGCTGACATATTATTTAGAAAAAGTGGAGAAGAGTGTAAAGGGACACATTATAAAACAGCTATGTAAGACAATCCCATAAATGATCATACATTTTGTGAGGACAGAGGCATTTCTTAAAATGAAAGAATTCAATGAATACAACAAAATAAAATCTGTAATGTCTTCTTGAATTATTAATAAAGATTTCTCCACAGCATCACTAATACTGTTATATATATCATTTGTACTTAACAAATGCTTTGTATCCTAAGTGCTCTAGTTTAAACATTTTGGGGAAAAATCCACATTTCACAACTGAGCACTTCAGTACTAAATTACTCTTACATCAAGTCTACGCGATTCAAGAACACTTAATGTATTTATTGGGTATTATATTTATTCTAATTAGAGCTCTAAAAACAGTTTATTCATCTTACATGAAACAGTTTAAGATTAAAGTGTATGGAGAAGAACTGGAAACAAATCCCCCCTTCTTTCTGTATCACCTTTTTTCCATACTAGAGAGAATGAGGTTGGCACTTGCACATGGCAAGTCTGGCACTGCTGTCAGCACACTCAAGCAATTTTGGAATGAAAGATGGAGTACCATATTCCCATCCCACAGCCATTTTACTCCCACCTTTGGGAAGAAGGTGCTTGATTCTCCCAAAACGGCAGAAACAAATCAGTCAAGATCTCAAACAAGCTAAGCATCTTAACTAGCAACTAAGTATTATTTATAAATATAAACAATGAGGTAGTTCTGCTGTCTCGTTACTTATTTGTTTATACTCAGGTACCTTAAATTTTTCATGAAGATATGATACTGTAATAAAGGTGAACATAGAAATAAATATAACTTGAATCTAAAAATGAAGGTGAAAATTAAAATGGTCAAAATGTATAAAAAAATCTCATTGAAATTGCCATGAAACTGTGTAGTATGAGGGAAAGAGCAGGTCACAGAGCTCAGTATTGGGAAAAAAAAACCTGAAATTGCTAGGAGTCAGCTTGTGCAGACTGCTTTCATGTCACAGTTAATGGTGAAATCTGCAGCTTTTCAATATTATGTTAAAAAAAAAGGTAAATAAATATATGTTGCCCCAATCATCAAGAAGACTATCTTCATTCTTGGCTTCAATGGCAAATTAAAAATATCCAGATTGAAAAAAGAAAACAGAACACTAAATAACGTCTTGTCCAGTCTCTCAACAGACACATCTGTCATTCAGCTACCACTGGTCAGAATGACAATTCAGCCTATTAAACTCATTGCAATAAGTTAAAACTCTTAAGCCAAGTGATTCACAAAGTGACTGAACTGTCACAAGGTAGTTGTAGAATTTACTGAAATGTTACTCTGTTATCTATGTGTTGCACCTATAAAATAAGCAGTTTTATGCTCTTATATGAAATAAACTCTTGCTGTTATCAGCTATCCTTCCCTTGCTAAGAAGCACAAACGCTTCTCATGATACACTTTTCCACCTTTATTTTTTCTACTGGCAAGAATTCACTACGAATGCATTCTTCATTACCTGTATCAAAACGCTCCTCAGAAAGGCATTGGCATAAACTGTATATCCACTTTTTCCAGTGGATATTCAAGTGGTTATAATCCCTTGTTATCAGCATGTCCTAATTCTGCTAATTTATTAAAGAAGCAGCAAGAAGGGAAGAGGAAAGAGGAAAAGAGAAAAAGGGAATTCTTCTCCCTTTCTGTGCCAGTGAAAACTGGTTCACTTAGCTTAAGCAAAATCAGGATCTAAGCGCTTAATGGATTTATTAACCAACAAACCATGAACTACACGTGCAGGATCAATGTTGCCAATACAATAGATGAACTGTATTAAACGAACATTTCAAAAATTATAGAATCATAGAAACATAGAAACTTTGAGTTGGAAGGGACCTTTTAAAGTCATCAAGTCCAACTCCCCTGCTCAGAGCCCCATACAACCTGACTTTGAATGTTTCCAGGGATGGGGCATCTACCACCTCTCTGGGCAACTTGTCCCGGTGTTTTACAACCTTCATTTGTGAAAAATTTCTTCCTTCTATCTAGTCTGAATCTGTCCTCTTTTAGTTTAAAACAATTACCCCTTGTCCTATTGCTACAGGCCCTGCTAAAAAGTCTGTCCGCATCTTTCTTATAAGCCCCTTTTAAGTACTGGAAGGCTGCAACAAGGTCTCCTCAGACCTTTCTCTTCTCCAGGCTGAACAAACCCAACTGACTTAGCCTGTCCTCAGAGGAGAGGTGTTCCATCCCTCTGATCATTTTTGTGGCCCTCCTCTGGACCCTCTCCAACCCACTCTATGTCTTTCCTGTGTTGAGGGCTCCAGAGCTGGATGCAGGACTCCAGGTGGGCTATCACTAGAGAGGAGTAAAGGGTCAGAATCACCACCCTCAACCTGCTTCTTTGGATGCAGACCAGGAGACAGTTGGCCTTCTGGGCTGTGAGTGCACATGGCTGGCTCATGTCCACCTTTTCATCCACCAGGACCTCCAAGTCCTTCTCAGCAGGGCTACTCTTAATCCCTTCACCCCCAGCCTGTACTGATACAGGGAGTTGCCCCGACCCATGTGCAGGACTCTGCACTTGGCCTTGTTGAACTTCATGAGGTTCAGGTTTATCCAGGTCCCTCTGGATAGCATCCTGTCCCTCAGGTGTGTCAACTGAACCACTCAGTTTCATGTTTTCTGCAAACATGCTGAGGGTACACTCAATCCCTCTGTCTGTGTCACTGATGAACATATTAGACAGTGCTGGTCCCTATATGGAACTCTGAGAGATACCACTTGTCAGCGATCTCCATCTGGACATTGAATCATTTACCACTATCCTCTGGATGTGACCATCTAACCAATTCCTCATTCACCCAACAGTCCACCCATCAAATCCATCTCTCTCCAATTTAGAGAGAAGGATGTTGTGGGGGATCGTGTCAAACAACACAAGTCCAGGTAGATGACATTTGTATATCTTCCCTTGCCCGATGATGTGGTCACTCTATCATAGAAAACCACTAGGTTGGTCAGGCTGGACTTGCCCTTGGTGAAGCCATGTTGGCTGTCTCAAATCAACTCCCTGTCCTCCATGTGCCTTAGCAATGCTTCTAGGAGGATCTCTTCCATGATCCTCCCAGGCAGTGAGATGAGGCTGATGGGTCAGTAGTTTTCAGGGTCGTCCTTTTGACACTTCTTAAAAGTGGGTGCAATGTTTCCCTTTTTCCAAGTCTCCAGGGACTTGACCTGACTGCCAGGAATTTTCAAATATTATGGAGAGTGGCTTGGCAACTACATCAGGCAATTGCCGCAAGACTCTGGGACGTGTCTTATCAGGTCCCATAGACTTGTGCATGTTCACGTTCCTCAGCTGGTCTTGAACGTGATCTTCCCTTACAGTTGGAAGGACTTTGCTCCTCCAGTGCCCTTCTTGCAGTCCATCCCCTCAAGAGGTGTGGGAAGAGAACTTGCCAGTGAAGACTGAGGCAAAATAGTCGTTCAGTACCTTGTCCTTCTCTTTATCCATTGTTACCAGTGTGCCAGTCTTGCTCATTGGGGGGATGTTGTAAATATCCTTCTAAAGGTGATCCCACATATTTGTAACGCACACACAGGTGCCACGTTCCCCCAGCCAAGCCACCTGGCACCCCCTGGGCAGACAGGGGTGCTCCAGCTCCAGGGCCGCCCCGCGGTGAGGCAGCACATGCAGTGCGGGGTGCACAGTGCTGTGGGTCCCTGCCCGTGGGGGGCAGCAGCCCGGGCTGCCTGTGGGCAGCACCTGCCTCCCTTTCCCACACCATTTTCCCCCCAGGGTCTGTCCTCCATTTACAGATCTTCAAGTTACTGTAATACTGCTTTTCTAGATGTCCTTTTCTTTGCTTCAGGAGTCCCCTGTAATTCCCTGGTAGTTGTTTAATCCTGTTGATGGTCACCTCCCTCTGTAACATGATCAGTTTGGGCAAAATGCCCTCCCAGACAGTTTTAATTGTCACATGCTGTTTATGTCCTCACTGTTATCAGAACTACATGCTCTGACTATCTTCCTTTTCTTCCTACCTAGATATTTGCAACAGGTCTATCTCACAGTACACATTAGGCCTTTGATTTGTATGTACTCCTTTCTCTTTTGCCTAGGCTTTTTGAACATTTCTACAGGAATAGACCAGTTATGTTCCTTAACCTAAAACCTTCTGTTATGCAAATTAACTCATAAATATTCTTCTATGCTATGTTACAATACCTTCTTCTTTTTGTTCCTTTGCTAGCTTACTCACATTTCCTTTGAAATCTGGTTGAGTGCCACATGGAGTTACCATAATAACAAATGCTGGCCACCACCATCTAATGGTCTGCTACCTGTTTCCTAGAAGACTCCAGATGAAAGCTTACCTGGCAGTAGGTGTCTTCATGTCCTTCAGTGATAAGGAAATGCTGACCACAGCCTGTGCAACTGATCTACACAGTGGAGTGCATAATCTGATGCAACAAGAGACAAATTTATCAGCAGACCTATACGTGAAGACAAAATCTTCACAATGAGTGGAAAACTTTTTTCAGAGGCTCTCTTCCCTTGGATTCCATCACAAAATTTGCCTGCCTGCTGTTTTTGTTGGCTAACCTCACTATTTATTATGCAATGTTAAAAAAAAAGTAAAAATGAGATCAGAGAAACTGTATTTCTAATTATAACCAGTGTACAGATGGAATGTTTAGTCTACTATCACCAATGTTTGTCACTGAGATGGAAGTAATATGATTTTATGGCTTAGAACACTCTGGTTTAATCTTGCTCTTATTTTAATATTTAGACTATTAATTCTGGATTAGTTTTCTTGGATAATGAGAATTCACCAGCTAAACAGTAGTCTTCATAGACTTTCCATGAAAATGTAGTCTTATGTACCCATGAACTTTAAATTCATGTCTCAGATGACTGTTCAATAGTTTCCATGTATGTAGATGAGCTAAAGGTATTATGAAGTTCAATCATATTAGTGTAGATACCTGTGGTGTTATTGAAATAAAGAAAAGCCCCAGAGTTATAGAATCTTTCATAAGATTTTTATTTTATTTTTTATTTTCATGCCTAAAATATATAATAATGTCAATATTACCAAAAAATGTAATTTACTAAAGTGGCTTCATTTGTGCTTTTTTGCTTTTAGATTATGCTGTTATGTTATAACTCAACAGCTAAAAAAATACTATAAGCAAAAAACATTTAGAATCTTTGAAAATACTGGAACTTATCAAGTTAAAAACACGTTTTGTTATTTTAAACAATGTGTATGAAAGGAAAATAATTTGTCCTTTGAACTGTGTGCTACATTTATGCTAAAGTAAGCAACCCACAGGAACCTTAATTAGCAGAGAGAATTTCTGAAGTTGTAGTGTTATTCAAAAGTGCGTACACAGACTGTTACTCTGAAAATATTGGAAACCCATAAGGCAGGTTCATTGAATACTTCCAATTATACAGATGAAAATTAAATGTAAATTACTCATATAGTTTCAGTGCACATCTAAATTTATTGTAGTCCAGTGTCAGCTTTTTATTATTAACCTCCACTATTAGTCATGCCTACCTTAGCCACAAAAGTGCCTCATGATAGAATTGGCCATACATTGAAGACATATTTTGTTATTTATTTATTACTGTTAAATCTATGTGAATAAAACTTGAAAATTTTTACTTTATGTAAACAAAATATTACAGAAGTAATTTTTTCTCCTCTTTTTTGATTTTGCTGTATAAAGACCGTATCAAAGTGTTTGGGTTAAGATAATTTTCAAACAAAACATAAGCAACTAGATTTAGTTGAAGATGTCCCTGCTCATTGCAGGGGGGTTGGACTAGCTGACATTTAAAGGTCCCTTGGAACCGAAAAATCCTATGATTCTATGATTAACTTTTCTGAAGTGCATTCATGATAAGCACTTTATTTTGCAACCATCTTTTAGCCCAATCCTTTTTGTATGGCACAGGAATAAACCTATATAAGTCATACATATGTAAAATGGGATTAGGTTGCATACGGTGTTTTTTACTGGCTGAAGCGACAGGCACTTGGGTCCCTCACATTGGCTATAGATGTTATTGTGCCATGTTGAGTGATCTCCACTTGCATCATTGTGTCTTCCTACCACTAGCTTACTTCCAATATCACTCATTTTATTCAGATAACACATTTGTATTTTCACACAACAACAGGAAGAACATCATGAACAGCACAGCTGCTCACTGTGTCTGTTTTCCTTCATTCAAGTACTTCCTTTTGACTAAGGACAATGGCATCATATTTCACTCACAGCAATAAAAAAGCAGTAGTTAATATGCGACAGAGCAAAGTGAAGCCCATATTTAACATAAAAGAGTATCTAACAAATACTCTGAGACAAGAGTTTCTATTTTTTAACACTTTTCAAGCACCACTCTGAAACTCTTCACTTTCTGCTCACCCTGCTCTTGCATGTCTGTACTGGGAGAGGCCTGTCAGTCATATGCTAGAAGCATGGCTGACCCCAGAAGTGCGTATAGTCCAGAGGCAGCATGACCTATCCTTCTACAGAGCAGAAAGCCCAGTACATCACAATATAACAAAGGCATGCACATGACTTGCTCTGGTTTTCCTCAGTGTGTCAAGCACCACTTACATTCTGTGTTGTTGTTGGTCAAAAATTTTGTGAGCAAGATGTGTATGGGGAGAAGAAAGGGGAGGTTTAAGGTAGAATCTCAAGGAGTACTCCTCTCAGCTATAGTTAATCATCACAGAACAGCTTACTATTACCAAGCCTTTAAAAAACTTGGTTGAATATCCATGGCTCATGACAAACAGTGGTTATTCAATGGAATTCACTGCATAGCAGACTTGCTCTTGTAGCAAAGGGCAAACACAGGTGAAATGAAAATTGCATTATACTAGACATTGGGCAGTACTGGAGGCAGTAAAGCACAATTCCTTCTAGGAACAATTTGTAGTAAACAAATGAGACATATATAAGTTAAACGTGGAAATGGAAGCAAAGATGTTTTCTACATGGGAAAAAAAAGTCCCAACAAACAAACAAGTACAAAGAAAAAGCATTTAATATTTTGGAAATGGAAGTAGATCAGTTTACTTGTGGTTTGTTTTCAATCAGACTATGCTGTCCTTCCTGTCAGGAAAAGGTGTACACCACCATGAACGACCAAGCTTTTGTAGTACTGCAAGGGAAATTTGGACATCAAACTAGAAAATGACCTAAATATTCCATAATTTGCAGTCAGAGGAAGATATTATCAAGGGTAATGGTAAAAGTTTTTAAGGGTAATTTATCATCAATGACCATTTTAATAGGAACTCTGTCTGTTTGAATAGTGTCCAGCTTTTGATATAATTTTCCCAAAGACCGAGGCAAAAAACAAAGAATTTGAAAGGAACACTATCTTGCTTTCCCTAGTACATGAGAGCAGACCAATAAACCCAGTTATTTTTTAAATGAAATTTCAAAGACAAAATAAGATGGCATCCTCCAAATACACCATTCACAGTGAGGAAATTATTATTAGTGCTTATACACTTCAGCAGATAAGTACATTCAAGTACATTATTGACTTGATACTTGCATATATAAATATTAATAGGAGTGAGGTGCATATATCACAGAGAGAATGGTTGTAATTATTTAAGTGGTATAATATTAGTTTTATGGATTTCTGTATAATTGAAACTTTCAATCTGTTAAAAAGCCAGTTGGGAGTAACAAAAATAACTGAACGGATACAAGATGTTACACAGAATTTAATTTTATGTCAAGGTTAAAAAGCTTTGTTCGGTATAGTATCAGTTCAGATGACATCACAGCCACTGAGGATTTATTTATTTCCTGTTCAGCTCAAAGTACAAACTCTAGCAGAATATTTTCATGATACTGACAAATTGCTTAAAAATCAACCTCTACGTACAAGTAACATTAGCCTCTTCTATGCTGCATCTAACCCCAAGACTAAAACAGCAGCAATTTCATTGATCTAAAAGTTAAACACCCCATTGCTGCAGATCCCTTAACCATTCAAGATATTGACTTCAATTTTATTTACTGCCAGGAAAATACATTTTGCCTGTAATAGGAAACAAGTATCAATAAAACATTAGAGTTTTGGTTATTACAACTCATAATATAACTTCCTTTTAATATGCTTTCAAGGCGATTTTCCCAGTAGAATTACCAGGAGATATATTGTTCATAGAGTTCCTCTCCTCTCCTCTCCTCTCCTCTTCTCTCCTCTCCTCTCCTCTCCTCTCCTCTCCTCTCCTCTCCTCTCCTCTCCTCTCCTCTCCTCTCCTCTCCTCTCCTCTCCTCTCCTCTCCTCTCCTCTCCTCTCCTCTCCTCTCCTCTCCTCTCCTCTCCTCTCCTCTCCTCTCCTCTCCTCTCCTCTCCTCTCCTCTCCTCTCCTCTCCTCTCCTCTCCTCTCCTCTCCTCTCCTCTCCTCTCCTCTCCTCTCCTCTCCTCTCCTCTCCTCTCCTCTCCTCTCCTCTCCTCTCCTCTCCTCTCCTCTCCTCTCCTCTCCTCTCCTCTCCTCTCCTTTTTTTCTGATTTCTGTGTACTTTATCCTCAGGAACAAAAGTTACATAACCTTCTCTTACTCAAATTCAGCTAATCTGCAAAGCCAATCAGAGTAATTCTATTTGGAATATTTTCATGGTCTGAATGATCCTTCAGCCATTCAAAACACCAGGTTAATATACAAAATATTGTATCATAAGTTAGTATAAATAAACCTCTGAATAAAAAGCTTCAATCACTACTTTAAAGAATGAAGAAACACTTTCCAGATCTGGGAATATGAAAGAAACATCAGGATAAACCCAAAACAAAGCAGTCTTGCACAAAAAGCAATGCTACATCAGCAAAAAAAAATACATTTTCCAGAATTAAAGCTAACAAAGGTAAGACAATGAAAGATTCTGAGAGATAGGGAAGGAAAGGTGACGTAAGGTCTATAGACAATTGCCAGTGAAGGCAAACAGCATATGGGAAGGGTTTACCAAAGGAATAAATGCAGGTGACAAAAGTGGAGAGGAGATTGAGTTAATAGGGACGTATGACATGTATGGACAAGCATGCGCTAGACTGTGAAGATTAACACTGTTCAGGAAAAAGGAAGTTAAAAGAAATGTAAGCTGAGGTGATCACTAGCCTATATTCAAAATGTCCAGAGTAGTGCAACTGGAAAAGAAAAGGCCAAAACAGAAAATTATATCTGAGGTAGCCTGAAGGAAAGAGTTAATCAACCAATATAGCTTTCAAATTAAAGCTGGTTAATGGGTTGAAACAGTACGACTGTGAGCATTAAATGTACTCAGAGACTCACAAACTAGAAAGAATTGAAAATTCTCAGATAAACAGCAAATAAATTTGGGAATACTAATGCAATTTTTAAGTAATTTATTTTGGAGATCCCATTTGAAATGTTTAAAACTAAGTTCATTGATGTTGTTATTTTAAGGAAAGGGAGGTCAAATTATCTATTTTTCCAGTGTCACTTGAAATGCTAATAGGATTTGTGGCAAGAACCAAGGAATTTGTGAGATACAAGAATGAAATTTCAGCCGGTCATATTGTTAAAGTGGTGTGGCTGGGTACCAGGCCTGTGGCTATGTGCACACCTGCAGCACTTAGGACATTAATTCCCCAGGTGGTCCAGAAATTCATTAGCTATTCTTCTGCATAGACGAGATAGTGGACTGCTGTAAGATGGACTGCCATGAGAGAAGGCTGAAGTGCTAGCTGCCTTTGCAAAAATGCATTGGATTAACTGGTGCAGGAGCTCTCCAGGTGGGAATTTTGGACGGCCCTGAAGGCTCCCTCAGGCAGCATCTGCAGTGCTTAGACTAAATTATACATTTCAATGTGTTGATTAAAATCCTGGGGAAGAAGCTGGACCTTCTGGGGACTCCCAAGGAAGTTACTACTGCAGAATTGACCAAATCATACATAGATAAGACACTTGTAAATAGTCAGAAAATGTTCTTCCAGATGCAGACATGGTCGAGTAGGACAGTCTTTTGTATACAGTTGGCATAGTTAGCTCTTCTGTATGTGGTTTAAGACAACAGCAGTAGAACAGATTATGCCTGATCTGGATTGGTCATGTAGGAACACAAACCAGCTGGTTATGAGAACTTGAAGAGCAGAACAGCAGCATGGGGAATCTCACTCAACCCAGCTGAAGACGTAATTGCAAGGACCCCTGTAAGAGAGATTCTTGTTACCTTCTAGGCAGTGACTGAGCACCTTGTTCAGAGTATTGGATTTCTTGTGTAAGCATTACCCTATCGCAAGAGCTCAAAAATTCAAAATTTTTTAACAAGTGTTCTGTAATTGTCTGTGCAGAAACTTCCAGTTAGAAAGAGGTAAAGAAGAACAGATCCATGTACCTGTATTTTGTTCTGAATATAACAAACAGTGTGGCTGAAAAAGACAGATTGCTCCACCCCTCAAGTCCAAAGCAAATTGGTATGAACACCGTTCAAATCCTCTTCCATAGCTGATTTGTTTATCTCTCCTAAAAGGGATAGCTTAATATTCAAGATCTTGTAGCTGATTATGTTAAAAAGGAGTGCTTGATATTCAAGCTCTTGCAACTGCTTATGTTAGAACTATTATCTGAAGTAACAAACAGTTGGAACCTTTACATGTAAGTATTATTATTATTACTGCTATTATTGTTAATGTGTCAAAACCAAATACTGCAATGATGAAAGCACTGTGTTATCAGGTATTTGTGAATGAATTTGCTATTGGCATCACTGGGTATTTCAGACTCCAAGACTAAATTAATTCACTTTAAGATTTTTCATCCGTGATGTACAAGTCATTCACAATGTATATAACAATATTTTGTAGCTTGTGTTTTTAAAATATAATTAATTAAATCCTTCCAGTGCACCTATCCTGATGATGATTACTGTTTTCTTTGAAAAGAACTAGGATTCTGAAGAAAATTTAATGCTAATAATTCTGGCAAAATTCCTTTTTGACCTCTGGATTGGTGGAAGATCCTCAGGCAAATATTCTTACTGTTACAGTATCATGGCAAATTGTTTAACAAGAAGAGATAAGATCTACATAAGACATAATAAACTATCCTCAGGGTAGGAAAAGGGTGAGAAGAATGCTTTATGTCTCTCTGCTGTCATAAAAGAGTAGGGAGATCAACACATTCAGTGGTTTGAAGAAGCTGCCTGTCAGTGACATACGCATGTCCCATGTCAAGAAGTGGCATTATTGAGCCATGCTCTTGAGTTATTACTTTCTCCTTAGTTTGACCCTAAATTTTCATAGGCATTGGCGTGACAATCATTACTTCAAATCCTGGACATCATTATTAAGCTCTAGACTTGCAAAACTTTCCAGTAGTACAACTGCTTTACCAGGAGTATATGAATAATACATTTTGTTACACCATAGTATATGAGTTTCTTGCTTTATTTTTTCCATGGGCAAATAAAATGCAGTTAAATTGATTTTTAAAATATGTTTGTACCATATGCAATAATTGAGCTGTTCAGTCTTATGGATAGACCATTAAAGACTTCGGCATTAAAAAATATAAAATATGTTGACGTCCTTATTAGGCAAAGCCATTTTAACAAACTGAAGTGTAAACATTATCTTTTCTAAAGTGTTACTGCAATATTAGAGTTCAAATGAAAAAGCCAAGTAGAAAACATAATATATTTCATTTTATAGGAGTAAGAAGATAAATATTAAGTGGATTTTATGGATTTGAATATAAATAAGAATTCCAAACTTTCTACAAATATTTAAGAATGTATTTGAAAGGAAGAATCTGATGGTTAGTACTGCCTTTTAATTAATTCAGGGGTAAAGATAAATTTTATTACATGCTATAATTCAATAATAATGTTAGAAATAATCTTATAGCTTATTTCTTAAACAATGTTGTCTGTGTAGAAAAGCAACAAAGTTTTCTTTATTGTTTCTTTTTAATTGTTTTTAATTCTTATTGTTTATTTATTATCTTTCTGTTTCCTAAATGTAGGTTAACTACAAAAATACTTACGAAACTGAGATTTGATTCATCCCCACTTTTCATCTTGAGGATACCTAGGATAAGAGATTTCTAAGCACAGTTATTCCTGGCACCATCCAAGAGACTAGCAGCTCATGACACCAAGACCAAGGGAAATAATCTCTTTTTTGCCACCTGTCAGTACTCCTCTCCTAAAGTTTCCTTGATAAGCACTCCCTCCTCTCTCTCTACTAATTTATAGGATTTGGGACACACACATTTGAATAAACTTTGAATGTTTCATTTTACAATGAAAGGGTTCTCAGCTAAAAATCACGATTCTACATTGTAACTTAAAAGAAAGCATGCAAAAAATTTAATACATTAGTGGAGATATAGCTGTAATTAATTTTCATCAGATCTATTAAAGGTCTTGAAGTTCAGACAATTTCAGGCAGAAGTGAAAAATATTTTCATTTTCCAAATGAAATTAAAACATGAAAATATTTTGGTTTGGTTATAACTAAATCTTTTTGTCTCAAACCAAGATTTTTAAAAAATGTTTTCCTTTCCTTGTTTTAAATTCTAGTAAAAACTCAATTTAAGAAGATCTGTAAATGAAGCAGTGGTTCAAAATGAAAAAGTGTGGATAAAATACTGAAATAAACATTTAAACTTTTATTTTCTAATTATTCTTTATTAAATCAAATTGTGATTAGAAATGGCATGATTTCACAAGCTTTTAATAATCTCATCTATATATTTAGTGATGGAGATCAAAATTCTACATGGAAAAAACTGCAGTTTTAACTACGTAATAGATAAAAATGTTTTTCTTCCTTAGAAAGTGATTTCTTAGGATCAAGCAAGTGATTTAATAAACACATCTCATATCTAAACAATGTAAAATGTATCATGCCAGTAACAATGTTTTACTGATAGATCAGCATGGCTTCTCCTTACTCAAGCATATAGACATACTGATTGTTTACTATACATACAAAGCATTAGTTGATCAAGTGATAATAACATCTGAATCATTGGATTAAATAAACATTAATGAAAGTGAGTTTTACTGAAGCACATACACATACCCACATGCCTAGCTATATAGCCATTTTCTTCAAAAATAGTTATTACTAGTTTTAGCACTATTATTAATTTAGTGACACATCCATCAGCACAGATAGAACCTATTCCATTCTATTTCTATTTTTATATCACCTTCTTAACTGTAATAATGAGCAGCTTTCAGTGATGCATAAAGTATCATCAGTAATATTTTTCCTGTGAGTTTTGCTCTCTCTCTCATCCTAGATAATGATTATTGTGATATAAGTTTTTTTGTAGAATAAAATTCAATACATCCTTGACTAATTATGCACCAAATGACCATTTAGCTGTTCAACTCCTGTAGACCTTTGGAGCTTTGACTCATAACAAGCATTGGGATGTCAGCTATTTTTACTTTTATGACAATTTGTCTTATCCTGTAAAATTCATTGATCACCTTTTCTAGTAGAGCAGCCACAGCAGTAGCTTTTAGTAAGCCTCTTTTTCAGCTGGGCTGTTTGTTATCTTAGTAAGAATGCTAACAAAATATTAGAAATAACCCAGGGGTCCATGGAAAGAGTTCTGTATGAGGCCAGAATAAAGACACTTAAAAGCTGGCAAGAAAATATATCACATATACACCAGCTGCAAGGCTTTTACACTATTCATGCACTAATTCATGCACTAATTATTCCTTTTGTGTTCACTTCTCAATTCACACACATTTAAAAATACAAACGAAAAAAGTAACTACAAGTTTGAGATGAAGTTGACTTTGTGTTATCAAAAATGCACATCCAAGACAGAAAAGTCTGAGTCTGAGTGTCTCAGTGTTGTACAATTGCCTTAAAACAGCAATGATAATATTTAAATGCTGTTGTTATTAAAGAGCATCACAAAATGCAAATAAAATTGTGAGTATTTGACATTGACTTTTTTTTGCAAGGTAAACTTAATATCAAGAAGTTAGAAGTATACTGCACCTTTTAAAAAAACCTTAACTTACTTGTTATCTCCTAGAGAAATGACAGAACAGGCTTCTATGAAGAATTATGGAATATATAATTGCTTTAATTCATTTTGCAAATGAGATTACATTCCAGCTTCACCCTGTTCCTCCCCCCACTCAACATTCAGTACTTTGTAATTACTATGAATAAGATTTATAAAAGGATTTAATTGACTATCTCCTTTTGAAATCTGAGCCTTGCCATGAGTCTGTAATTCACAACCATTGGGCTTAACTACATCTTCAAGCATAATCATACGCTACGGTGGAGGTGAATGAACGGAAGCACCCTCTGTATGAGCTAAGGCAGCACCCTGCTTCAAAGATACCCCTCTGAACACCAATATCAGCTTCCCAGTCATTCTGGAGTAAAAGCCAGGGAGTTCAACTTACTGATATGTGTTTTGTCACAAATGTAACTGCAGCAAAAAAGTGTTTTATATACTTGGATTGTGCCAGCACATAGCCTTTTCTATAAACGTCTGTGGTTTTTAAAGGCATTGTTAACACTTGGATTGAATGGTGCAGTAGAGTAAGGGCAAGATCTTGGAAAGATGTTTCCAATTCACAGCTCAGAAGTTCCAGATTTCAAATGTTACTTTCATCTATTTTTCATAGTTTTTTCTCTTGTTTGTCTAGTGTGTATATTCCTGAGAACAAATAATATTCCATGGTTTGTGTTGGTGCACTATTTAGTTCATGCTTATTAGTTCATACATATTAACCCTCTACCTCTGTATGATGCCCTTGCATAAATATGTATTCCCCTGTGTATATCCATGTGCTAATCCATCTCATTGTATTAATATTATTTAGACTGGTACAATTAAATAGAAGTACCAGCATGTGAGCACAACAGTCCATTTGGTTCAACTGCAGTTCTACTAAGGAAGAAGACGACAGTTGAAAATGTTAATAAGACCAGTGCTGGCATCCTCCCTGGGCTGAGCTGAAGCATGAAGCAGTGAGACATGAAGCTTAGAAAGCCTTCAGTGGCATGGTAGCATTATTAATGACATATATGTCAGAAGTACAGGCAGTAGCTTAGATGCAAGTTCACTAAATCCTGACTCTGAGAACAGAGAGCAGCCCTGGGTGATGCCATTTCCTCTGGAGGTACAACTGATGGTTGCTGCAAAGGGACAGTTTAGATATAAGGTGGAGCAGTCAGATGTTTTTCTGATATGAAGTGGAAGCAGAAACAGGATCAAACTACTGTGATAAGGATATCATTAAAGTTAGCTTATTCAATGCGATTAAAGAAAATTCCTATGCATGTCTTTCATAGGAATAATTGAATGGTTTAACTCAAACACTTGGAATATCTTAAATGACACTAGAAGCACATACTTGTAAAGGACGTCAACTCACCATTTTTTTACAGAGATATAGAAAAGAAATCAGGAGGGATACAATAAGTAACTATATTGGATTGCTGACATGAAAAGAAATAGAGATGGGTTTTTATCTGAATTGACAAGTGGACTTTGGTTTTGTAAACACAAATTTACTCTTTCTGATAAATGTGCCTAAAAATCTTATTATGCTTTAAAAACATATTGCTCAGCCTAAACCCCTCTGGAATTTGGAAAGAAATCCACTTTAAAATTACCAGCACCAAGCTTTTAAATTTTCATATTATTTACATTCACAATGAATTGAAGATACAACTATTTGCAGTTGCAGAATTTTTTACAAGATAGAAGATTAAACTGAAGCTTTTAAATTGAGCTGAACTGTGGGATCTGTTATACTACCTGAAGAGGAGAAAGTAAGGAATTAGAAAAAGATTAGTGATGACTATGATAATAACTGTAAGAGGAGATTATATTATGACTGCTATTATTTTTGTTCTTAATAGCAGTAACATTGTGTTTGCTAACTCTTCACTCAAGTATGATCATGATTGTTATTGTAGTTCCCAGTGTGGGTAGTTATAGCTCCTGAAGAACAAATCTTTCATCAAACATTTATTTCTACCCCAGCACTTTCAAAGTCTGTTTCCTTTAGTTCTTTCAAGATCCCACTGCATTGTTTACAAAGACTTCTCATGGCAAAGTCCAATACTAACTACGTATTTTGTTTAGGACAAATGGATCTGGAGATACATGTACTTGGTCTTAAATCTGAGAAAGCAAATTTATGTAGGTAAGTGTACAATAATGACTCTTCATTTTCTTGTTCAATTACAAAATAAAGTAGTACTTTTCTTGCCATGAATGGAAATAAGGAAAACACATTTAAAATCAATACTGCACCTGCATATTTAGGTGATTTCTTAATTTAGTTGTTGCAAAGGCTGAAATGTTTGGGAAGTTTTTAGCTTCTCCAGATCTATGGATAACTGCCTCTGATCATTTCATCTATGGAAGAAAAACAGCCAAACAACAGTAATTCAGTGACCCTTGAAAATCACATTTTTTACATTAGCATAAATATTTAAAGATAAAACAGAATGGTCTTTGAGATTTTATTTTATTTTATCTTTTCCATAAAGCTACATTCTAAATTTTTGAATGGAATCTAGGTATTACAGCTTCAGAAGTTAATTGGTGTTTTGATATGAGTAATACTGTCATCACAAGAATGCAGTATGAGAGTTGTTTGACAGAGAATTTTTCTTGAATGGTCAGTAAATGAAAGTAGATAGGTCTTACTCCTGATGCTTGCTTTAGTTGTAGTCTTAGAGTAGAGTGGGATTAATGTGACTGCCTAGTGGACTAGATTGCCTTTATAGTCAAGAGACTGATATATTTTAGACAGTAAATACCTGAAATGGGATGTATCTCCTCTTGGTAGGACAGCTAAGTATACATCACAAAGGTAGTATGGAGTGCACCAAAGTTCATTCCACTAAGATTTTAGCACATCTGGAACGCAGGTTGTAATCGTGGTCTTTTCAGAGCTAATAGAATTATTGAATTTAAGAAAGACATATCCTTCTAATGGCAGGCTAATGATACCTTTGCACACTTTACTTATAAAAATTGAGCTATACATAATAAAATTAATTTCCAGCATGTAAAATTACTGAACTCTTGCAGGCAATATGTGCTTTCATTTCAAGTGTTGTATATACCTTTTTTTATGTATTGGACTGAATCCATATGAACTGAAATATACCTAAACAGATGCTTCATGACTTCATGGTCTAATTTATTCTGTAGTACTAGAGATACCCATGTAATTGAAATCACTTTTTTATTAGCTGAAAACTTGAAAATTTTCAAGGATTGAAAATTTTCATTCCTCTGAAAGATATACATGACATTTGCATGTTCTCACAACCTCATATATTCTCAGAGTTTATGTCTAAAAAGAACTGATATGATCTTCTCAGTATAACTTAATGCATATTGTGCCACAGAATTGGTACCTCCTGAAATTAAGGAATTTTCAGTTACAACAACAGATAATTTAACTAGACCTTCTTCTAGAAATTATAACACATCTTGCCTTAAAGGTTACAAGTGATGAAGCGTGTATCTTTTGAAGTTCTGAAATTCTTCTTCAGAAACTGATTACAGTGTCTGTTAAAATTTTTCCTTATATTTTCATCTATTGAAACGTTATACAAGCCATTAGGTAGTTGTTGGTTTATTAAAATAACTCAAACTCAATAATAATTTAAACTTTGCCTCAAAGCTGCCTATCTGTCTGACCTGCATTGTGTTTCATGCACCTAGATCTGGGTGTTTGGGACTGAAAGTGTCTAGACAGCTTGACTGCTAGCAGAACTTTAACATAGTTTTTGCCTCCTTACGCCTGGGGAAACCAAACCATGAAGTAACTATTCTGTCAGTAGTTCACAGTAAAATTCATAAAAGAAACCTTGCCTTGCATAATTTTAAGAGTTAGTTTGGAAACCTGCTGTGAGAATGCCCTAGGCTAGCCGAAACACTGAGGGGGACCTGCCTAGGACCTCCCTGAGAGCAAACTCTCTCTAAAGGTGAAAATGGCTAAGATAGACAATCTAACATCACGGTCTTAGAAATTGCTTCTTTCAAAAACAAACAAACAAAAAAACCCAAAAACCCACATGTGTTTTGTTTTAAACATATATGTTGCACTACATTTAAAAGCCAGGACATTCATTAAGAATGTGAAAAAGAGGCAACTACACCCATGTATATGTCTTTCCTTTGGCACTAGGCAGTGTTTAGAGTAAATAGGAACAAGAAACATGCTTTTATCTAAACTAAATGAAAATTAAGAGAGTTCCTCCAGTTACCTAGGCAGATGCTTGAACTAGGCAGATGCTTGAAAAGCTAACTTGCTGGCTTGTTGACAGTTATTAGGGTGGCTATTATCTCTTTTTCTTAAAATTCCAAGCTGCAAAGGTGCTGAAGACAAGTTTGACTAACACAGGGTTTGGTTATAAAAATATGTCTTCAGTAGACCCGTGTGCAACAACACAGTTAAGTGGATTTGAAGGTATACTTAGGAATGATACTGAAAATTTTATAATCCTGAAAGTATTTGAAGACAAAAGTGAACTCCTGAATATGTTTTTTGATTATTTAGAAAAATGTCTTTGGAGAAAACAAAATTAATGTGTGACTAGATAGTGGTTTTGCACAGAGCATTAGCTTTTAGTGTACCTATGCTGACCATCTTCTGGATGCAGAGGTTGAAAGGCAAAAACAGACAGAAAAGCAAGTCAGACATTTTCTTTCTGTGAAACCCAGACAGGCAACAGACAAAACTGAAGTCCAGGCAAAACAGTAACTTGCACCTTTCCCTCCTTACTGTGCCACATTTACATTCATTACGGGGTAAGGAGTATGGGTATGGAGATTATGGGGGTTTCAGAATCAAATTATGAGTACTGCTTCATGTGTCCCATCAATTTTTCTTTAATTATTTGGACAAATATTGGTGTAAATTTTGTAAAGACTTTTACAGACCATTCAACTGTATCCTGCCGGAGGAGGCAGCACATTTCTACAAAATTTGTTACATCTCACCCTCTTCTTTGGACAAACCTGATCTGTGTAAATATTAACAAAGTCTGTAACAGTTTTTATATTTTCCACCATAAGGATATGAAACATGAACAACAACATTTTGTTTTTCTCAGGGCAACAGTCCAGGCACTGCTGATGAAACAAGTGCAGCAAAAATATCCAAGCAACCAAAACAAATAAACAAACAACCCCCACTCCCTTGATTTTGTCTTTCCAGTCTGCAGTAACAAGCAAGGGTAGTCACTTTATTTCACCCTATATATTAGGTTGTACCTTAGGACAAAAGGAGTAGTAAGGAAATTATGAAACAGTTGGGTTTTTCAGCTTTGTTTTGTTCAAAGGCTCCCTTATTCCCATTTGAGGATAAAGGTATCCTCAAACTTTATTTTTTTACTTGAAACTTCAATGATACAGAGTCTTTCTTAGACCAAGGACTCAACATATTATTTATAACCAGAACATACTTTTTCCCTGATCCTCTCATAAATTATACTTTTTCTTTCTTTTTAATTTACCCATATACTTATTTTTTGTCTTTACTTAATGTTCATTATCATAGCCCAAAATGTCATTCCATTACTCACTGCTATCTCTGACTACTCTTCCTGTGCTTCCTTCTGTTTACTCAAGTTTGAACTGTAAACAAGTGTTCATGTGAAACGCTCAATTTCTTCCAGGCTGCTAGTCCACTCTTCTTTTACTACACATTACCCATTATTCTTATGAAAAATTCCACTTAGCCAGTAGCATTCCTGTCATCCTCTACCTTTAAGTAGTACATAACTCTCCTGCTCCTTGTGTCCACTGTAAATTTTCTTCTTTTTTTAATTTCTTTCTTTATTTTTCCCCCTGAACATGGAACATAATATTGACTGAGGTTTATTATAGGTACCCATATTTATTAGATTTCATAAACTCCCACATTAAACTCAGTATGCCTTTCTGTCTCAGGTAACATTTATTATTTTTGCCTATTAGCCGTATGTCTCCTGCACTAAAAAGCCATTCACACTTCATATGCTTCAGACTGGACAACGTTCTTTAGTTTGCTCTAGCAAAACTGAATGTAAAATTTCAATTGGTAATTTATTCCAAATACTTATCTGAGCTTCTTTTAGCCTTTCTTTTCAGCCTAAAGAAAAAACCAATAACATATCAAAAGCCTGGTCCAATAAAATGACAACAGGAAAATTAGAGGAAGGGAAGAAAATGTTTTGGTTTTTTAAAGGCTTCAACATGTATCCAGAAGTAGCTATTTTGATAATGACCATGAACACACATGATAATTCAAGAAAAATAACTTCACGGTATTGTTGTGGTTCAGCCCCAGCCAGCAGCTAAGCATCACACAGCCGCTTGCCCACTCGCCCATGGTGGGATGGGGGAAAGTATTGGAAGTGTAAAAGTGAGAAAACTCATGGGTTGAGATAAAGGCAGTTTAATAAGTAAAGTAAAAGCCGTGCACGCAAGCAGAGCAAAACAAGGAATTCATTCACAACTTCTCATCAGCAGGCAGGTGTTCAACCGTCTCCAGGAGAGCAGGTCTTCGTCACACATAACAGTTACTTGGGAAGACAAAATGCCATGACTCTGAACATCCCACCACTTCCTTCTTCTTCCCCCAGTTTTATATGCAGAGCATGAGACCGTATGGTATGGAATATCCCTTTGGTCAGTTGGGTTCCACTCCCAACTTCTTGTGCACCCCAGCCTTCTCACTGGTGGGTTGGGGTGATAAGCAGAAGAGGCCTTGACTCTGTGTAAGCACTGATCAACAATAATGAAAATATCTCTACATTATCAACACTCTTTTCAGCAGAAATCCAAAACATAGTCCCATACTAGCTACTGTGAAGAAAATTAACTACTCTATCCCAGCCAAAACCAGCACAACTATGTATAAATTTGTAAGTCAATCAAAAAGTAATGCTTTCACTGTATCTTTGGTCCAATAATAGACATGTTTTTGTTGTGTTCAAAAAAGTGTATTGTCACTTGTACTAATCATTGTGACACCTATCCCTCACAAAGAAGTTGGATGAGCCTGGGGGTTTTTGTGTGTTTGTTTGGGGGATTGTGTGTGTGTTTTGTTTTGTTTTCCCTGAAATAGCTAGTACCAGCATGTTCGTTGTGGAAGACAGAGGGAGAGGACAGAAGATAAAATGGAAAAAGAAAAGACAAAAAAAAAAGCAGCTAAGCAATAGCAAAGTTGGGCAATTGCTGTAACTACTGTAGCATGTTATACTATTACTGCTAAGTACAAAAGTTTCTGAGCTTTTACTTCCAAAATGTCATGTCAGGCAAGACCTGGATTACAGCTAAAATTTTTTAGTCTTCAGAGCAGATCCTCCAAGAAGCGTTGCTCCAAGGCACATGGAGGACAGGGAGGTGATTTGAGACAGCCAGCATGGCTCCACCAAGGGCAAGTCCAGCCTGATCAACCTAGTGGCCTTCTAGGATGGAGTGACCATATCAGTGGACAAGGGAAGAGCTACCAATGTCATCTATCTGGACTTGTCTATGCCTTTGACATGGTCCCCCACAACATCCTTCTTTCTAGACTGGAGAGATCTGGATTTGATGTGTGGACTGCTGGATGGATGAGGAATTGGTTGAATGGTCACATCAAGACGGTAGTGATCAATGGCTCAATGTCCAGATAGAGACTGGTCACAAGCCGTGTTCCTCAGTGTTCCGTATAGGGACCAGTACTGTCTAATATCTTCCTCAGTGACATAGACAGTGGGATCAAGTGCACCCTCAACAAGTTTGCAGGTGACACCAAGCTGAGTAGTGTGGTTGACGCACCTGAGGGACGGGATACCATCTTGAGGTACATGGACAAGCTCAAGTCATGGGCCCGTGTGAACCTCATGAGGTTCAACCAGGCCAAGTGCAGAGTCCTGCACCTGGATGTGGGCAATCCCCGATATCAATACAGGCTGGGGGATGAAAGGATTGAGAGCAGCCCTACCAAGAAATACTTGAGGGTACGGGTGGATGAAAAGCTGGACATGTGCTGGCAATGTGCGCTCACAACCCAGAAGGCCAATCATATCTTGGGCTGCATCCAAAGCAGCGTGGCCAGCAGGTCGAGGGAGGTGATTCTGCCCCTCTACTCCACTCTGGTGAGACCCCACCTGGAGTCCTGCATCCAGCTCTGGAGCCCTCAGCACAGGAAAGACATGGATCTCTTGTAGCTGGTCCAGAGGAGGGAAACCAAAATGATCCGAGGGATGGAACACCTCTCCTCTGAGGACAGGCTGAGTGAGTTGTGGATGTTCAGCCTGGAGAAAAGAAGGCTTCAGGGAGACCTTATTGCAGCCTTCCAGTACTTAAAGGGGGCTTATAAGAAAGATGGCAACAGACTTTTTAGCAGGGCGTATATTGCAATAGGACAAAGGGTAACTATTTTAAACTAAAAGAGGGTAGATTCAGACTAGATCTAAGGAGAAAATTTTCCACAATGAGAGTGGTGAAACACTGACAAAGGTTGCCCATAGAGGTGGTGGATACCCTGTCCTTGGAAACATTGGAGAGGGCTCTGAGCAACCTGATCTAGTTGAAGATGTCCCTGCTCATTGCAGGGGGGGTGCACTAAATGACCTTTAAAGGTCCCTTCCAGCGCAAAGATTCTATGGTTCTATATCTTCTGAAGTACCAGTTGGTAAGAAGTAGTTATAGGGAAAAAATTTAATGGAGAAGATCTGTAAGTTCTATTGTTCATAAATGTTCATAAATGTAAGTGTGAAAGTTCATAAAGATCACTTTAGTACATACCTGATTTTGATTATTTTTTTTAGATTGAAGTGGGTCATGTATCAAAACCAAAACACCTAATAAGAGACATCCTCTTTCTTCCTTTGTTTCTTCTCCTTTCCTTTCTTCACCTTTCTTCTTTTTTCTTTCTTCTCAGAAAAAGTCTGTAAAACAGTGATATTTTGAAGTACCTTCATTGATTATGTCATTCAGGGAGAAGAGCATTCCAAAACAAATGGATAAGTACAAAGACTGAAAACACCCCAAACCAAGGAGAACATGAGTATGGATGACTGAAATATGATAGACTATGTTGCCACCCAAAGGCTCTGTTGAATAAATTGGTAGCTTTTATAATGTACTAATATAAGCTTCCAGGTGGAATAAATATTTAGTTAGTTATCTTAATTGGTAGTAGTCATAAGTAATGTGCCACCATCAGTAATTTTATTAAAGAATTTTTGTCCTTTATTTTAGTTGTGAAGTGACTTGTGGTTCTATTGAAATAATATTTTTTTAAAATTATTAAAAACCACTTTCATATTTCTCTTTGACTTTTGTCAGCTGATGTTTTTTTATTAAGGTGTTATCTGCCTTGAGTTCAATAAGTTTTTCACATTATATAACTTTCTCTTTTCACCTAGCAAAAAGTAGGATGTGTTATCCATTTGAGTAGAAGTGGTTGTAACTTTTTGGAAATACAAATATGTGTCTTCTTAGTTGTCTCTCACTGGTACAGAACAATTGATCTGGATCTCACTTGATAACTTACAGTTAATCTCCATATTTTTTTATGGGTGTTTTCTTGTCCACAACATATGCATGTCTAATTTGTCTGTGTGTGACATATTGCTTTCCAGAATGCTCATTTTGTCTGGAAGCTTATGTGTTGTAGACAGTTTTGGAAATTCTACTCCACTCTTTCTTCTACTGTGTCATTGAGTGATTGTGTGCTGTATAATTTGACAACCTCCTCTATCAGCTCATCAGCATAACCTGAAACATGCATAATAATTACAGCTTCATTTCAGGAAATACATGAGAAAGGGTCAGAAATGTGTCAATCTGTCTAACTCCTTCTTCTACCACATCTGTTCTACTTAGTAGTTGGACAGAGTGGGACTGCTTTATAAAATAATAATGCATTTTTAAAAGTAGGGTAATCTTTTATGCTGTCACAGTGCTCATTCAATGTTATTCTATAACCTGCCTTTTTGAGGATTTGCTTATAAAATGCAATATTTTAATAATATTATATGAAAATCGTTATGACCACATTACCATACACACAGAGTTGTCCTCCAACAAGGCTTGAATTATATCAATATACGATAAAAAATTTGATGTAAACGTTCTGTGTAAAATTTAGCATTATTTAGTGGCCCACAGTTAATATTAACATTCCTGTCATAAATGATTTACAGGTTTTTAGAGTTTGTTATAGAATTCTGCTATGTTATATAACCAGAGGTATATATGTAAATGGGTAAAAAACACAGTAATTTTATTCTCCTTCTGGAGTGTATAATGATTGATTTCATGAAATGTCTCTAGCAAGTTTATTAACTTTGTTGTGAATGTGTCTTTGATATAAATTATTCCCTCTAAGGTTTTGTGTATACAAAATTTTATTATTGCTATTTAATAATTGGTCATTAAATAATATTTTCAGTGTTTTTCAGATGACCATTTTTTGACATTACAACTCAATCTTCTCTTTATACAATAACTAGACATGTGTAGTTATACATACATATGCAGTGTATAATTTGTATTAGAATGTTTCATGTTATAGTTGCAATTGATGCAAAACCTATTAGTGATTCAGTTTTCTGATAAACATTAGGAAGTGCTGTAGGAAATATTACATGTGATGGCTCCTTATATTTCTCTTTAAACTTTCAAATTAAACTGGTTTTTTTTTTTTTGTAAGCAAAAGATCAAAGATGATTTGCAGAAGCAGGAACAACAAGTTGTTATGCACTGTCTGTAATTCATGCCAATTAACTAGTGTATGCAAAAGTTCCTCAGAAATTGTCAGAGCCTACAACCTGTAGAGAGAGGAACTTCTAAGTACACTTGAAATTAGAGTCCTTTAAAAACAAATGTGCATTCAGAGGAATCCATCTTTCTCACAATAAAGCCACAGAAAGAAAAGCTGACATTGCAATAGACTTGTCAGAACTATTTTATAAGAGGTGAGCTGTTTTCCATCTGATGAGAAAGTTAATGTCAAGGACACTGTCCAACTTGGCATTTTTGTCAAAGGTTCCAGAGAAAAAAATAAAGAAAAACAAGCTTCTTTTTCAGATTTTGATTTACACTGAGGAACAAAAATGTTAAAAGTTACAGTGAGAAAGGTGATGCAAAATTGTCTTCAGTAGGTTCATTTTTGCATTAGTCCCTGTAGTAGAAAAGCAAGCATTGATGTATTTTTCTTTTTCACGGAAACGATCAGTGATTTAACATACTATGTGCTAAGGCTTGAATACATTTATTAAAATATATTGATATGTTATATCAAAGAACTGTTAAACAGTGATGGGAATGAGTCTTGTATAGATATTTACTTACAGCTAAGTAGTCTATATTCCCAAATCTGAATCACATTGGTGATCAAATTCTTATTTCCTTAAATTTTTGTTCATATAAACAAGTATATTAGAATCAAATTATGGTCTTTTTTTTTTCTTTTTTTTTTTTTTTTTTCCCAGGGCACCATTTCAGACTAGGAACATGGTCCAGGACATGGTACCATATTTTGTTATTCAAAAGTTGCTGGGTTGAAAGCATGCAGGTAAGATAGTCTCTGAATTGTAACACGGAGAATAAGGTATCTGAGAAACTGACTGTGTGATATTTTCCAGAACTAAAAATAAATAAATAACAGGGTAATCTTTGATTGAAAAAAAAAAGAGACAAAACTTTCCTACTCTCCTCTTGTTTGAATATATGTAGATATATACTGTAGTTCTTCTGATTAGTGTCTGAGAAAGTAAAAATCTGCCTATGCATATGTGTGGGTATAGGTATGTAAATGTATACATATGTATGGTTACGTATAGTTACACTTTGATATCTGGGGACAAGAGTTTTAATCTCCAGTGGCTGTAAAGGTCTTTTGGACTAATTTTCTTTGGTTGTCCTTTTTTTCACCATCACCGTTTCAGAGAGTACTAAACTTTTGCTGCAGTTAAGAAGAAGCAGTTGTGCGGTAGTTTACAAGAAGGATGGCATCAAGCTACTTTTAATTACTGTACAATTGAATATTTTTTCTTTTTTTTGGATCTTTGCTGGTAGAGGCTGTGCAATAAACCCAGTGGATACCTCTGATCCTTTCCTGATCTTTAAACACCTTGTTTTGATTCTCCCATACTCTTTTCTGTTGGGATGAAATTTCCTTATTCCTAGACAAATACCTAGATCAAAAATTCATTATACACAGAAAATCAGACTGAATTTTCATTTTCTCATTCAGTATTTTTATTTTTTGCCTAATTCTACAATGAACACCAATCTGCTTATAACAGATATGTTTGTCATCAAGCAGAAAAAATATTTAGCGATATGACTTGTATATCAATAAAGTATGTTGATTTCATCTCATCATGATATTTTGTTACAGTTAACAAACTATATTGAATTCCTTTTTGAGTTTTAGTATGGAAGTATATGAAATTTTCATTCTCTTAGGAGACCAAGGTTTTTTTGAGTCAATAATAATGGTGCTGTATATTTGACTAAAGACAGTAATTATGCTTTATTTTGATTCACTGATAAAATTTTAATGAGCTTAACAATCAACTCTTAGCTTATATACTTGGTGTGTTCACTATTGCCTGTTACAGGATTTTTGATGTAACAGATGGACCTGTCTTCTTTACTAGGAATATCAAGTCTACAGATCAGAAATGTCATTCATAAACCAGTTTTATAATGGGAGGTAACATATACTAGCAAGTGCCTTTATGTTCTCCATTTTTAATTCACATTTTTATTGCAGAAAAATATTAAACAGCTAATTAACAACCTTTTAGACTTTAAAACATATTTGTGCTGCCAGGCCTAACTCAATCCAACCACAAGTCATTGTATCAACTCACTGTCATGGTTACAGGGGTTCCAGATCAAATTCTTCTTTCTTCTCAACAAATTCTGATTTTGAGATTAACTTTGGAAATGGATATTAAATATTAAACTTTATGATAAAAATGAATAAAATGGTTAAGGTCAAAACCTAAGGAAAAATTGTTAGTCAGGAGTTAGTCAGCTTTGTTCAAGCCTTGGTGTATATCTCAAATGATCCTGTACTACTCTGTAGTAGACTTAATCAGAAAACTAACATGCTGGTAAGTCCTCATGCTCAAGAACAGGAAAAGCTAAACAGTGTCTTGCCTCATGTATGTGCTGTTTTCTGAAGGGTTTTCATAGCACTTTCCTATTCTGCTCTTGACTGACATCAGTATTCTTTGCTTCTGCAAAGCATTAAAAACTATTGCCAACCTGGTCAATGTTAAAATCACAAAGAAAATCAGGTCTTGCATGCCCACAGTTCCCTCAGATTAAAAAGAATCTTCTTGATTTAAACAGTTTTGTATCTCTGCCTACTTCCTCAGCAGGCATGCTGAAAATGCCCCACAAATTACAGCAAGGAATCATTTAAATGTGATCAGATTGATTCTGGTTGGACTAGCAGAACTTTATGGACGAAGAGGCATACTCTTTTGTTGTTTGCACACAAGTACTTATCAAATATTTGAAAGCACTTACAGAACTTCCATGAAATTCCTTCTCTGTGATGAACCATAGAACCATTTAAGTTGGAAAAAGACCTTTAAGATCATCAATTCCAACCATTAACCTAATGCTGCCAAGTCCGCCACAAAACCATGTCCCTAAGCACCACATCTACATGTCCTTTAAATGCCTCCAGGGACGGTAACTCAACCGCTTCCCGGGGCAGCCTGTTCCAATGCTTGATAATCCTTTTGGTGAATAAATTTTTCCTCATGTCCAGTCTAAACCTCCCCTGGCGCAACTTGAGGCTGTTTCCTTTTGTCTTATCATCGCTTGTTACTTGTAAGAAGAGACTGACACCCACCTCACTACAACCTCCTTTCAGGTAGTTGTAGAGAGTGATAAGGTCTCCTCTCAGCCCCCTTTCTCTAGGCTAACCAGCAACCCCGGTTCCCTCAGCCGCTTCTTATATGACTTGTTCTCCAGACCCTTCACCAGCTTCGTTGGCCGTCTCTGGACACGCTCCAGCACCTCAATGTCCTTCTTGTAATGAGAGGCCCAAGACTGAACACAGTATTTGAAGTGCGGCCTCACCAGTGCTGAATACAGGGGCACAATCAGTTCCCTATTCCTGCTGGCCACACCATTTCTAATACAGGCCAGGACGCTGTTGGCCTTCTTGGCCACCTGGGCACACTGCCGGCTCACATTCAGCCAGCTGTCAACCAGCACCCCCAGGTCCTTTTCTGCTGGGCAGCTCTCCAGCCACTCCTCCCCAAGCCTGTAGCATTGCATGGGGTTGTTGTGACTCAAGAGCAGGACGTGGCACTTAGACTTTTTGCACCTCATACAGTTGACCTCAGAACATTGATCCAGCCTTTCCAGATCCCTTTGTAGAACCTTCCTGCCCTCAAAGACATCAGCAATCTCACTCAACTTGGTGTCATCTGCAAACTTACTGAGAGTGTATTCAATCCCCTCATCCAGATCATTGATAAAGATATTAAACAGAAACGGCCCCAGTACTGAGCCCTGGGGAACACCACTTGTGACCAGCCACCAACTGGATTTAACTCCATTCACCATAACTCTTTGGGCCCAGCCATCCAGCCAGTTTTTACCCAACAAAGAGTACATCCATCCAAGCCATGAGCAGCCAGTTTTTCCAGGAGTTTGCTGTGGTAAATGGTGTCAAAGGTTTTACTAAAGTCTAGGTAGACAACATCCACAGCCTTTCCCTCATGAACTAAACAGATCCACCTTGTCACAGAAGGAGATCAAGTTGGTCAAGCAGGATGTCTTTCGTAAAACCATGCTGACTGGTCCTGATCCCTTGGTTGTCCTGCATATGCAATGCGGCAGCACTCAAGATGATCTGCTCCATAACCTTCTGGGGCACCGAGGTCAGACTGAGAGGCCTGTAGTACCCTGGATCCTCCTTCCAGCCATTCTTCTAGATGGGTGTCACATTTGTTAACCTCCAGTCAACTGTTACATCCCTGGATAATCAAGACTGCTGATAAATGATTGAAAGTGACTTGGTGAGCACTTCTGCCAGCTCCCTCAGTACCCTTGGGCAGATCTCATCTGCCCCCATAGATTTATATGTGTCTAAGTGGTGTAACAGGTCGCTAACCATTTCCCCTGGGATTATTAGGAGCTTCATTCTGCTCCCTGCCTCTGTCTTCCAGCTCAGGGGCTGGGTACCTGGAGAACAACTGGTCTCACTATTAAAGACTCGGGCAAAGGCGACTTTAGATACCTCAGCCTTTTGCTCATCCTTTGTCACTGTGTTTCCCTCTGAATCCAGCAAAGGATAGAGACTGTCCTTAACCCTCCTTTTGTTGCTAATGTATTTATAGAAATATTTTTTATTGTCTTTTACAGCACTAGCCAAATTAATTTCTAGTTGGGCTTTGGTCCTTCTACTTTTCTCCCTGCATAACCTCACAACATCCTTGTGGTCCTCTTGAGTTGCCTGCCTTCTTCCAGAGGTGATAAACTCTTTTTTTTTCTGAGTTACAACCAAAGCTCTGTGATCAGCCAGACTGGTCTTCTTCCCTGCCAGCTCATCTTCCAGCACATAGGACAGCCTGCTCCTGTGCCTTTAATATTTCCTTCTTGAGGAATGTCAGGCCTTCCTGGACTCCTTTGCCCTTCAGGACTGCCTACCAAGGGACTCTGTCAACCAAGCTCCTAAACAGGACAAAATCTGTCCTTGGGAAATCCAGGATAACAGTTCTGCTGACTCCTTATTTCTCCAAGAATTGAAAACTCTATCACTTTGTGATCACTATGCCTAAGACGACTTCCAACCGTCACATCACCCACAAGTCCTTCCCTGTTCACAAACAACAGGTCCAGCAGGGCGCCTTCCCTAGTTGGCTTACTCACCAGCTGTGTCAGGAAGTTATCTTCCACATATTCCAGGAACCTCCTAGACTATTTCCTTTCTGCTGTATTGCATTTCCAGTAGACATCTGGTAAGTTGAAGTCCCCCATGAGAACAAGGGCTAGCATTTGTGAGACTTCTCCCAGCTGCTTATGGAATATTTAATCCGTCTCTTCATCCTGGCTGGGTGGTCTATAACTCATTCCCACTATAGTATCTTCCTTGTTGGCCTTCCCCCTGATTCTTACCCATAAACACTCAATACTATCATCACCATCATTAAGCTCTAGACTAGCAAAACACTCCCTAACATACAGGGTTACCCCACCACCTCTCCTTCCTTTCCTATCCCTTCTGAAGAGTTCATAGCCATCTATTGCAGCAGTCCAGTTGTGTAAGTCATCCCACCATGTTTCTGTGAAAGCAACTGTATAATAGTGTTCCTGCTGAACAATGACTTCCAGCTCCTCCTGTTTGTTACATATGCTGTGTGCATTGGTGTAGATGCATTTCAGTTGTGGAGAGAAGCCCTAATTCCTGTGTGATGGTTCTCAGGCACTTCTGTGGTGTCTAACACATCAATAACCTTTCAGTCTTTGCTGCTGCATGGATCTCCATCCCCTGGTTCAACTGAGATGGCAGACCAAAGGACCTCACTAGTACATCGTCCCTCAAATGTTAGCCTGCTGGCTCGAGACTTATCTCTAGTGAGCCTGGCTTTATCCCCTTCCCCCTTCAAATCTAGTATAAAGCTCTTTCAATAAGCCCTGCTAACTCCTGTGGAAAGATCCTTTTCCTGCTTTGAGACAGGTTTACCCCATCTGTTGTCAGCAGGCCTGGTGTCGTGTAAACCAATCCATGACCAAAAAATCCAAAATTCTGCCAGTGACACCAGGCTTGGAGCCAGGTGTTGATCTGCTGGCTCTTCCTGTTTCTTCCCTCATCATTCTGTGCAACTGGAAGGAGAGAGGAGAACACTGTTTGTGCTCCTGATCCCTTACCAGTCATCCCAAGAACCTGAAGTCTCTCTTGATTGCCCTTGGACTTGTTTCAATTTCAACATTGCTTACCTGAAAAATCAGTAATAAATAATAATCTGAGGGCCGTACCAGGGTAGGAAGTTTTCTCTTCACATCTTTAACCCAGGCCCGAGGGGGGCAGCAGACTTCCCTAAGAAGTGGGTCTGGTCTGCATATTGGGCCTTCTGTTCCCCTCAGAAGGGAGTCTTTTATGGCAATGACCCATCCTTTTTTTCTTTATGGAAGAGTTTTGATGCAGGGCATAGGCCGACAACCTCGGTGACACCTCCAAGATAGATGAACCGCTGTGCTTGTTATTCTTTGGTTCCACTTGCAGACCCTTATACCTATTACACTAGAGCACCTGGGAATATGAAGTAGTCACTGAGGCGGTGCACATGCTGCGCCAGATGGGAACTTGTCACCATTGCCTGCTGTCTCTTAAGTCACTGTGTTCAGCTGGGCGAAGAGAGGACAGGGAATCCTTCATATCAGGCATTTTGTCTGCCTCTTGGGCCTGTCTCAGAGAAGGCAGGGTGCAATTTCAGTAGCCTCTCTCTTTTGCATTCCCTGATACCCCTCAACCTAATCACCTCCCCCCAGAGCTCTGTCACTAAGCAGAGGAGAGGAGTTCCTCTACCTGGGTGCACCTCCCACAGGTGTGCTCACTACTGTCATCTGATACTGGCATAAGAGTAGGGCACAGTCTGCAGCCTAACACCTGAATGACAACATGTTCCCACTGGAGCTCTGTCTGGGAAGCAGCGCCAGCCGTGGTGGGTGCAGAGCTTAGACAGTCCCTGGCTTTCTGCTGGGTGGATACCGCTGCTCCCTGGTTGAACTGGCAGACCTTCCACGGGGACTGCTGCTCCATGACCTTGCTGACACACCACTCCCTGTTTGCCTGTCCTGTTCTAGTGCACCCTAAGAGCTTCTTTCATATGTGGTGGGGGTCTTGGCTGCTGTTGCTCCTGGCCCCACACAGGTCTCATCAGCTGCTGTGGCATGAGCTGCGAGCTCCTGGCAGCTCTCTCGGCTCCCCTGGAGGTTCTCACAGTTCGGGAACCCCCGCTGTGTACCACATTAGAGCACTCTGCTGCAGATCGTGCTGGCACCAGATCAGCTTGCTTCAGAGACTGAGTTAAAGCCAAACATTGACTCTCTAATTTGATAAAGAAATATGAGTGATTTTTTTTATTGTAGCTTTAATGGATTGATACCAGATAAGTATGTCAGATATCTCATACTGCTCTCTTTGTACAGTGCTGTGATTGAGTAGTGTTATTACTCAATAATATATTTAAGGTGTTTTTATTAAGCTTTTATAAAAATGTTCTTGAAATACATAAAATGATTTTACAAGTATCTGGTCCTATGACTTATTCAAGCCTTTGTCTCTCCCAGTGTTTTTACTTTCTTCTAATCATATATGTTAAAGCAGACAAGAATACCCATCATCTTGTGCTCAGTACTTTATATGATTTTTGGCAAGGGAGAGTCTGCACATCAAAGGCTTACACTATAAGAAAGTATAACATTCTACAGAATAATCAGGAGTTTATTTTACATAAGAGCCCTAAATATGTCATTAGGCATGTAAGAGATTTTCAAAAGCATCTAAGCAGATTAGGTATCTAACTCACATTGACTTTAGGATAGTCAGATGTCTTTGGGAGCTGTGAAATCGAAAATATGGCAAGACAGATGATGTTGGAATTGCCAGAGTGGAGTGACACCTCTAATGTTATATCAAAAAGCTGATCTGTTCGGCTGGTGGAGAGTAAAAGTTGATTGGGCAGAAGTGAATGATCTGTAGAAAGATGGAATAATTTAAGAGATAATTAATGAAATCTGTGCATGTAAGGTAAGAATCAAAGTCTTAACGCTATTATGAATACACTATGATGAATACCATGGCGATTGCATAAAGTCAGGATACAGCTCTCCCAAAACTGTCTCTTTTATCCAATGTGATTTGCTTCATGAAAGTTTATAAACAATGACAATAGAGAAAATTACATCAAAAACAGAAAGAAAAGCTTATCACAGGTAACACAAGATGACAATTTCATCATACTGTAGAGGAGCTATCTCAAAAATAAAGACAAAATCCTACAACAAGAGAGGACTTGCTAAATTTCTGTGTGCACTGTTTTGTGGTCTAGCAATTTGTTATGCTGTAGAAATCACACAAGTAGCATCTGAATAGAACAGGTCTATCAGACAGAAAATGTTTTGGTGTTGTTTTCAGTGAAATTCACAAAGCATGCCCTTAGATCCCACATAGTGTTCAGGTGAGACCATGCCCAAAGACTTTTGCCTTTGCTTAAATCTTTCTTCAATGATAATTGAAACAAACAAGATTTCCTGTCCTTAAGATATTTAAGACTTTCACCAATTTCAATCAGCATTGGGTCAGACACTGGCAATTTTACCACTGTGGAATTTTTATTTGACTGTAAAACTACCCACTGCATTTGGTATAATCAGTAGGATCTTAAAACTGCAAGACTATTAAAAAAAAATATTAAAAAGCAAGCTAAGTCTTCAGGTTTAAATATTTAAAATAAAAGATCACTGAGCTGACTACTTGACATCCTACAGAGACTACCACCTCCTTCTTCTCTTTAGCAGTGATAGGTATTTCATATGTCTCCTTCTGAACAAGTTTTTCTCTCAGTGTTGAGGTCCATAGTCATATGATATCCATATTAATAATAAAATTCTCTGTGTTTTCTAATGAAGAAAGTCTCTCTCTATATATATGTATATAAATCTGATTGAATACTACTTCAAATTTTTCCCTATTACAATAGTATTTTTAGACACAGGCAAACAAAACCCATATAAAAAGGGGCAAAACCTTCATTGGTAAAAAAATGTGTACTAACTCCCTGGTGTACAAATTATATCTTCTTTCTGTTACATCTGTTATTCTTGCAAAATTAATTAAATAAAAAGTTAGAACACAGACACAAATGAGAAATGGGATAAATGCAGTTTTTCTGGCAGAAACTGTTCCATTTAGCTTGAAATCACATCCTCCTTTCACTGTAGTAGGTCTTACTTGTAAGAAAACTTCAAGAGTGTAGCCTTCAAATCAGACATGGATACCAGAAGTTCATCCCCACTTCCCCTGTAAATGTGTTCGCATCCACATTGCTAATGGGCCACATCACTGACAAATTTGCCCTAACTCCCTGGCCACTGGTTCTGTGAATACCTGGGGATACCTGGGGGGCTGGAGGTACTCATGCTCCTCCTATTTGAAGCTCTTTCATGACACAGTGTTTGTTGGAGCACAAGCAGAATCTAGATGTGGTGTATTTCAGGAAAGTGTCCTACCTTCAGACTGAAGAATCACTTAAACTTTTTTTTTTTTTTAATAGAACAAATAAGTCTGTGTATTTTGTAGATAAGTCTATAAGTTTTTGGTAACAATCTCTCATTTAGAAAACAGGATCCCTATTTCACGCCTTCACTATTTCCTCTAAATAATATTTGGCTGTGAGGTTTGAACATACTCAGTAACGAGTTGGACACAGATCCCTAACTTGAAGAAAAGTTTCATAGAACTACCTTCAAACAAAGCTGTCATAGCTCCAGCTTTTCTCTCACATGACTTCCCCTAGAAAGACAAATCCCTACAAATGAGAGGAATTTTGTCATTCACCTGGGATTTCATTAGATCTTACTGAGTTTCAAAAATCTATAAATCCTATACAAATGGCCATGGCACCTGCACACATCATCTCAGAATCACACAACCACAGAATCATTAAGGTTGGAAAAGACCTTCAAGATCAAGTCCAACCATCAAGCCAACATCACCATGCACACTAAACCATGTCCCCAAGTGCCACGTCTACACGTTTATTGAACACTTCCAGTGATGATGACACCACCACCTCCCTGGGCAGCCTGTTCCAATGCTTGACCACTCTCTCGGTGAAGAAATTTTTCCTAATATCCAGTCTAAACCTCCCCTGGCACAACTTGAGGCCATTTCCTCTCGTCCTATCGCTAGTTACTTGGGAGAAGAGACCAACACTCACCTCACCACAACCCCCTTTCAGGTAGTTGTAGAGAGCGATAAGGTCTCCCCTCAGCCTCCTCTTCTCCAGACTGAAAAACCCCAGTTCACTTATCCGCTCCTCATAAGACTTGTCTCCAGAGCCTTCACCATCTTCGTTGCCCTTCTCTAGACACACTCGAGCACCTCAGTGTCCTTCTTGTAGTGAGGGGCCCAAAACTGAACACAGTATTCAAGGTGCAGCCTCAGCAGTGCTGAGTACAGGGGTACAATCACTTTCCTACTCCTGCTGACCACACTATTTCTGATACAGGCCAGGACGCTGTTGGCCGCCTTGGCCACCTGGGCACACTGCTGGCTCAAATTCAGCCAGCTGTCAACCAGCACCCCCAGGTCCCTTTCCGCCGGGCTGCTCTCCAGTCACTCCTCCCCAAGCCTGTAGCGTTGTATGCGGTTGTTGTGACTGAAGTACAGGACCCTGCACTTGGCCTTATTAAACTTTATACAGTTGATCTCCACCCATCAATCCAGCCTGTCCAGATCCCTCTGCACAGACCTTCCTACCCTCCAGCAGATCAACACTCCCACCCAGCTTGGTATCATCTGCAAACTTTCTGAGGGAGCACTCGATCCCCTCATCCAGATCACTGATAAAGATGTTGAACAGGACCAGCCCCAGAACCGAGCCCTGGGGAACACCACTTGTGACCACTGCCACCAGTCGGATTTAACGGCGTTCACCACAACTCTCTGGGCTTGGCCGTCCAGCCAGTTCTTTACTCAGTGAAGAGTAAACCTGTGTAAGCCACAAGCCACCAGTTTCTCCAGAAGAATGCTGTGGGAGACGCTGTCAAAGGCTTTACTAAAGTCCAGGGGAGACAACATCCACAGTCCTTCCCTCATTCACTAGGCGGGTCACCTGGTCATAGAAGGAGACTGGGTTGGTCAAGCAGGACCTGCCTTTCATGAACACATGCTGGCTGGGCCTGATCCCTTGATTGTCCTGCACATGCCCTGTGAGCACTCTCAAGACGAACCTCTCCATGAGCTTCCCCGGTACGGAAGTCAGGCTGACAGGCTTGTAGTTCCTGGGATCCTCCTTCCAGCCTTACTTATAGATGGGCATCACACTGGCAAGCCTCCAGTCCTCTGGGACCTCCCCTGTTTAGCCAGGACTGCTGATAAATGATGGAGAGTGCCTTGGCAAACTCCTCTGCCAGCTCTCTCAGTACTGTTGGGTGAATCCCATCAGGCCCCATAAAATTGTCTGTATCCAGCTGGCACAGCATGTCCTTAACTACTTCCTCCTGGGTTATGGGGAGTTTGTTGTGCTCTCCATCTCTGTCTTCCAGCTCAGGGGGCTGAATACCCTGTGGATACCTGGTCTGGCTATTAAAGACTGAGACAAAGGTGGCATTAAGTACCTCAACCTTGTCCTCATCCTTGGAGACAATGTTCCCTGCCATATCCAGTAAGGGATGGAGATTCTCCTTGACTCTCTTTTTGTTGTTAATATATTTGTAAAAACTTTTTTTGTTATCCTTTATGACTGTGGCCAGATTGAGTTCTAGCTGGGCTTTTGCCTTTCTAATCAATTTCTGTTTGACCTAACGAGATCCTTGTACTCTTCGCTGAGTTGCCTGCCCCTTCTTCTTTTCCCTGAGTCCCAGCAAAATCTCCCTGTTCAGCCAGGCCGGTTGCCTTCCCCGCCAGCTCTTCTTACAGCACATGGGGACCACCTGCTCCTGTGCCTTTAAGAGTTCCTTCTTGAAAACTGTCCAGCCTTCCTGGACCCTTTTGCCCTTCAGGACTGTCTCCCAAGGGACTCCCTCAACCACTGACCTGAACAGGCTAAAATCTGCCCTCCGGAAGTCCATGGTAGTGGTTTTGCTGACCCCTCTCCTTACTTCACTCAGAATCGAGAATTCTGTCGTGTCATCTGTACAGTCATCCGTACAGTTAAGTGCATTAAGAGTCATGTATCTCAGGCTGTGGGCTTTGGAAGCAGCAGCTGTGAGTTTAGTGTATTTGAGCAAAATAATGAAAATACAGTTCTTGCAAGACTCTGCAGTGATGCAGGTAATCTCCTTTGTGGAAAAAAGACAAAGTGGCCCAATGCATAGTTCTGGTAACTAGGACTCTGTATAGGTGAATTTCATCTTGGCAAGTCTAAAGGTGTTCTTCCTATGATTTATGTAAACTTTCATGTTGTTTTTCTATACTGAGAGCTCCCCCCTCATTTTCAGCAGTAAGAGAGTTCATTTGAAGGAAAGGGATTTCCCGAATCTTCTTATTCTGTCACTTCCTCAAGCAGCCAAACAGTATTAACAAGTTTGTAAACATTAGGAGATCTCCAGTTTGGGGAATTTTATAGATTGCTTGTATCTCCTCCTTCTTCTCTCTCATAACATAGCCAGGTATGGCATCAAGACTTTTTAATAGTTTCTTTGTTTATTTTGTTTGAAATTGTTTTGAAAATGAACCTGATCTAGCCATAAAATTATGTGTTTTTAAACATCTGATCACGTTTCTTTGTAACTTTTTTCTTTTATCTTCTGGCTAATTACTTATATGGAGCAGGCAGTTAGGTGACCAAACAAATGTGTTTTCATTCTTAATGGTACCCCAGCTGAGAGAAATACAGATAATAGCTGTTTAACAGTTTAGACATCAGACACTATTTTCCAAGTAGAGATTCTGCCAGCAAAAACAGGAATGCGAAAAATCTATAGGCCTTTCTTTACAGTTAATTAAGCATGTACAAGTTTTTGTTTTGGTTTGTTTTATTTGCTTGTTTTTGTCTTAGGAAATTCAATACAATTGCATGATGAAAAGTTGTTCTCTGATACATTTTTATTTTTGCTCCTCCCTTCCAGTCTTCTATGTGAAATATGACCACATTTTTCATTACCCATTTCAGGTCCTTCAGGCTTCATAATAGCTGTCTGATGCAACAATTAATAGCCAATTTAAATATAAATATCAGGCTATCTCCAGTTCTGGCAAGAATCATTGATTTAATTTCCTAATGACAGAAGAATTAAGTAATAGGCCCTAAGTAGGAATGCAGGCAACCATGTGAAACCATGTGCCAAATTGATATTTCAGCAACTCTGATAACTTCTTAAGATGATGGCCATGGGATGTCACAGAGCCGAATAATAAATCCTCTGTCTGCTACTTTCATACTTCTTCTTTAAAGTTATTTTTCTATTGCAAAATTGATTGGCATTTGTGTTGACAGAGAGTGTCATCTTTAGTAGTGTTTAAATTAAGAAGCTTACAATGTTACTAAATGTGAAAAAGTAAAGCAGATCATCTTGCACAATAAGCAGGCAGATAAAGGAGGCTGGAATCCATTTCACACAGGGCCAGCCCAAGTCTGACATATCATTTAAGCTCGTTCATGGCAGGATACAGAACTTAGTTACTGCATAGGCCTATAGACAGGAAGATTTTCACAAAAAAGAGGTAAATTGGAAAAGTAGGCCCAAAAGCACAAAATGCCAATAGGAGCAGAACAAATATATTTGAGGGCTGACATAAACTTCTGACTGCCGTGAGGATTTTGGGGAGGAAGGGTAAAACCACAAAGTAGTCATGAATCATCTGTGAAATATTCATGGTCATATATGCTTTCAAGTGATTAAAAAGGGTCAGTGAGATTCAAATAAGAACAGTGAGATTTAAATAAGAAAATCAATGTTAGTTATGCATATAGGTTAGATTTTATACTTTCAAATGAACAGAGAAATTCTTGAAATTAATTAATGGCTGTGCGGTTAAATTATTTCAGTGGCAGTTTTACCCCTGGTTTTAGAGGACCAAAAAACCATATCTTACCTACTTCCTGAAAAATATCACTGATCCAATGCAATCTTAACATAAGTTGATGTTTTTCTCCTATCCTTGTAGTGCACTAAGAACTGTATGGATTTCAGCTAGTAACATCCAACTTGCATATACTTCAGCACACTCCTTTACTCTAGATTTTGTTCCAGAAAACTACTACAGAGGTTTGGGTTTTTTTCTATTCCTTGTGCTTGACCAAAATACACAGGCTTTTCAGATTGTCTTGAATATCAAACAAGCTGGGAATGCTCCTTGGTAACAATGGTGCAGCTCTATTCCAACTTTAGGTTCTTAAAACAGCTTACGTATTAGCTGTTTGTAGTGCTTGTAACATGAAGAAAAAAGCTCTACCTGAAACATAGACAGTGTAACTCCTGAATGACACTAAGAATCAGGATCAGCACTCTGAAAAGGATTTGTTAAGCAGTATATGAAGGCAATTTACAGAATTATGCTGCTGTTGTTCTTCTGTATACTATGATTCCTAGTGATTTTCCACTGTGCCTAAGGAATCTGGTTTTGGACAAACAAATGACTTTGAAAGTGAATGCAGACGAGGTGTTTGGAAAATTACACTCTCAGGTACAGAAATAGGGTGGATACTCCATAAACAAGATGTGTATCTTCCCTGAAGCATTTCTGTTCCAGAACTCATTTGCAGGTTTGCAACAAGCTTTGTGTAAAGGGAGCACACATTGTTTTTGCTGCAAGAAGAAACCAGGGACTGGATTGTGAGGATGTACATCTCACTAATGTATAATTGTGAAATGCATATTCCAAGCCCCCTCCCCACTACCCAAACCCCACTAAACCCAACAAATGAACTGAAGAAATATGAGTTTTTCTAACACTGTATATCTAGGCATTTGTGACATTTTAATAGGTGAAGGGAAAAATAACCTTGTGAAATAACGATTAGGGTACTTTAATACTACAAGTAATAAAACACAGTGGTTATGAAGTTTATACTTTCAGGCACTACTTCAAAGAGAAAAAAATACAGCTGGAGCTGATGATCCCTGTGGGAGTTAAAAAGACCCTTATATTAGTAAAAGAGATACCTAATGCATCTGAAATATCTGAAGTCATTTGAGACATTAATTCTTTCTTCAGGTACTGTAATGGCTGTATCAGAATTTTCTCTGAGTAGTAAAAACGTTGAAATAGTCAAAGAAATAAACCTTATAATTTATAATGAGTGAGATAATTCTAAATAAACAGCATAATTCAAAATGTGAACAAAAGAACCAGATACTTAACCTTACTAAAAGGTCAAATTCAGCCTTCAGATACATGAACTTTGAAGCAATGCTCATGGGCAGAGTTTAGGCCCTGATGTACCTAGTACAAATTTAGCAAATATATTGTTGAACCTGTGGCTCTGTAGAGAGATTTCAAAGTCATGTGTGTTAACTATACTGCATGGGGAATAGGCCTTTGTGAAAGAACTCAAGAGGATTGAAAGTAATTCGCTGTTGGAGGTAATGATAGTCCTGACAATTTCTGACAGTTTAAGGTGACAGGACTGAAATAATTTATTAACATGTAACTTACAGTTACATTGATGAAAATAATTTGAGTGTGGAATTATATGGAGAGTTACTGGTGCTCTGACATTAAGTTTATTCAACCTACCATTTTCAGTTGCATGTCATATTTCCAGACTTCAAAAGTGTGGACTGAATAAATTGATACTTGGCTTAAAATGGATTTTTATTATTATTATTTTTAGTGTTCAGAAAAACTGCAAGGGATTTTAATTTTGTTATGTTTGGGGGAGCAAGGTTAACAACGCATACTGTAGGTAGTTTGTGGGGTTTTGGTTGGTTTTTTTTTTTTCCATTACTCTTTAGAAAAATTTTCTTGTAACAAGTGTATCATATTTGGCAGGAAAAGTTCAGGGGTGCAAATGGTGCCTTACTAGAAATCCTTCCCTGCTCACCTTTGTTTAAATTACTGGAAATTGCTATTTGGGGAAAAAAACAAAACCAAAACCAAACAACCACAAAACAAAGAAACAAACAAATGAACAAACAAACAAAAGCAACCCAGAAATCCAGACAAAAAACACACAGGGAGGGGACAGTTATTCTTGTGTATTGAGTGTGAATGTTTAAAGTGTTCCAACACTGATTTTTGAGATACATGTTCAGTTTCCTCATCCACCTGGGAGGAATTAAGACCAACAACCTGGGAAAATGCTTTAGGCAAAAAGGTTTGAACTGTTTTTGTGTAGGAAACTAGGCAGGAAGAAAAAATTAATATCTCTGAGACTCTTCCATTGTGCACTGAAAATGAACATGATTTCCTAGTCTGCTGTGTAGGGCACTGAATAAATGGAGGTTTGTAGGTCCCAATCCCCAATTCAAAGCCTGGTTATGTAGCTTAGTGAGTGATCTTCTTCATATAAAATACATATCCAGTCACTGAAGCTTAGACATATTTCTTGGTTCTTGCCAGAGCAGCAGCAGCTGGTAATCAGTCCCGTCTGATATTGCAAAAAAGAGAATGTGGGTTTCATCCAACATAACAGTAAATCCTATGACAGCTGGAAAGCCATTGAATATAAAGGAAATAGGGAACTCTATTTCCATGCAAAACCTACAAGGAAGTGGTAGTTCTCAATACAGGAGTCTAAGGAAGGTGAGGGAGAGAAAACTACAAGGAGAGGTTTTGGATTCAGATTGTCTGAGGAGGCAATCAGAGGCTAGCTGGCAGGTAAGCAAGGTTTCAGTATTTCAGCCTTGGGTGCTCAGATACATTAGTTTGGGGGATTTAAATACTTATTTTCCTGATAAGTTCCACTTTAACTTCCTAAATATCATTCCATATAAACAGTTAGAAATATGTCTCATTGATTTCAATGGGAATGAAGGTTCCAAATTCCTGAGTGAGCTGGGGTGACCGACAGCTTCTGGTTTCTCTTCCCTTATGGAGAAGCCCCACTTTTGTCCCTCCACAACACATGCACTGTGGGCCTTAGTGAAGTTATTAAGTCATTTGTCTCTGAAATGGAAATTAGAATGGAAGCGTAATTGTACTGCCATGATACTCTTTTTCACACACTTATCTCTCATCTGAAACCATGTATTCACTTATTCATCATCATTCGTAGCAAATTAAGTTAGATGCTCCTCTTTTAATTTCCAATATCTTAAATTTTTTTTAATATAGTGGTATTACTCAAAGGCTCTGGCTGTACTTTAAGATGCTCATCACCTTGCAATGGTTAGCATTAACAAGATTTGCCTGTTTGCGTAGCTGAAAAGCTTTATTGACAGATAGTAATCACATTAAGACTTTCTTTTTAAAAAATGCATGCAGTCAATGTGTTTTAGCAATGTAGTATTTCAGTCAAAGCCATGTACAAATTCAGGTTCAGCTGAAATAACACTACCTTTAGAACACAAATTCGTCTTTAAAGTATAAAGAAACCAAAGGAAAGTTCTTTGTAGAAATCCATACATTGATTTAAGGAGAGCTTTTAAGTTGTGGTAGTGTTTTACCTGCTATGTATTCTTATCAAGATGAAGAAATACAAATAATTTTCTTTCTTGTATTGTATTTTTCATTTTAGGTCCCCACTAGAGAGCAAGGCAGATATTTCCAGTACTGTATAGTGTGATTTTGACATGGGACAATAGTGTGGTAAGAATTGTGTAATATTTGAGGGGCATAGCTAGATATTAGAAAAGATCTTACGCTGTTAGAAGAATCTTATCTTATGATACTATAGACCTATATCCTGGTACTAGCATACTATTTCTTACCATGGATTCTTTCTTTGACAGAAATATCATATCCTGTACTTCAGTTTGCCTGTTGCTGTCATAAGCATTCATATGATCACAAAATTGGAAGCCACTGAGGCGAAGGGCTCTGGAGCGAAGGATCGTGCCGGAGGACCCTTCCTAAAGCGGCCAAACCGCGAAGGCGGCAGCACAGGGAGCGAGAGGGTGCCCCAGCCCCACCCCGGCCGGAGGAGCGGGCTCCTGACGAGCAGCAGCGCTGACTCAGCGCGGGCGGGGACAGGAGCGGCGGTGGCCAAAGCCCCTCACCTGCAATAGCAGCCCCCGGGAGCACGAGCGACCCGGAGTGCTGTGAACAGGGCGGGCAAAGAGGACGTGGTGCGTCAGAAGGACATGGCACGTCAGTTCGCGCGGGCAGGGCGTGCAGGGAAGGCGTGCGGGCGGGGCGCAGTCGTCCCCCCTCAGCACTAGGTGTTCTCTGACAAGTGGCCATCGTCCTCCCAGAGGAGGCTCAGCCATGGTCGCCACTCGGCTGAAAACCGGGGCCAGAAAGAATGGGGCGACACAGACAGAGCTCCCGCTCAGGCACGCGGCTGTCCAAGTATCCGGCTGCAAAGAGTGCCTGAGCCTGTCGGTTGTACCAGAGACCAGAGGAGACACCACCTGTGTGCGGTGCGACCAGATGAGCGACCAGGTGAGCAGAGCTGACAGAGGAAGTGGAGAGGCTGAGGAGCATCAGGGAGTGTGAGAGGGAGAGAGATCAGTGGAGCCGCACCCGGCCATCCCTGAAGCAGGGGCAGCTGGTGGAGGCTCCACAAGCAGCAAGGGATCCCCTGCCTCTTGCTGCCGAGCAGAAGAAGGGGACCTAAGAGATGAGGGGAAATGGAAGCAGGTCCCTCCTCGGAGAGGTCGGCGAATCTCCTCCCGGCCTCCCTCACCGTCCCAGCTGCCCTTACACAACAGGTATGGGGCTCTGGAACATGAGGGACAGGAACATGAGGACCCTGACGAAGGTCCATCCAAGGGGGTGCCTAGGGTGAGTCAATGAGCCCCACGCATCAAGACGTCCTCTGTTAAGAAAAAAAGGAGGGTAATTGTCGTAGGCGACTCCCTTCTGAGGGGTACCAGAGGGCCCAATATGTCGACCAGACCCAACTCACAGGGAAGTCTGCTGCCTCCCTGGGGCCTGGGTGAGAGATGTCACCAGGAAACTCCCTGGTCTGGTTCAGCCCACTGATTGCTACCCCCTGGTGGTCCTACAGGTTGGCAACGATGAGGTTGCACTAAGAAGTCCAAAGGCAGTCAAAAAGAACTTGAGAGCTCTGAGGCGACTGGTCGATGGAGCGGGAGCACAGGTAGTGTTTTCATCAATCCCTTCAGTGACAGGGAAGAATGTTGAAAGGAATAGGAAAGCACATCTGATCAACACATGGCTCAGGGGCTGGTGCTGTCATCAGAATTTTGGATTTTTTGACCACAGGGCGGTTTACACGGCACCGGGCCTCCTCGCAGCAGATGGAGTGCAACTATCTCCAAGGGGGAAAAAGATTCTCGCTTATGAGTTGGGGAGAGGGCTTTAAACTAGGTTGGAAGGGGGGAGGGGATAAAACCAGGCTCACTAGAGTTTAGCTTAGGGGTGGCGTGCCAGAGTTGAAATCGATAGTCCAGCTCAAGTGCATCTACACCAATGCACGCAGCATGGGCACCAAACAGGAGGAGCTGGAAGCCATTGTGCAGCGGGACAACTATGATGTAGTTGCCATCACAGAAACATGGTGGGATGCTTCTCATGACTGGAGTGCTGCAATGGATGGCTATAAGCTCTTCCAAAGGGATAGGCAAGGAAGGAGAGGTGGTGGGGTGGCTCTGTATGTTACGGTCTGTTTTGATTGCATAGAAATCGAAGATTGTGAAGACCAAGTAGAGTGCTTGTGGGTAAGGATGAGGGGGAAGGCCAATGAGGCAGATATCTTGCTGGGAGTCTGTTACAGGCCACCCAACCAGGATGAAGAGACAGATGAGACATTCTTGGAGTGTGCCTTAACCAACAAACTCCTGGTGAAGATGGGATAGCATTTGTTTCCCTACCTCTACCTGAAAATGTGTCATTGTGAAAAGAATACAAGATCTAAACGAGCAGAGTGTGAATTTAGTAATCTAGCAAGGCTGCTGAGGGCACTGCTCGCTTCCTCATTCTTTTTCTATCATCCTAACATGCACTTTAATACTCCCCTTACTCTCTTGTACTTTATCCCAATTAAAAGAAAATGATGACTCTGATACAATGATGTTGTAAATGTCACAGTACTGTAGGATTTCAGCAGTTCTGAATTTTTTAGCAGCTTAGAAGCTCTGCAGAACAATTTCCGATTTGCATTTCATCACTACCATAATGGAGGAACAGCAGTAAGCTTGCAAATTAAAGCTTGCTAGATTAGGGAATTTGTGCACAAGATTTGAAATCTCTCATGAATAGCTTACTGCAGCTCTACAAATCATTCTGTCAAAGCAAATTGTGCTGTTAAAATACGCATTTAAAACAATGTTACCCAAATAGGTAATATGGAGGTAATTGAAAAACCCGAAGTGCATACAAATAATTGGAAAAAGTGATCAGTGAGGGAAAAAAGAACTAAATGAAAAAAAAATAAAACAAACCCACAAACAAAACCAAGGGAAATGTAAATAAACATTACTATAGGAAGAAAAAATATCATTTACTTTATCACCAACTGCAAATAAACCATATACTTTGGGTTTTAACTTCTCACCTATTCTGCACGCAGTGCTATCTACTGAGATGTGATAGGAAATCATAGGAAAAAATACAGAAAACTTTATGTATCATAAGTCTCCCACTGAAAAGCAATGAGAAATGTGTATTCTTCTGCAAATGCCCAGAAAACATCCAGCTAGGAGCTCTTCATTTCATTAAATGGCATCATTGATTTCCATTGGGAAGTTACAACCAAAAAAGAAAATTGAGGCCAATGACAAATGCTAATCCTATAACATTTTTTAAACTTGTTTGTTAAACATTAACATTGTTAACATTTGTTAAACATCATTGTATCAGAGTCATCATTTTCTTTTATTTGGGAGAAAGTACAAGAGAGTTAAATTAAAAACCCCAACAAATAAACCAAACATCTAACTTTTATGAACTTGCTATAGGCCCTAGTATCAGTATAGTAAAAAGACTTATCTGTTCAAGTATATATCAAAATGAACTGCATAAATTACTATGTATGCATACCTCTGGCACTCATCATAAATGCTAAGAAAAAACTTAAATAATAAATAAACTTTAATTAGTTTTCTTTCCTCCCCCCTCTCATGTATTAATAAGCAGAAGGCATAATTACTAAAAACAGATAAGAGATTTCTAGGTTCATATTTTTAAGTTTACAAATTATATACTGAATATCCAGTTCAAATCTCTATGTAACTAAGCTTTTAGGTGAGATAAAGATGCTAATTAAGGGTTCTGTTCACTAGATCTGTTTCCATTAAACACCTGGGCCAATATGGATCCCTTTTTCATATGCATAGAAAGAAAAAGAGAAAACTTTAATAGAAAAGCATGACCAGTGGGGTTTTATGGATTCAAATGAAATTTGATAAAAAGAAAAACACCCCTAAACAACACCACCTTTCTTCATTGAAAGGAAAATCACTGTTATCTGTATATAACAATGACTTTATACTGAAATTCTTTCTGTACCACATGTATAACAACTCATTTAAAATTAAATAAATACTTTGAATTAATTTAATCCTTTGTGACCTTTTATCTCCAGAGTTCTTAATCAAATGCCTCAATTGATTAATAGGTCTTTTTATGACCTAAATTATGTTGATCAAATCTTGTCCTTTTCCTCACTCTCTTTAAATATCCGTTAATCATAGAGCAGAAAAGAATATCACCAAATGTTTGTCCATTCTTTAAGACAAGCCTCATCCCTTAAAATAAGCATAGTGGAATACAGAAAACACAATTTATGAAATTTTCATTACAGTCACTTCACAAAATCGTAGGATGACTTTTGCTAAAAGTAATGCATCTACATTGCTCTTCCTATCTTCAGGGGCACATATTTAATGCATAGTTTGGTCCTCAAGATTTAAAGCCAAAGATGGGTTCTTTTTATTTCTTTGGTTTTGATGGTTTTGTACATATTGGCAGAGTTGGCATTCTAATATTTCCTTTTGAAGAAAATTATATGATTATAAGATATAACAAGAATTCCAGCTTCTATATCTAGAAATACTTCCACTTCAATCACTCTGTGGAAGTCCCAGTCCCTCATTATAATTTAGGATTGATTCTCTTTTATGCATTTAGAAAATAACGCCCAAAAAGTTTTGGAACTTTTCCCATATGTTTCCTTCACACTGATAAATGGGGCGTAGAATATCAAAGAAATGTGTCCTGTCTGCTTTTTCATATCAACCAGAGTTCCATTTTTGTTAAAATCACAAAACAAAACTTGTATGAAATTATTTTTACAGAACTACATGCAGACCTGTGGATCTTGTCATGACCCAAAATTTTAACACCTGTAATTGATCACTTCCAGATTAAACTATACACAGGAATATATTATTGACAACTATACTACTGCCTTTTTAATTCAGTGCAGTAAATCCATCTGTTTAAGCATCTATTGAAAACTGCAGAAGAAAGTAGAGTATTTGCATAACTCTTGTAGGCCCTGATACCAATTGGATATGACAGTTAAGCATATTTCAGTCATGGCAATATAATTTTAAATCACAGTTCTCTCTTTCTTCTCCCCTTCTCCTTCTTCCTTCTTACGCAAACCATAACTATGATCATATTTGTTTATTTATTTGTTTGTTTATTAATGTAAATTCATATTCCTGTTTAAGGTAGAGGTGAAAATTTTTTTATATGTAGCATGAGAAAGAATACAATTATGGAAAGAATTTGAATGGAAAGTAAGGGGAAAAAGAAGTACTTCTATGAATAGTTAATTAATTAATTGATGCATTTACAGATAGGAAAGGAATCATAATGAATATTAATTACTGTGGGCTATGACTTGAATCAATTTTTCTCTTTCCCAGAGGAGAAAAAGTATTTCACAGAATCACAAAATCACAGAATCATTAAGGTTGGAAAAGACCTTCAAGATCATCAAGTCCAACCATTAACCCACCACCACCGGCCCCTAAACCACGTCCAGAAGCACCACATCCACACGTTTTTTGAACACTTCCAGCGATGATGACTCCACCACCTCCCTGGGCAGCCTGGACCAATGCTTGACCACTCTCTCGGTGAAGAAATTTTTCCTAATATCCAATCTAAACCTCCCCTGGTGCAACTTTAGGCCATTTCCTCTCATCCTATCACTAGTTACTTGGGAGAAGAGACCAACACCGACCTCACCACAACCCCCTCACAGATAATTGTAGAGAGCGATGAGGTCTCCCCTCAGTCTCCTCTTCTCCAGACTGAACAACCCCAGTTCCCTCAGCCGCTCCTCATAAGACTTGTGCTCCAGACCCCTCACCAGCTTCGTTGCCCTTCTCTAGACACACTCGAGCACCACAATGTCCTTCTTGCAGTGAGGAAACCAAAACTGGACACAGGATTCAAGTTGCGGCCTCACCAGTGCCAAGTACAGGGGCACGATGCCTTCCCTACTCCTGCTGGCCACACTCTTTCTGATACAGGCCAGGACACTGTTGACCGTCTTGGCGACCTGGACAGACCACCGGCTCATATGCAGCTGGCTGTCAACCAGCACCCCCAGGTCCTTTTCTGCCGAGCAGCTCTCCAACCACTCCTCCCCCAGCCTGTAGCGTTGCATGGGGTTGTTGTGGCCAAAGTGCAGGACCCTGCACTTGGCCTTATTAAACCTCATACAGTTGACCTCTGCCCATCAATCCAGCCTGTCCAGAGCCCTCTGCAGAGCCCTCCTACCCTCCAGCAGATCAACACTCCCACCCAACTTGATATCATCTGCAAACTTACTGAGGGAACACTCGATCCCCTCATCCAGATCACTGATAAAGATATTGAACAGGACCGGCCCCAGAACCGAGCCCTGGGGAACACCGCTTGTGACCGGCCACCAGCTGGATTTAACGCTATTCACCACAACTCTCTGGGCTTGGCCGTCCAGCCAGTTCTTTACCCAGCGAAGAGTACAGCCGTCTAAGCTACGAGCCGCCAGTTTCTCCAGGAGAATGCTGTGGGAGACGCTGTCAAAGGCTTTACTAAAGTCCAGGTAGACAATGTCCACAGTCCTTCCCTCATTCGCTAGGCGGGTCACCTGGTCATAGAAGGAGACTGGGTTGGTCAAGCAGGACCTGCCTTTCATGAACACATGCTGGCTGGGCCTGATCCCTTGGTTGTCCTGCACATGCCCTGTGAGCCCTCTCAAGACGAACCTCTCCACGATTTTCCCCGGTACAGAGGTCAGGCTGACAGGCCTGTTGTTCCTGGGATCCTCCTTATGGCCTTACTTATAGATGGGCATCACATTGGCAAGCCTCCAGTCCTCTGGGATCTCCCCTGTTGCCCAGGACTGCTGATAAATGATGGAGAGTGGCTTGGCAAACTCCTCCGCCAGCTCTCTCAGTACTCTTGGGTGGATCCCATCAGGCCCCATAGACTTGTATGTGTCCAGGTGGCTTAACAGGCCCTTAACTGTTTCCTGCTGGATTATGGGGAGTTAATTGTGCTCTCTGTCCCCATCTTCCAGCTCTTGGAGCTGAATACCCTGTGGATACCTGGACTGGCTATTAAAGACTGAGGCAAAGAAGGCATTAAATACCTCAACCTTGTCCTCATCCTTGGTGACAATGTTCCCCGCCATATCCAGTAAGGGATGGAGATTCTCCTTGACTCTCTTTTTGTTGTTAATATATTTGTAAAAACTTTTTTTGTTATCCTTTATGACTGTGGCCAGACTGAGCTCTAGCTGGACTTTTGCCTTTCTAATCAATTTCTGTTTGACCTAAGGAGATCCTTGTACTCTTCGTTGAGTTGCCTGCCCATTCTTCCAGAGGTGATAAACTCTCCTCTTTTCCCTGAGTCCCAGCAAAATCTCCCTGTTCAGCCAGGCCAGTCGTCTTCCCCACCAGTTCTTTTTATGGCACATGGGGACCGTCTGCTCCTGCGCCTTTAAGATTTCCTTCTTGAAGACTGTTCAGCCTTCCTGGACCCTTTTGCCCTTCAGGACTGTCTTCCAAGGGACTCTCTCAAACAGTGACCTGAACAGGCCAAAGTCTGCCCTCCGGAATTCCATGGTACCAGTTTGATGATCCCTCCCCTTAGTTCAGTAAGAATTGCGAATTCTATCATGTCATGGTCACCAAGCCCAAGACGGCCTCCAACCATAATGTGGTGATGTTTGTCAAGGGTTTTGGGTTTGTGTTTTGTGGGTTTTTTACCTGCCTTTCTGTGTAACATACATTTGGGTTATCCCTTCAGGTTATTTGTTCTTGAAATTTTGCTGTAAGTGTAAGAGAAAACAACCCTAAAACACCATGAATGGGCAAATGGAAAGACCCAGTCATAAAGAAATTAGGGCAAGTAAACTTTTTCTTTGAGTACCATAAATTGTGTCTCTTGATTATCATACAGAGCCTTGGATCTCAAAACAACAGCCTTAGAAATTACATGTCGGTTTAGATAATGATTTGAGGTATTGGGACACACTAGGAAGTTAATGTAGTCCCTGCTGTAGCAGGTAGAGTGAGGAATCTAGATCATCAATGACTTTTTTTTTTTCCCCATAATAGTGATTCAGGTTAGGTAAACTATGGCATATTAGCAGTACTGGGGAAAACTGTCCCCGTTCAGAGTGAAATCATGTTTTAATGTTTGTTTGGGGTTTTTTTAATCTATTTTTTTGACTGTAATGATCAAATTAATTAATTGTTATTAATGTCAAATATAAAGGGAATATTTGGCATAATCACAAAATTTTCTAATAGTTTCAAATAAAAATTATGAGTATTTTGAATGCAAAAAAAATTTTAAAATTTTACTGTTAGAATATCTACATTGTTGATTTTAAATGTTTTAAATATGTGTT